>NW_016805883.1:459699-490076 GCF_001698545.2 Rhinopithecus bieti | reverse complement strand
TAAAAATTTAAAAAATAAAAACTAAGCTCCATTCTAGAGCTTTTCTTAGTATTATTAGGAAAGAGAAAGCCTTTTGTCTGCTGAGACCTTTCATGGTGAGAATGAAATTCTGACACCATCAGAGGGATTATCTGAGAATGAAGACATGCAAAGAAAAGAGCTGAGAAAGACAGAAAGAGGGGAGAATCCTGGTGACAGTGTTTGAATGCCTGGATCCAGCTATACCTGAAAATCAGATTCATCCCTGAATTTTTGGCTTCATGAGCCAATACATTATCTCTCCCTCTTTCTTTAAGCTGATTTGAATAGTGCTTCAGAACTTGCAGTGGAGAAATTCCTGACTAGCAAATTGGAATTTGAAAACATAGATCAGACAAAGAAGAGCCAGAAGGGCCGGGTGCAGTGGTTCATGCCTGTAATCCCAGCACTTTGAGAGGCTGAGGTGGGTAGGTCACTTGAGCCCAGGAGTTCAAGACAAGCCTGGGCAACATGGTGAAACCTGTCTCTACAACCCCCCCCCCACCCCCAACACACACACAAATTAGCTGGGCATGGTGGTGTGCACTTGTAGTCCCAGCTACTTGGGGGAGGAGAAATTGAAATGAACCAGAGGCCAAGTCTTAGTGAACTTCTCCAGTGCTTTAAATCTCTCTATACTTGATGAGGGAGAATTCTGATAGTATTTGCAATCGAACCTGGGAGCTCCACAATTATATTGTTCAATTGGTGCAGTACACTTTCATTCGATAGGGTTACTGAGGGCCTGTGCATGCCATGTACCAGCAAGTGGACAGGCTTTCTCATTTTCAGGAGGGGTTGCTTCTAGTCCCTGGTCAGCCCTTCTTCACCCTTTGGGGCTACACCGTTGCCTTCTGACTCAGCCTGAATACAGCTGCCAAGTGATTCTTCCCAAACACTGCATTCCATTCTCATTTCCCACTTCAAGGAACTTCAGTGGTTCCCTAAGTTTTCATATTGAATCTATTCGCATCTGCTCAGTCCTTAATACTAATAATAAACTAATACTAATAATAAAAACAAAGTTTAAGGCATTTACAATGGGCCAGGCACCATGCTTACATTTCATAGCTTTCTTAGTTCATCTTCAAAATGACACTATAAAGCAGATAGCAATCTTATTCCTATATTTTTTGGACGAGGAAACCAATGCATAGAGAGATTAAGTAACTCACTCAAAGTCACATGGTCAATATGTGGTGATGGAGTCCAAATGCAATCCTGTCCCTCTGGATCCAGACTCCATGCTCCTCCCAGAAGATTCTACTGTCTCAAAAGCTCTGCCACAGTCGGCTTCATCTCTATCTTATTTCCCACAACTCCCCAATTTCCACAGTTCAGTTAGGCTGGTCTTACAGCTATGCCCACTATTATCTAATTTCATTGTCTTTGCTTTTTTTGTTTAATCATGCATCCATTCATTCAACAAAGCATGGCTGATCTTACACTATGCTGATAATTTCATTATTATCTTTGCTTATTCATTCATTCATCTAGCCAGTAAATATTTACTGAGCCCCTGCCCCAGGTGCTCAGATCACTGCCCTGACCCAGAATGCTCTCTTCACCTACCACCTCTCCAAATCCTATCTTTTTTTGTTTTTGGTTTTTGTTTTTTGTTTTGTTTTGTTTTTCTGCGATGGAGTCTCGCTCTGTTGCCCAGGCTGGAGTGCAGTGGCACAATCTTGGCTCACTGCAACCTCCGCCTCCTGGGTTGAAGCGATTCTTCTGCCTCAGCCTCCTGAGCAGCTGGGATTACAGGCATGCGCCATAACGCCCGACTAATTTTTGTACTTTTAGTAGAGATGGGGTTTCACCATGTTAGCTAGGCTGGTCTCAAACTCCTGACCTCAAGTGATCCACCCGCCTCGGCCTTCCAAAGTGCTGGGATTACAGGCGTGAGCCACCGTGCCTGGCCAATCCTGCCTATCTTTCAAGGCTCTGCTCCAAACCCTTCCTTTCATGTATCCCACCTTAGCCAATGCAGCTAGCATGGCCCCTCTTTCCATGAACGCTGCGGGCACGGAAGGACATGACATAGTTTATTCAATTTCACAGCAGCCTGGCAAGGTCTCACACTGTCTTATCTTCCCATTGGAAATCGGATGCCTGACCAAGCCAGGGCACATATTCCTTCTGTATCCATCAGTCTTGAGTGTACATTAGGCATCCAAGAAACATTCTTTCATCCAATTGTTCAGAGAACAAGTGTGGTCCAATAAAAATACAATGGTTTAAAAAACGGCCCTTTACAAAACATTATGAATCTGGGTTCTCTTTCTTTGCCCTGGAATTCACCTAAATTTTATGATAGTCTTGTGAGGTAGATATTATCATCTCTATTTTACAGATTAGGCAGAGACTCAAAGAAGGTGAGTAACTTGGCCAAGTTCACAAAATGGATAAATCTCAGAACACAGGCTCCCAATCACTGCACCACATTGCCTCCACAGTCCTTGGGCAGTTCTCTCGAATGAACAAATACTGAAAATTCATTGTAACTTCTGTGACGAATGGACTTTCACAGCAAATACGTTTGGCCAGAACCTTGTACCCTGACATTTTTCTTTTATTTCCAGGAATGGAAACCCACACTGCTGTTGTGAAGAAACCTGATGAAACTCCAGCAACTTCTACATCTGGCCTGCTGCTTAGTCCTGGGACCTGAGGTCAAAATCATAGAAAAGAGCCATGTGAGATGCGTTCCTTGGCCTCATCTCTGTTCTTGAATACTGTCAGCAACACTCCTCAAGTTTTTGCCCACATGTTAACACTTTCCTCAGCATGGATATGGAGGTGGGGGTGAGGAATGTTCTATTTTTCCTTCGATGGTTATGCCCTCACCCTACCAACTCAGTAAAAGGGGAGTAGTGGTCAGGGACCTTACTGAGAATGTGTCCTAGCATCTTTTCTCCCCCAGCACAGCCTCCATATGACCCAGCTGCCATGAGAAGCTCGCTTCGCTTCTAAGGGAATTACCCCTACCTTCCACTCCGTCCTCACCTTGCCCTGCCCAGATTAGAGGCACAGAGGCATGTACCACAGGCCTGAAAAACCGTCCAGCCAAAAAGCCTGACTGTCTTGATGAGTCCTATCAGGGTGTAGTTATGGACATGCCTATTTCTGCTCTTCCCTCGGCATTAGTTCTCTGCAAAGGGTGGCTCTTGCCCTCGGATGGTCCAAAGATAGTTTGGGGTGTGCATGGATGACCTTCACTCTTTAGAGGCGAACAGACAGTACTGCTCTTCTCCAACAGCCTCTGAAGGACACCACCTACTGCCTGTTTCTGAGATATTTGCTGCTCCAGAGTCTCCCACCTGCTTCTTCCTCCCTCTCAGTCCTCCCTTTTGTAGACTCTCAGCCTCCCTTCTCTTAATACTCTTTGCACCCTTTCCTGGGTCTCTATTTACCCTGCCTTCCCTTTCAGCAACCCCTTCCCAAACCACTGCCAACTTCTCCTTTCTTTCCAATCCCTCCTCCCTTCCCAGCACTTTCACCTTCCATTGAATCCCTCAAGCCTCATTCTGGCCCAACTCCTCCCCTCACCCTCTATCCCTGCCCTTCTCAGATCTGCCAAACACCTCAGGCCTGGCTGCCTCTGTCCTGTTCCCACCAAACCTCCTGACCATGCTTCTGTGCTCCTTGGGACCTGGGCTCACATTTTCAATCTCTTCTCTCCTATTAGTACAGTTCTGTCTAGAGCCATGATTCTTCTCTACCTTTCACAGCTGTCATCTTTCCCACTTATATGCGTTTATTTTTTTAAGTATGAAAATAAAAAAGTGCCACTTAAATACAATGATTAAGTCATAATAAACAGTACAAGTTGTACTTGAATGTGAGACACACCACCCATACACATTTGATCTTCGAGGACCACATCGCAATCAATCTGCCCATGGCCCATTGCCTGACACTAAGAGATACTTACAAGAAGTTGATTATAAACTAATTTCTTGGTCTAAGATCCTACACTCTGAGAGGGGAGGTTTCAATATATATGAAACCTTCTTGGCAGTGCAGGGATGAGGAGAGTAAAACTGAAATGAAAGTCAGCAAGTAGTGAAGGTGTGAAATAGGCAGTGACTCTCACACTGAGACCTCCTGGGGATGTTAAATTTTCATTTCGAAGCTGATGGTCTGTCTGGGAAGCCTAGAGAGTAACAAAGGTTGTAGGCATATCATTATATTAGAGTGGTGCAAAAGTAATTGCTGTTTTTGCCATTAAAAAAATGCAAAAACCACAATTACTTTTGCACCAACCTAAAAGCAAGCAAGGGGAGAAATCTGGAGAGAAAATCAATTTCTAAAATGAGAAATAAAAATTTGTTTGCAAGTAGGACTTGCAAGCTCGTTCTAGGCCTTGCTCTGGGAGCTTTTCGGTAACTTCTCTTCCTGTTGGAATGAAGAAGGAAACCTTCAGGACAGAAGGTTCTGTCCCCCTTCCCCCTCCTATTGTGAATGAAGTCTCATTACACTCTAAAGTACTGGCGGGACTACTTGTTGCAAGGATTATGGGGAAAAGTAGCCCGAGAGCAATCCAGTTATCAGCCTCAGCCCCATTCCTCTGAGGTACAGCTCGGGAAGAAAGCCTCCAAACCAAGATGGGTCTGGACCAACAAGACACGAGGAGGCAGCAGCCCACAGCCAACTCCTCATGCCACGCACTGAGCAGGGTCCCATATGGACGCTGGTCTTGTCTCCCAGACGCCTGAACTAGCGGAGTTGGGGTATCGGGTGGAGTCTCGGAGAACCTATCCAACCTGAGGGGGACGCCTGGGGGAGTCCCAAGTAACCATCGCAGCTGGGAGGCCCGCGTTGGGAAACCACGGGGCGACCTCACGTCCCGGTGGCTCCGACTGCAGCACAGCGCTTCCGGCGGCACTTGGAGGCTGAGCAGTTGGAGGCGGGGCTCGTGCTGTGACGCCCGCCTCGCCTCGCCCCGCCCCGCGCGCGTTGCCAGGGTGATCAGGTGACTCCCGGTTCGCTGCACTGGGGGCGGCCGTGACGTCAGGCGCCGGGCTGCTCCTCACTCGCTCTGAGACAGGTGCGGCGAGTCTACTGCGGGCTGGTCCGGGCTCTTCAGGTCCAGACCCGACCGTTATCCAGTCGGTTCGTGGAGAGGAGAGGTGAGGTGTGGCGAACCTGGCCGGACCCAGCTGGGACCAGGGCGGGGATCAGGCGCGGACAGGGCGCGTCCCGGGCTGTGCGCGTACCCGGGCTCCCCGGAGAGCGCCCTGAGAACTGGCGGGCACCCAGGCGGGCCGGTTTCAGGCAGGGGTTCGCGCAGCCCCTGGGGAGGGGCAGGGAGGCAGGGAAACGGCTGCCGCCAGCTGGATCCCTCCTGGCGCCCCGCGGCTACTCTGAGTCTCCTGGTCGCCGCGCCGCGCGTCCCGGCGGTGGACTCGCAGGGGCTCCGCGTCGCTGCGGTTCTAGTCTCACGAGGAGTCGGCGGGCTCGGAGCGGGGCTTGCCACACCCCGTCCCGGGGGACGTCCGCGGGAGGCTTCTGGATTTCCTTGCCTTGAGCTGCGATTTCTGAAGCGCCGCTCTGCGTGTTCCGAGCTGGGCCAGCCGGGGGCAGGGGGCCGGTCGCGAGTCCCGCGGGTGGGAGCGGAGCGGAAGTAACTAGTGACTGGAAGTAACTAGGGGACGCGAAGCCGGCCCTCGGAGGCCGGGATGTTCAGAGAGTCGTTGCGGGGGAAAGGAATCCCGGCTGCTGTTGAGAGCCGTGGATTGGGATCTGAGCGGACCTGTTGGAGGAAGTGAAATCTGAGCCGGGTCCTGACGGGTGGGAACTAATCTCCCGGTAGCAGTGGAGGTTGCCGGGGGGAGAGAAGGAGGGGAGGACCCCTGGGGAAGGAGCCCATGAGGAAAAACGATTTGGGGACTAACTGGACCGTCTGCTGGGCTGTTTTGGGGGAAAAAAATCTTTGGAGAATTAGGTTAGGGAGGGTAGGAAAGCACCCTTGAGTGCCCAGCTGAGAGGCACTGTGTGCTGTGGGGAGCCATTGAAACGTTGGCTAGATTGGGGTAGGGGGAACACTGAGGAAGTTGGTGTGACATTCCGGCAGAAAGGTGACAACACTCTTCTCTGATGGGATGCCTCGAACCCTGCTTATGAAATACTTGTAACCGACAAAGGTAGGGGCTCAGGCAGCCAGGTGCCTTCTCCAGCCGTTGTTGGCAGATCTTGAAAAATTTAACAAAAAATAATTGTACATATTTATAGATTTATACAATATGATACATGTAAACTTTGTGGAGTAATCATGTTAGCAGACTTTTTTTTTTTTTTAATTCCTTCTTATGAAAGGACCCACCCAAGGGCAGCTCATTTTCGAGTATCTCATTTGACTGGATTTAATGACTGATTGAGAGCTATGCCCCGCTCAGTATGCAGGGAGGTTATAGCGTCCACAGCACTTTGCCCTTCAGAGGTTTCAGAGTGTCTTACAAACACCTCTTATACCTACGGTGAAATCCAAACCCCAAATGACTGGTAAGAGATTTAATAGGGGGAAGTTATTAAAGGAGAACCAGCACTGAAAACATTCATATGGGGCACTGGGTGAGCTGAAAGGAATCCCATACTATTTATTAATTGTAGATCAAAGATCTCTAGTCCTGGCCGGCCGCGGTGGCTCACGCCTGTAATCCCAGCACCTTGGGAGGCCAAAGCAGGCGGATCACGAGGTCAGGAGATTGAGACCATCCTAACACAGTGAAACCCCGTCTCTACTAAAAATACAAAAAATAAGCCGGGCGTGGTGGCGGGCGCCTGTAGTCCCAGCTACACGGGAGGCGAGGCAGGAGAATGGCGTGAACCAGGGAGGCAGAGCTTGCAGTGAGCCGAGACTGTGCCACTGCACTCCAGCCCGGGCGACAGAGCGAGACTCTGTCTCAAAAAAAAAAAAATAAAAAAATTCTGTAGTCCTTTCCTACCAGCTTTGAGTTTCTCAGTGTAAGGCTGCGTGTTAATTAGCTATTTTGTCTTAATTTCATGAGCAACAGGAAAATATATTTTGGTTATATGAAAAGAATGCTTTGGTAATTTATGATTTTTCCCAGCCCTGAAATTTATTGGTGCTATGACCAAAAAAATACACAGCTGTCTATTTTATTTATTTGTTTATTTTTGAGACAGAGTCTTGCTCTGTCGCCCAGGCTGGAGTGCAGTGTTGAGATCTCGGCTCACTGCAACCTTTGGCTCGTGGGTTCAAGAACTGTATATTTTATATTGAAACTTACCAACGTCTGTTTTCTAGGAGGTAGTGAAATTTATTTGTATTTCTTTGACTCCAGAAAACAGAACTGGACCTCCAGGGATCCTGTACAGTAAAAGGCAGGTTTGAAAATTGTGAAGGAAGATGGCCGCAGCTGGTTTGTGCGTAAATATAGAAACCAGTGCAGCACTCAAAGGAGGGCAAATCCAGGGTGAGACCTGGGGAAACGAGACTTCCAATCAGATCAGTGAAGTCATTCTCTGTAAAAGAAGCCCCGAAGTGTGTAAAAGGCCAGGGTAGTTTTCTCTCCCTGTGTTCCTGCTGAGTGGTAGAGATTATGATAGTGATTTTTAAGGGGCTTTGCAGGAGGCTGTTAATATTAAGAATCGCTGGAAATCAGATGCCTTGACCACATTAAAAAATTTATAAAAGTAACTATTTTCCAGATCTCTTTGATAATATTTGAGGTGACCAACTAATTGTGGTTCCTTTGGAAAGAAACAGTCCACCCCCTCCTTTCCCAAACAAAATAACTATGTGCTGTCAGGGCAGTTAAGTAGGCCAAAAGTTTTTGGAAATTTTCCGCTTTCATTCACCCCTGCCACCCCCACAAGTTTTCCCATTGGTAGAGAACTTAAGACTTTACTGTCAGGAAAAAAATGTTAGTGTGTTTCCCTAAATACAAGCTATAATAAACAACAGGGCTGGGCTTTAACAGAAACGCTCTTTCTTAAGGGGAACTGGGCTGAGGTGAAAGGCAGGGCTAGGGTATGGGATGGAGCATTTTGAGCTCACCTTTAGTCAACTAAGGCCTTGATCAGGGCACTCCTTTCTTGGCACAGAAACTTTCTTTGACCTTGAATGGGGGTCAGTACCTCCTCACAGAGGTACCGAGGAGAATTAATGAGAGGCTTATATGAAATTTGAGCTCTTCCAAGGCAGAATGTTTTACTTCTTGGATGAATGGTATATTTTGAGATGTGATAAAAGTGAAAGATTGAAGTTCTAAATTTTGGGCAAACCTATATTCAAGCCTTCCCTTTTTTTTTCTTTTTTTTTTTTTTTTCCAGAAACAGGGCTTGCTGGGGTTTCCCAGGTGGCTCTGCTAACTCTTGGCGTTCAAGTGATCTCCCACCTCAAACCCTGTGAGTAACTGGGACCTACAGGCCGACATGCCGGCTTATCTAAAGGCCTTTTGCTTGTTGCGCTGTTTTAAATTTTTTGAGACAGAGTCTGGCTCTGTTGCCCTGGGCTTTTCGGCAGTGCAGTGCTGCTTGATCTCAGCCTCACTGCAACCTCTGCCCTCCTGGCCCAAGTCATCCTCTCCCTCAGTCCCTGAGTAGCTGGGAACTACAGGCCTGCACCACCACACCTAGCGAATTTTTCTGTTTTTTTTGCTTAGAGTTGGAAGCTTTGCCATGCTTGCCCAGGCTTACCTCAAACTCCTGGCTCAAGGCATATCTGCCTGCCCTCAGCCTCCCAACGCCGCTAGATTATAGGCCATGAGCCACCATGCCCTGCCCCTTTTGCTTGTTTTGTTTTTTTGTTTTTTTTGTTTTTTTTGTTTTCCTGGGCTTTATGGCTTGGTTTACTAATCAGTCGGAATCAGATCTGAGGCCCGTAGCCGCGAAGCTAGCACTGGAGGCTGACTGCCCAAGGGATCGCTGTGAGCCCGAGTTCAGAGACCAGCCTGAACAACACAAGGAGACCCCATTGCTTCTTACAAAAAATTTTTAAAATTAGCCTGCCGCATGTGGTATGTGCCTGTAATCCTAAGCTACTCAGGAGTTGAGGCAGCGAGCGATTGCTGGAGCCAGGAGTTGAGGCTCAATCGAACTAGTCACGGCACCACACTTAGCCTGGAAGAGCAGAATGGAGACCTGCGGCCTTAAAAAAAAAAAGAAAAAGGCCGGCGCGGTGCGTCAAGACCTGTACATCAGCACTTTGGGCGAGGCGCAGACGGGCGGATCAGAGGTCACGAGATCGGACCATCCTGGCCCTAACACGCGTGCAAACCCCGTCTCTACTAAACAAAATACAACAATCGTAGGCGCCGACGAGGCTGGCGCGCCCTGTAGCCCAGCCTACTGTGGAGCCGAGGCCAGGAGAATGGTGTAAACCGGGAAGCGGAGCTTGCAGTGAGCTGAGATCCGCCCTGCAGCTCCAGCCGGCCGCGACAGAGCCCGAGCTCTGCCAAAAAAAAAAAATGGCTGGCCGCACAGTGCCCAACACCTGCTAATCTCAGCACTTTGCAGAGGCCGAGCGGGGCTGGGATTGCCCTTGAAGGCCGGGCAGTTCGAAGACCAGCCTGGCCAACATGGCTGAAACCCTGTTTCTACTAAAAATTACAAAAACTAGTGGGCGTCGTAGGCATACGCCTGTGCGCGCGCTAAGTTCGGAGGACTGAGGGGCCACAAGAATTCTTGGAACCCAGGAGCAGAGGTTCCAATGAGCCAAGATCGCGCCACTGCCACTACCAGCGGCTGGGAGGACAGAGGCGAGGCTCGTCTCAAAAATCTAAACATAAAAATCTTGGAAGCCTAAGAGGCCCCTGGGGACTAAATTCCGATTGTATTGTTCAGTATATAAATAGTAAAGCTCAGATTGGCTTCACTCTTCTTTTTTTTCTTTCTTTTCTTTTTTTTTTTCTTTTTTTTTTTTTTAGGTGGAGTCTCCGCTCTGTCGCCAGCTGCGAGTGCCAGTGCCTGATCTCAGCTCAATGGCCAAGTTCCGCCTCCCGGGTTCACGCCATTCTCTGCCCCTCATGCCTCCCAAGTAGCCTGTGGGACATAGGCGCCCGTCGCCCTCGCCCGCTAGTTTTTTTGCTATTTTTTAGTAGAGACGCGGGTTCACCGTGTTAGCTCAGGATGGCTCTCGATCTGCTGACCTCGTGATCCACCCGTCTCGGCCTCCAAAATGCTGGGTATTACAGGCTTGCAGCCCACCAGCCAGGCCCGGCCCTTCTTTTCTTTTTTTTTTTCTTTTGAGACAGTAGCTTGCTCTGCTCTCCCCAGGCCGGGTCAATGGCATGATCTCACGCTCATGCCCAACCTCGGCCTCACGAGGTTCAAACGATTCTCCTGCCTCAGCCTCCGAGTAGCTGGGGAACTAAAGGCCATGCACTACACACCCCGCGCTAATTTTTATTCTTAGTAGAGACGGTCGTTTCACCATGCTTGCGCCCAGGCTGGTCTATAACTCTTGCCTCAGGTGATCCGTCCACCTCAGGCCTCCCAAAGTGCTGGGATTACAGAAGTGAGCTCACCGCCGCTCAGCCCTCACTCTCTTCTTTCTTTTATTCTCGTTAAACTGGTCTGTTGTTTTTTTTTTTTTTTTTTTTGCGAGTGGCCTCGGAGTAAACCAGCCTGGAGTAAACCAGTAACATAGAAGGCTGTGGGACTGGCAGCCTTTGACCCAGCATCCTTTTTAACAGCAAGAGTATTATCAGAAAGTGTCACAGCCCTCAAAGGAGTTAGTTATTAAGCCGGTCAGAGATGAAAGGGAGTAATATTGCTCACTAAATTGGATGAGGAGTGAAATAGTCATCTTTTAAAATTTCCCTCACCTGTGTCAGGCCACCGGTCCTGTCACTCAATGTAGTAGGATTCAAGTGCTTCCTGATGTGCCCAGGGACACTACGTACTGAACTACAACATCCATCTTTTAGACTTCTGACATTTGTTGGCCAGGTCAAGCTCTCTCTCATGAGGGAAATTCTGACAGAAAAGGCTTTCTGTTTTCTATAGGCTTAGCTGAGTGCCATGTTTCAGGCTTCCAAGCTCCTCACGCTTGGCCAAGGCTACTAAATGGCTTGGCTATAAAATGGGAGTCAGCAATTAAACAGCAGCAGTATAAAGCAAGGGAATTGAACACGAGCTGACCCTCCCACTTTACAACCAAAAAGGTTCACACCACTTTGGGCACTACACAAAGGAATCTTCAAAGGGAAGTGAGCTTGGAATGATTCCTTTGTAGCTTTTAGGAGATGTATGTGGAATATTATTATTGATTTAGGCCTCAAAGCCAGATCTTGGAAACTGGGTAGGTCCTCACATCTAAAGCAAAGGAGACAAATGGTTTGAATCCATTCTCTGTGGGCAGCAAGCTTGTGGTATGACTTTGCCAAAAACAACAGATGATTTATTTTTTCTGAACTCTTTTCATTAAATAGTTTAAGGGAGAATATTGATGGTCATGGTGGGAGGAGAGTTTGATCTACCTGATTTACTCACTGAAGAGTAAATGCCTTATTCAGAGGTGCCTGTCACTAGTTTCCTGATTATTTGTGCTAAAGAATCATTAGCCAGTCTCAAGAGCATTGGCTCAGAAAACATAACTGAAAACTATCTAGGCATGCTGCTTATTCAGATAAAAGTAGGGATGGGAAACAGTTGAACTACAAAGACATTTGGGGAGAGGAAGACCTGGGAAATGGTGCTAGACTTCTGCCACGTTAAACGTTTAATGCTGCATGCAGTACTTTACCAGTCAGCTTTCAGTTTCAGAATCTTGGGCAGAATCAGTTGGGGAGAAAGTGTGTGAAGAGAGGGACATTTGTAAGAATGTGCCTATTCCGTGAGCCCTTATTGTTAAGTCGAATACTTAGTGCTTTCCTGCTGCCACTAACTTCCTGGACACTCCAGATTTTGCCCTTCCGCCTCTTCCCCACTAACAACCTTCCCTCCCCAGCACCACCCTCTCTAAAGCCCGTCTAATCTTTGATTGCAGTTTCTGCACCCTTCTGGCTCTGCTAACTTTGTTGAATTTTTGGTGACCTTTAATGTCTGGTGGTGGCTATGTGAGAAACTAATGAGGAATAATTGTATTTATTTACTGATTATTATTTTGATTTAGAGACAGTCTGCCAGCCTAGAGTGCATGGCATGATCATAGCTCAGTGCAGGCTCAAACTCCTGGGCTCAAACGATCTTCCCACCTCAGTCTCCTGAGTAGCTAGGACTACAGGCACGTGCCACTGGGCCTGGTTAATTTTTTATTTTTATTTTATAGAGATGGGAGTCTCACTATGTTGCCCAGGCTGGTCTTGAACTCCTGAGCTCAAGCAATACTGCTGCATGAGCTGCTGCACCTGCAAGAGCCACGGGGGCCACTGCCACTGCAACATAGCAGGACCCCCGTCTGTATTTTTTGTTATGCTGACTAGGTCTTGCTATGTTGACTAGGCTGTTCTCAAAGTCCTAGCCTGAAGGGATCCTCCTGCCTCAGCTTCCCAAAGTGTGTGACACCACCTTCGGCCAGGTAGTTGTATTTAAAGGGAGGGTCTTGAAAGTGGAAACCCTAGTGTTTTTCACACTTCACTTGTGTTCCTCTACATGATTTTTTCGTATCTTTATGTCATCTGTACTGTTGTTTAACATTTTTCTTAAAGTTGACCCATTTTTTAAAACCTTAAAATTTGTTTAAAAGGGAAACAGGCCGGGCGCGGTGGCTCAAGCCTGTAATCCCAGCACTTTGGGAGGCCGAGACGGGCGGATCACGAGGTCAGGAGATCGAGACCATCCTGGCTAACACGGTGAACCCCGTCTCTACTAAAAATACAAAAACTAGCTGGGCAAGGTGGTGGGCACCTGTAGTCCCAGCTACTCGGGAGGCTGAGGCAGGAGAATGGCGTAAACCTGGGAGGCGGAGCTTTCAGTGAGCTGAGATCCGGCCACTGCACTCCAGTCCGGGCGACAGAGCGAGACTCTGCCTCAAACAAAAAAAAAAAGGGAAACAATATCATTGTCTTAAACTGATAACTACTATATCACCTGTCACAAATAGAAGGTATAAACTATTGAAGTTGTTTGTCCATGTTCTCCAAGTTGCACATATCCCACTTGGGGCAATATGGCCTTTACCCAAAGATATGACTCACTAATAGTGAGTTTTTCAGGCAGCAGTAGATGGGTGGTAGGATGGTGTGGAATAGGCAGGCCCTCAGAGAGGGCCCCTTCAATCCTGTCTTTCTTCTAAAACTTGTGTAGCTCTATGATACTAGGAAGGCCACAGAATGAAGAATCTAGGAGGTAACAAGAGGTAATGTAAATGCAATATGAAACCACTCTTTTGATCTGAAGTTTGCCAAAAAGAGGTCTGAGTGGTGGTGAGGCTGGATACGATGTTAAATTCTAGGCCCTCTGCCAGAGGTGTGGCTTCATTGATGCTGTGTTACATTGTTCTTTCTGTGCCAGTGTGCTCTTAGAAAACTCAGATGCTCCTGGGAAACTCAAATGTTTCTTGGGGGGCAGGAGGGATGCTATTTTTTTTTAAAACTAATCAATAACCCAAACTATTTTGAGTTCCTTTCACATATAGAGAACTGTTTGTGGATGTTGCTAATGATAGAAACTGAAGCTATCATCTAGAATTTTTTTTTTCTCCTGTCTTCATTGTCTGTAAAGCCTATTCCTTTAAGAATCCTATGAAAACAGAAGAAAGGGGGAGGGTGAGCTGCCCTGGGTTGTATGGTCTCTTAGGATGCAGCACATGATAGGTACAAGTGATACTTCCTGGTTTGATGTGAAATTCACTGTTGTCCATTAAGAGCCACCCTGCAGTGCTGACTGAGCTGCTGCTCCCTCAGAGGGTCAGGAGAGCGTGCTTTCATGATGGAGCAAAGCCGGGCTGGCTTGGTATTTCATCAGGAACCAGGAGCGCTTAGTTAAATTGCCAGCACATTAAGCTCTAGGGGCCTCTTTCTAAACCATCAAGATTCCAACTTTCCCACAAAGCCTAATCTAATGCTCTGGGAGGAGGCGGGCAGAGCCTGTCTTTCAGGGGCCGGGCTGGCGGGGGACCTGGCCTGGGAAGTGGCCTTGTCAGGCTTGTTGGGAGGGATGGACCTGTCCCTTTCTAGTGTGTCCTCTCAACTTGGCAGGGGCAGAGTTTTCCCTTTTCTCTCTCTCCATGCCCTAACCTCTCCTTTCAATTCCCCAAGTCACTTTCTGTGTTAACAGCTTTCTTTCCTTTTCCTTTCCCTTCTGTTCAATGCTGCCCTCTCTTTTGAGCCTCTCTCTTGCTGGGCCCCATTTTCTCTCCATTCTCACTTTGAGGGTTGACTATTTGAAATTCCAATTATAATGCTGTCCTATATGTCACAGTGACTAGATGTAATTCAGAGATCCCTACCCTATTTTTCTGAGGAGAAGCCAACCTTCATTTCTCCACTGGCTTTCAGATAGCAGTGTTGGTGGGGTACTGACCAGAGTCCCTGAACTGAGTGGTTGGGTGAGGCTAGATGTGCTCCTCTCCCATATGGAGGTCCAAGAAATGTGGGGAAGGTATTATAATCAGGGTTTGCTGACAATGCCAGGATCCATTAGACAAGGGACTGAGGCTCACCTGTGGGGACCCTTCCATAAGCTGAATGCAGAGGGGAGTACTGCATCTAGGCAGTCCTCTGGCTTTTGCGGAGGACCATACATGATGACTTTACCTAAAGATGATTAGCAAGGGTTTTAACTTTCATTGTTAAATATAACATATGTATAAAAAAGTATGTATAATATAAATGTACAGTTTAATCAATAATTGTATTCATTAGTGTAACTGTGTGATCTATTCAGGTTTAGAAACAGAAGTTTATTTTTAAATCCAAATGGGGTAATAGAATGCACTGTGTTGCAATTTGCTTTTTTCCCACCATGTTGGTACTTTTTCATATCAGCACAGGTAGTTCTAACTTATTCTTCTGAAGGGTCATATAGCGGCAGTTCCATGGATTGGAAATACCATGGTTTATTTAACCATTCCCATATTGATGAACATTATATTTAATATATATGCATGTGTATAAAGTTGGGTTTTTTTTGTTTTTTTTTTTTTGCATACTGGCTGGCACTAGTATATATCTGTAAGATAAATTCCTAAAGGTAGAATTGCTCGTTCAAAGGATAGGGTGTTTTTATTTATTTATTTGGGGTTTTACTTAAAATATGTCTTTATTAAAAGTTTATAAGAAAAAAGGATAGACACGCTATAAAAAGAAAGGCTGTTCCCTCTAAACATTAGGGAGGAATGGGACACCAATACCTGGTGGCTAAGGGTAGGTCATTTTAGTTGTTGATATTTTCAGGTAGTAATGTATTTTTTCCCAGGGCTGTTTATAAATGTTATATCTTACAGAGCACCAAGCCCTGAATCCAACCAGAGGTTCTTTACAGAAAGCTTTATGAAAAAAAGTTTTAGCAGATGATATGTTATCCTCTGTTGAAGGGAACGTCTCTGGATTCCCTCAGAAAGTCTCTAAGTCTGGAAGAATGCTAAAATGTACCTACCAAGTTTAATATTGGAGGGAGACAAGATTGACTATAGTCATATTTTCTAATAATTCTGAACTATGGATAATTAATGTAGGTATGGTATGACTTTTCAGAATTTGCTGTTCCTAATCTATCAGGACAAGTTGAGAATACTTACATCTTTGTGTTATCTTAATGTTGGGGATAGTGGCTTAAAGCAATTATCTGAATGGCGTTAGCAAACCATGTTACTTAATAGTTTGTAGATTTTTAGCTTCATATGAACTCAGTTATAAAAGCAGTGTGTGGTTTTTATATCAGATATTTTTTGTGAGAGAGGAAAATAAGATAGTCTCTGAACCTCTTCATCACACTAGGCCAGGACCTTCAGAGATAGATGATCCATTGTTAGTTTTTGCCTTCCATGTGCACTTTGATGCCCTTGTTCAGCAAAACGTCCCGTATCTGAGCTGTGTGTCATTTTGGACTCCATAGAGGGGCTATTCTGAAACCACAGCCAAAATGTTGATATAAAAGATACGTTCTAATACTTATTCATTCATTGACTATGTGAGAATAGCTCAGGGCCTGGTAAAACTCTGTGACAAACAAGAGATAGTAAATGAGGTAGGGGATGGCCAATAATATTTGGGAGATTGAGGCCAGAGTCAGTATTTGGACAATAATGGAGTAATACTGCAGGTTGTCTTCCTCCAGTCTGTCCCTAAAAGAAGAGCAGTTTAGGAAATGACAATACCTAGCAAATGTGTCTAAAATGCTGAGCAAGTCGTAAAAAGAAATATCTTGTCTATGTTATGCTAACTATCAGTGGTCTCCTGGTGTTGCACTGTTACTGGGAGCACTGCTACCATCTTTAAAAATATAAATCCCTGCTATTGCTATCCCCCTGGGGCTCCTGTGTTGAAGTGTCCATATCAGCAGCAAGTTCTTCCTAGGAGAAGGCCTACAGTTCTGGAATGCCTATTCTTGTGGCTTTGGTCCTGGGTTTAAGATTTGAGACCATCATTTCTTACCTCTGCTCACTGTACATTCACAAGTATGTGTGGTATGACTCTCCCAATTGGGGAGTCATTTGGGCTTCTACTTGTACTTCAGTTTTAGTAAATTGTATAGCACTTTGAGGTAAATGCCTTCTGGACCTCCCAAAGTAAGTTTTGTCTATTCTGTCAAACTACCTTCACCATATCCTTAGAATTTGGAAAACTTCCAGCATATTCCATCTGATGCAATAGCAGACAAATTGAAATGATAATTTTATTTGTATTAATAGTAGTACTGAAGGGGAGGAGCAAGCCAGCTATAGTTCTTTACCTCTTATCCCCAGCTGTAGACCTGATATGTAGTAGGTACTTAATAAACATCATGAAATAAGTGAATTATTAAGTTTGTCAATAGTAGTGAACAAACAAACATAAAGTTACATGAATCCTTTTAAAAGAAATAAAGAATAACGATAGAAAAGGAAGATGCAGCAATCCTAGAAGTCTGCTGTTAGCAAGGCTGTTTATGAGCTGACCCATTGGCCTCATCCTATGAAGTGTGCTTCAGGCATAAAAACCTAGTCAGTTCCTCAAATGTGCTCTGCTTTTTCTCTGAAACATCGTACAGATTGTTGCCTCTGCAGAGTATGAAATTTGGAGTAATACAAATTTCTGTTTATGCTTAGTCATGTGATCATCACTTCTCCTAGAATCTTTCTGTGACTTCCCTGAGTAATTAGTTGTCTCCACTTTGAGCTTACAGTACACTCTGCTTCCTCTATCTTAGCTTGGTTTTGTAATTGCTGGTGTTATTGTGTCTCTGTCATACCCTGAATAGGAACTGTCTCTTGCTTACCATTATCTCAACAGCCTCTGGAACCCAGTAATACTGGGTAATAGTTGATGCTCCCATAAGTATTTATGGATGAACAAATGGCTGTGTGAATGGAATAAACTAACACGTCAACGCCAAAATTTGATGAAAACTCTAAACCAGAGATGATACAGCAGCATAAAACTCAGTAATTCTAGGCCAGGCATGGTGGCTCATACCTGTAATCCCAGCACTTTGGGAGGCTGAGGCAGGCGGATCACCTGAGGTCAGGAGTTCAAGACCAGCCTGGCCAACATGGTGAAACCCCATCTCTACTAAAAATACAAAAATTAGCCAGGCATGGTGGTGCACACCTGTAATCCCAGCTGCTCTGGAAGCTGAAGAAGGAGAATCGCTTGAACCCAGAAGGCGGAGGTTGTAGTGAGCCGAGATCGCACCACTGCACTCCAGCCTAGGTGACAAAGTGAAACTCTGTCTCAAAAAATAAAAAAACAAACAGCTCAGTAATTCTAAAACTATTTTTTGTTTGTTTGTTTGTTTTACCTGAACAAACCGCACTGAAAATTATAGATGTGAGAGTCAAGCCGTATTGAGGGACTTAGAATGTAAAGTGATTTATTTACAAAGGTCTTGTTAAAAAAACAGCTAATGGGGAGTTTAGAAAAAAAAAAAAAAAGACACTGAGGTCTCTGGGGTAAGATCTGCTCTCATAGTTTTTGTTTGTTTGTTTTGTTTTGTTTTGTTTTTGAGATAAGGTCTTGCACGGTCTCCCAGGCTTGAGTGTCGTGGTATGATCACGGCTCACCTCAGCCTCAATCTCCCAGGCTCAAGTGATTCTCCCACCTCAGCCTCCCCCAAGTAGCTGGGACTACAGATGTACACCACCACACCCAGGTAATTTTCCTATTTTTTGTAGAGACAGGGTCTCACTATGTTGCCCACGCTGGTCTCAAACTCCTAGGCTCAAGCAATCCACCTGCCTTGATCTCCCAAAGTGTCGGGATTACCGGTGTGAACCATGGTGCCTGGCCCTGCTCTCATGTTTTTAAACTTTAATTTTATGAGTTACCAAGAAAGATAAATTGAAGGACATAAGGATAAGCATGGCTTTAGGCTTTGATAATAAGAAGGGTTCCAAGATAGAGAAGTCTGTATGTAACCAAAATAATTTGTTATTTTTACCCCAAGTCTGGTACCCAACCAACTGACTTTTTGGTTTGAAGCAGAAAGAAAACATTTGAAGACCTTAGAGAACCAAAGTGTCTTGTGGAAAAAAATAAAGTAAAATTGCAACTACAAAATCACCTTAAAAGCAGTGAAGAGCAGATTTTGAGTAGATTGTTAACAAGAAGAAGGTAAGTAATGAGAAGGCAAATTGGTATATCAGAAGTGAATAGGAGGTTTAAAGCAGCATTTAAAAAAATTTGTTAATTTTAACTTTTTTTTTTTAGAGACAGGTTCTTGTTCTGTTGCTGAGACTAGAGTGTAATGTCATGATCATAGCTCACTGCAGCTCAGACTCCTGGGCTGAAGTGATCCTCCCACCTCAGCCTCACAAGCAGCTAGGACCGTGTATACCACCACAGCTTGCTAATTTTTTTGCTGGGGGAGAGGGTTTCACTATGTTACCCTACCCAGGCTAGTCTTGAACTCTTGGTCTCAAGTGATTCCCCTGCCTCATCCTCCCAAGTCACTGGCATTATAACCATGAGCCACTGAGCCCAGCTAAAGTGGCATTCTAGCTATTAAAAAATGGCAGGCAGAATGGATATATATCTGAAAGCACTAAGAAAACTTAATCTTTTTTCTGACTGTATAGGTTCTCTTGAAATTTTCAGAAATACAGATGAGTATAAGTAACAAAAATTGCCCACAGTTCCAGCACCCAAGGAAAACCACAATAAATATTTTTTTCTAGCAAAATATCTGTCTGCTGTTACTGTACAACTTACAATAAAGTTTGAAAATCTTAATGTACAACTCAATACGTTCATATGTATTCATGTAAACATGACTCAGTTCCAGATACAGAACGTTTCCATCATTCCTGAAGGTTCCCTTGTATCTTCTCCTCAGTATTCATAGATTTATTTTGGTATCTTTCTTTTCGGTATCCACAGATTTGTTTTGGCTCTTCTTGTACCTCATATAAATGGAACAGAATGATATGGTTTGGATATTTGTCCTCTCCAGATCTCATGTTGGGATGTGATCCCCAATTTTGGAGGTGGGTTGGTGGGAGGTGTTTGGGTCATGGGGGTGTATCCTTCATGAATGGCTTGGTGTCCTCTTTATGCTAATGAGTGAGTTCTCACTCTATTAGTCAAGTGAGATCTGGTTGTTTAAAAGAGTCTGGGACCTCCCTCCACCCTCATCATGTGATGTGCCTGCTTCACCCTTTGTCTTCCACCATGACTGTAAGCTACCTGAGAGCCTCACCAGATACAGATGCGAGCACTATGCTTCTTGTACAGTCAGCAGAACCATGAGCCAAAATAAACCTCTTTTATTTATAAATTACCCAGCCTCAGATAGTCCTTTATAGCAACACAAAACAGACTAAGTAGAGTATTATTGAAGTCTGTCGAGTCTGTCTTCTTTTGCTCACCCATTGTGTCTGGGATTCATCCATGTTGTTTCATGTAATAATAGTTCTTTTATTTATTGTTTTGGGGTCACTTTCTACTGCATAAATATATAATAATTTATCTGTTCTGCTGTTGATGAACATTTGGATAGCTTTCTGTTTGGGACTATTATAAATAAAACTGCTTTGAACATTCTTGTGTAAGTCTTTTGGTGGACTTACACATTTGTTTCACTTCTATATATATATATCTAAGAATAGAGCTTCTGGGTCACAACATAAATACTGCAAAAGTCATGAATATTTGGTATATTTTCTTCCAAAAGCTTGATTGGTTTAGCTTTTGTATAAGTCTATGATATGCTGTGATTTTTTTTCTGTGATATATTGTGGATTTTTTTATGTATGAGCATGGAGATCAAGGGTCATTTCTCCCAACACAAGGATATCCAATTAATCCAGCACTATTTATTGGAAAGACTACCTTTTCTTTTCTGAATTACAGTGGTGCCTGTCTGTTAAATTAGAAGACTGTACTGTATGGATGTGTTTTAGGACTCCTTATTCTGCTCTATTGATCTGTTTTTCATATTTATTTTAAAGAAAGTTGAGACATGCTGAATATATAGCTTTTAAATTTTTCTTACACAGTATTACATCATACTTCAAAAGCATAAATTTAAAACAACTGCAAAAAAAAAAAAAACCCTTGGTTTTTTCTTGGACATTTTCTTTCCTTAGACATTTAGGTTGTTTTTTTCCTACCTCTGTTTTGTTTTGATCTATTTTTTATGTTGGAGGCCTTCCTCCAATGTCTGATAATCTTTGTCCATTCATTTATGTATGAGGCAGTAAATAGTCCATTAGAAGTTCAGTGTGCATAGGCTTTACTGTGGAGTAATTGGCGAGTCATTTCTTTGGTGTCCCCCCAGTTATTAGTATCTGTCATTTTTTTTTCCATTGGGACTGTTAAGTTTTCCAGAGGAAAATTTTCCACTTTACTGTCTGCAAAGTTAGTGCCAGTCTGTCTAGCAGATATATGTCTTGTAATTTAAAAAATAACAACATTGAAAAATATTGGTTTTTTTTCTCCATCTCTACTTTGATGAGGTCTTATCTCCATTGACCACTTTCCCAAAGAATAGTTTCTGCCCTTCTTATTGTGTGGTTGAATGACTGCTAATCCCGTGACTCTGAGTATGTCTTGAATGAGATCGTGGGATAGCAGTGTTCAGTGCAGTCTATTAATGGATCTTGACTGCAGCACTCTTTGAGCTGTCCCTTTTAGAGCTCTGATTTGTCTTTAATGCTACAGTTTACACTGTTTGCATTTGATCTGTAGTGAAACACTTCACTAGAGTAGGGTTTATATTTTACCTGACCAAATTTATAAGGGAAAGCAGTCATGTTACAAAGTTCAGTATCATACCTTAAATTTAAAGCTCTTTTGTGTTTTGCTTATGTAAAGTGGTTTGTACTATACTGTGTCAGTGTTAGGTAATCTTTTTTGCTTTGCTTTGCTTCTTTACCAGCTTGGGAACAATGGATTCCCACTGGATGAAGTCCTGTTTTTCAAATGCCAGCTCTAGGATCTCTCATCCAGCACAGATGCTCTTTCTGTGACTTTTGCTGTTCTCTCACTGGGATTTTTTTCTTGTTTAGAGGAAACTGAAAATAGATCCAGATTTTTATTCTTCCAAGATGACTGTCTATATTGGGAACAAAGGGAAAAAGTGTATGTGTGGAAGGAGGTCATGGTAGCTGGAGCACCTTTGTGGTTTATCCTTTGTATAAATGCCTCTGTGAATAACTCATGGGATTTTTCCCTTCTAGACCTTACTTTTTTTTTTCCTCAGGCAGATGGAGAAAGATACATACCAAAAATGAGAGAGAAACATGATGAGGGGGTAAGTGGGGAGGACACATACAGTTGGAAGAGAGCTTTGAGGTTCTCAGGGAGAGAACTGCACAGGATAATGCAAACAGATGGATCAAGATAAGTCATGAAACATTGAGGTCTGAAGTTGTAGTAGTTCTATACGCTGTTCTTTTTTCTCCTCACTGCCCATTGTTTTTAGATGAACAATGTCTTCAAAGAAATATAGGTCCAGACTTTGCTAGAGTGAGAATGAGCTACATGATCTTGTTGAACTCATTACGTTAAACTGCAGTTTTAATGAAGTTAGGTTACACACACTGAATTTCAGGACAGAAGTAGTTATGATAACTGTATTGTACTTGTGTGATTTAAAAATAAATAATGGAATGGCCATATGGTGATTGATGAGACTGATTTCTGTGTTAACCAGGGCTCACTAGGCTTTCTACAGCCTTCCTGGTAGGAGAGAGGAAAAAAATGCATTTGCTTTTATCCAAATTTATATGATAATTGTAGTGTTAATCACCATGAGCCTTTGCATTAGGGTTCCTAGGTCAGGGTGTGTTGCCAGTTGCAGACCAGAGAGCAGAAAAGGAAAAGAACTCTACTTTTTTTCTGAGTCCCTTTCAGGCCCTGGAAAATAAGGTGGTGTCAAAATGGGAGACAATACAGATATGGTTGAAATAGAGACCCTCAAGCCATTTGATCCCATAACATAGAGTTTCAATTTATAATCACACTCCTTCAAATGACACTGTCTCCATCAGCACCTCTTTGTACTAGGTTTAAGCCCCTACTCCTACCCAGCAGTCTGTTTACCACGTTTTCTGAAAATCATTGTCCTTACGTTTGTTTCAACCAGTTGCCCAAGGGTAGGGTTTGAGGCATATTGAGCTCTATACCTCACTACTTAGTCCAGTGTCAAGAAAGCACTTAATAAATGTATATTTGTGAATGTTACCCAGAAGGGTTCATTACCTTACCTTACCATCGGTTTCCAGGACTGGAAGTTCTGTAGAGGTAGTTTAGGTTAGGCCAGGCTTTAGTCTTTGATTTATGAGTTGTTATAAAGTCATCCGGAATGCCATTTCTTTCCTTTTTTCTGCTCTGCCTTTCTGAGTGGCCCACTTAATCTTAAAGCTGGCTCCTTCTCAGGGCTGCAGATTTGCTGTCAGTAATTTTGTAGGCCTTATCTTTCCTAGACTTTGTGTATACATTTGTACAGGGGAAGGGAAGGTTCGGTGGGAGTGTGTTAAAAGAGTCCGAGCTTTTTACTGATTGAACCACTTCAGAACCAGTCCCAGTGGCCAGGGAGTGCCATTTGCATCTGGGTTAAGTCCTGAATTCCTTGAATCAATCATGATGAAAAAGTGGAGAGAGTGACCCTGATTGGCTTAGATAGACTGGGTTCACCCTGGAGCTGGATGGGATGAGCTTTCCCTGAAGCACATGAACTACAGGAAGAATGGGCAGAGATCTACCTGGAAACCTCACTACTGTTAGGAGGGGAGAATATGGATGTTGTGTGGGCAACCAGCAAAGTCCACTGCTACTGTAATCCAGATTTTCTAGGGAACCTAGACTATTTATGACTATTCTGTCCTTTATATAATAAAGTCACTTAGGAATTTATTGATTGCCTGTTATGGAAAATAATTAATAGTGAAATTATTACATTTTGAATCTGAGACTCTTCCCTACTATTTGGTTGGGGATAGAAGACACCCAAATAGGTAAAAAGTTAACTATTGATGTAAGATATGGGTAACAGTACAAGGCAGCAGTATGACAGATGATATCATGTTGTTTAAGTGAGTCATTCATAGAGTTTATACTTTGCATTCCCCAGTAATTGTTTGTTTGTTTGTTTTTGAGACAGAGTCTCGCTTTGTTGCCCAGGCTGGAGTGCAGTGGCGCGATCTCAGCTCATTGCAACCTCTACCTCCCGAGTTCAAGCGATTCTCCTGCCTCAGCCTCCTGAGTAGCTAGGACTACAGGCACGTGCCACCATGCCCGGCTAATTTTTTGTATTTTTAGTAGAGATGGGGTTTCACCATGTTAGCCAGGATGGTCTCAATCTCAACATGATCCACCCACCTCAGCCTCTCAAAGTGCTGGGATTACAGGCGTGAGCCACCACGCCTGGCCATTTGTTTGTTTTTAATCTGAAAGTCACCATGCCAGGCACTGTGGAGCTTAAAGAGATAACAGAAACAAGATGCTGGCCCTGAGAACTTCTAGCCCAATCAAGAGAATGATTAACAGGCTTGGGGGCTGGGAAGCATGGTTTCCCTCACAGAAGCAAACCACGGAGGACAGGGTCCTGTAAACACAAATAAGTGTTCGTGGTGAGCCCCCCAGAGTCTCAGGGGCCTGGATGGGCAGAGGAGACGCTTGGCATTCTCTATAGACAGCGCTGTCCAACTGTTCAGAGCAGCAGGTCTGGGGAGAACAACCAGATCACCCCAATCCCCAGAGCAGTGGTGATGGTTACAAACTTTGGTTGGTCATTGCTGCTGGTGCTGCTTGTTAGAAGTCCCCACTGTGGCCCAACCCTGTTGATTGGAGGGCTTCTAGTAGTGGATCAGCATCCACTGATGTGACTTACAGTTAGTGCTGTTAGAATACTTTCTTAAAGCTCTCCAATCACATTTATGGACATTTCAGAGGATTTAAAAAACAAAATATCTTGTTATTCATTTAACACATTTATTTAGGGACTGCCATGTACCAGGTACTGTGCAGTGCTCTAGGGACATGGTGGTGATCTAAAACTTACTTGATGTCTACTGTCACAGCCTACAGTCTAGTGGAGGAAATAGACAAAAAGCAAATAAATATATAAAATAATTGCCAATTATAGTGATGGTGAGAAGGAAACAAAATGAGCAGAGCTAGAGATTTGCACAAGGCTTGATATAGCTTGAAGGTATTTGGTAAATGATCTTATGGGTTAGAATTTTATTCCTGATGATTTCTACAGTTAAATGCAAATAATTTTCATTCTTTTTGTCTCTTAGGTGCACTTTACAGGTCCCCGATGAACCAAGGGAACCCTCCACCATATCCGGGCCCTGGTCCAACGGCCCCATACCCACCTTATCCGCCACAACCAATGGGTCCAGGACCTATGGGGGGACCCTACCCACCTCCTCAAGGGTACCCCTACCAAGGATACCCACAGTACGGCTGGCAGGGTGGACCTCAGGAGCCTCCTAAAACCACAGGTGTGTGTCTCTGAATATGTGGGTGTATAGTCCTGTGTCACCAAAGGAAATGTTTGCATGTTTTCTTTGGCAGAGAAGAAACTCTTTCCAGCCTTTGCAACTTGTGCTTGATGTCCCCAAAGCTTGATGATGGCTTAGGGTGGATTCTCACTCCTGAAAAGAGGCCCAAGTCAGCTCTGCCTACTACATTTACACTTCTTGTCCCCTCTGGGGCTGATGACTTCCTGGCCAACGTGTTTTCTGAGGGCCACCCTTTAGAGCACTTGGGGGTAGGGAGGGAATTAGCAGTTGGGTCTTTGCTCTGCAGCAAGCTTTGTATTTTAGGTTTAGTAATTAGCCTTTTGAGTTTTATTTTATCTGTCAGCTTGTTGACCCTCAAGTCATCCTCTTGCCCCTGCTACTAGGTTTTTTTTTTTTCTTACTAAATGTTTTCATAATTCTATTTAACCTTCCAGTTGAGTTTTCAGGAGGCTCTTGAGTCCTTCTTGTGTGCTATAAAACAGTGTTACTCAAAGTTCAGTCTGTAGACAAATGCCAGTCAATGAACAGTGAATAGTTATGGACTGTATCATATGTACAGAAAGTGAGAGTAAACATTCAGAAACTTTTAGAGCAATTTGGTGTTGCTATGACATCCAAGCATGTAATCTTGCATTTTACAGAAAGTATCAGTCTATGAAGGATTAAAAATAAAACATCTTGAGGAGCACTGTGCTAGATGTCTTGGTCACTATTTTATAGCCCTTTGGTTGTCAGAATAGCTGCTCTCTTAATAGCCCTCTTAGCTTTTTTTGTTTTTTGTTTTTTGTTTTTGAGATGGAGTCTTGCTCTGTTGCCCAGGCTAGAGTGCAGTGGTGCGATCTTGGCTCACTGCAAGCTCCACCTCCCGAGTTCACACCATTCTCCTGCCTCAGCCTCCCGAGTAACTGGGACTACAGGCACCTGCCACCACGCCCGGCTAATTTTTTGTATTTTTGGTAGAGACGGGGTTTCTCTGTGTTAGCCAGGATGGTCTCAATCTCCTGACATCATGATCCGCCTGCTTCGGCCTCCCAAAGAGTTGGGATTACAGGCGTGAGCCACTGTGCCCAGCCCCTTTCAGCTTTTTAAGATAACTGATTTTTTTGTTTTGTTTTGTTTTGTTTTTGAGACAGAGTCTTGCTCTGTCACCAGGCTGGAGTGCAGTGGTGCGATCTCCGCTCACTGCAACCTCCGCCTCCTGGGTTCAAGCGATTCTCCTCTCTCAGCCTCCCGAGTAGCTGGGACTACAGGCATTCACCACCACGCCCAGCTAATTTTTGTATTTTTAGTAGAGATGGGGTTTCACTATGTTGGCTAGGATGGTCTCCATCTCTTGACCTCATTATCCACCCCTCTTGGCCTCCCAAAGTGCTGGGATTACAGACATGAGCCACCGCGCCTGACCAAGATAGCTAATTCTTAAAAAGTGCTTATTATGGCCAGGAACGGTGGCTCATGCCTGTAATCCCAGTATTTTGGGAGGCTAAGGCGGGCAGATCACCTGAGGTCAGTTCAAGACCAGCCTGGCCAGCATGGTGAAACCTCGTCTCTACTAAAAATACAAAAACCAGCCAGGCATGGTGGTCTGTAGTCCCAGCTACTCAGGAGGCTGAGGCAGGAGAATGGCTTGAACCTGGGAGGCAGAGGTTGCTGTGAGCCAAGGTTACACCATCCACTCTAGCCTGGTGATAGAGTGAGACTCCATCGCAAAAAAAAAAAAGTGCTTATTGTATGTCACATGGTCTCCTAAGTGCTTTATATACATTAACATTTAATCCTTGCAACAACCCTATGAAGTTATTCCCATTTTATAGTGATGTAATAGAGGTACAAAGTTAGAGTAATGACTTGCCCAAGGTCACCTAGCTAGAAGGGGCACTTTCCAGATTAGAATACTGATAGCTTGGCCTCAAAATCTGTACTTACAATTTATTGTTGTACTGTTATTCCTCTCCTGCCTTTTCTGAGCTGACTCACATTCATCTGAATTTAGTGCCTTATGCCTCCTCTGAGAGATTTTCCTGCCATTTAGTTCTTTACTAATCAAAAGTAATAACAGAATTGCTGGTTAGTTTTATTCTAGGACTTGATGATTCTCTAGAATAAGAATTTTACATTCATGGAAAAGATTATGCTTTTATAGTGGCAAAGCTTATACTCTGTTAAGATTGAATAGAATATTTGAATACCTTTAAATAATTTAATTTATCTGGAAGGAAACTTTTGCAATCCAAAATTGTGTTCTGTTGTAACAGTTTTTATAATGCATGCTCGGAAGAGGGCAGGAAGTATAACCAGTGTAATCAGAGTAGTTGGTATTCAGGCCTGTGACATCAGAGAAACATTTTCTGAAAATAAACCTCAGCTTCTGGGTTTTCTGCTTCAAAATAAGGTAACCCTGTGATGAATAAAAGAAAGCATAAAAGACGACATAGGGTATGATTCCATTTATGTGAAATTCAAAAACAGACAAAAAGTATGTATGATGCCAGAGATCAAAATAATGGTTACTCCTGGCTGTGGAGTTGGGAAACTAGGGTGGGACTGGTTATTCATTGGGATGGGAACAAAGGAACTTTCTGGGGTGTTAGGAATATTCTGTATCTTAATCTTGATGTAAACATTCTTCAAGATAGATAGTTATGACTTGTGTACTTTGCTATACATTATATGTCAGCAGAGAAAGATAGCCCAGCATTTGAGTTATCTGGTAGACTCAGCCCAGTGCCTGCCTGGTGTTAGTTCTTTCACCTATAGCCCTCATGGTCTTCCTGTCCATTTCTAGGCCAATATTGTTTATACTGACTCTCTAACTAGCATTTGATGAGTTTAGAACTTTATTGAGTTTGTTTAGAATAAGTGCTTCCTAGGTTCAGTGGACTTTGTCCACTGTTCATGCGGAAAATACAGATTTGGTTATCTTTCTTACCTTTCATATAATTTAAGTATTGATGTCAGCTTTTTTGATGAAAAATAATTTCTTAATTCTTTTTAGGGTTAAAAGCCTCTTTAGTTCAGTGTTACCAATCATGATTGATTTCACAAATGCAGTTGAAAGCTGTTTAATATCCTTCACTACGGATATACCCAGGAATTTATTTCTCTGTCGTTAGCTTGTGAATTGTTAACTGCCCAGATCCTTTCTGCACCAAAACATAGCAGCTAGTGCTAAATGGTCAAATTTTGTCACCTGGGGTCCATGTTCTGTGAATGGGACTCTTGGAAGGATATAGCCTCACTGAGGGATGAACCCTTTAGGGACCCATTTCATTCCTTGCTCTGGTATTGCTTGTGGGATTCCCAGTCAGAATTATGTGTTCTCATGCTGTGTATATGAGCTCTATATGGAAATTTAAGCTTTTTCTTTCCAGTTGAATGATTTTAGATTTATCTACTACTGTAGATACTTTCTCTCTCCACTCAAGTTCAAGTGTGTAGCATATTATGTTAATAGATACATAGGTAGAAATGGTTTATTTTTCAAAGGAAGGAGGATCTCCTTTATCCTTAATTGGTGTCTGGTAATTAGTTAGGGCTTAATAAAGGTATGATGAATGGATGAGCAGGGTCGGGTAAATGGCTAACCTAAGCCAATATTGTTTATACTGACTCTCTAACTAGCATTTGGTGAGTTTAGAACTTTATTGAGTTTGTTTAGAATAAGTGCTTCCTAGGTTCAGTGGACTTTGTCCACTGTTCATGCAGAAAATACAGATTTGGTTATCTTTCTTACCTTTCATATAATTTAAGTATTGATGTCAGCTTTTTTGATGAAAATAATTTCTTAATTCTTTTAGGGTTAAAAGCCTCTTTAGTTCAGTGTTACCAATCATGATTGATTTCACAAATGCCTTGGTCATCTGTTTATGATTCAGAATTCATGTGTCAGAGTTTGTAGCAAGAAAACCCACCTTTTGTTTTTTTAAGAAGCCAACCTTTTGGAAGTCATGTGATTGAAAGCAGCAAGTGCTTGTGGGAATAAGGCCTCCCAGAAGAGCATACCTGCAGATTATGTCAAGGATCTCCTAGGTGGTTTTTAAGAATAACAACTAATATTTGTTGAGCACCATGCTGGTGTTAGCTTTATGTAATCTTCACAACAACCCCAGAGTATCAGTCCCATGTTATAGAAGTGGAATCTGAGACTCAGAAAGGTTGTGTTTCAGTTATCTGTTGCATAACATATCACCCCCAACTCACTGGCTTAAAACAACAATGATTTATTATTTCTCATGATTCTCTGAGTTGGCTGGGAGGCTCTTCTTGCTTCGTGTGATCTTTCGTGGGGTCACTCATGTTACTTAATTCAGCTGTCAGCCTGGCTGGGTATAAGCTATCCAAGATGACCTCACTCACATGATTAGGGTCTTGGTTTGCCTCCACGAGGCCTCTCTCTGCACATAGTCTGTCATCATTGGGTGGTCTAGCTTAAGCTGCTTTACATGACAGCTAGCTTCCAACAGAGTGAAAGTGGAAGCTGCCAGGATTTTGGGCTAGGCCCAGAACTCGTATAGTATCACTTACCCCTTATTCTAGTGTTCAAAATGAGTCTCAAGGCCAGCCACTTTCAACAGGAGGGGGAACAGATATCACCTCCTCCTCCCCCTCTTTTTTTGGTATATTTGAGATATAATTCATGTACCATGCAATTTACCCATTTAAAGTTGTACAATCCAATGGTTTTTGGTATATCAACAGAATTTTTCAACCATCATCACTATCATAATTCCAGAACATTTTCTTTTATTATTATTATTATACTTTAAGTTCTAGGATACATGTGCAGAACGTGCAGTTTTGTTACATAGGTATACATGTGCCATGGTGGTTTGCTGCACCCGTCATCTACATTAGGTATTTCTCCTAATGCTATCCCTCCCCTAGCCCCCCATCCCCCGACAGGCCCCAGTATGTGATGTTCCCCTCCCTGTGTCCATGTGTTCTCATTGTTCAGCTCCCACTTATGGGTAAGAACATGGGGTGTTTGGTTTTCTGTTCCTATGTTAGTTTGTTGAGAATGATAGTTTCCAGCTCCATCCATGCCCCTACAAAGGACAGGAACTCATCCTTTTTTATGGCTGCATAGTATTCCATTGTGTATATGTGCCACATTTTCTTTATCCAGTCTATCATTGATGGGCCTTTGGGTTGGTTCCAAGTTTTTGCTATTGTTAATAGTGCTGCAGTAAACATACCTGTGCATGTGTCTTTATAGTAGAATGATTTATAATCCTTTGGGTATATACCCAGTAATGGGATTGCTGGGTCAAATGGTATTTCTGGTTCTAGATCCTTGAGGAATCGCCACACTGTTTTCCACAATGGTTAAACTAATTTACAC
>NW_016805883.1:450554-459209 GCF_001698545.2 Rhinopithecus bieti | reverse complement strand
TGCAAAAATTTTCTCCCATTCTGTAGTTTGCCTGTTCACTCTGATGATAGTTTCTTTTGCTGTGCAGAAGCTCTTTAGTTTAATTAGATCCCATTTGTCAATGTTGGCTTTTGTTGCCATTGCTTTTGGTGTTTTAGCCATGAAGTCTTTGCCTATGCCTATGTCCTGAATGGTATTGCCTAGGTTTTCTTCTAGGGTTTTTATGGTTTTAGGTCTTGCATTTAAGTCTTTAATCCATCTTGAGTTAATTTTTGTATAAGGTGTAAGGAAGAGGTCCAGTTTCAGTTTTCTGCACATGGCTAGCTAGTTTTCCCAGTTTTTAAATAGGGAATCCTTTCCCCATTGCTTGTTTTTGTCAGGTTTGTCAAAGATCAGATGGTTATAGATGTGTGGTGTTATTTCTGAGGCCTCTGTTCTGTTCCATTGGTCTATATACAGAACATTTTCATCACCCCAAAAAGAAACCCTTTAGCAATCTCTTCCCATTTTCTTCCACTCTTCCCCACATTTTTTTTTTTTTTCTTTGAGATGGAGTCTCACTCTGTTGCCCAGGCCGGAGTGCAGTGGTGTGATCTCGGCTCACTACAAGCTCCGCCTCCCGGTTCACGCCATTCTCCTGCCCCAGCTTCCCGAGTAGCTGGGACTACAGACGCCCGCCATCATGCTCAGCTAATTTTTTGTATTTTTAGTGGAGACGGAGTTTCGCCGTGTTAGCCAGGATGGTCTCGATCTCCTGACCTTGTGATCCGCCCACCTCGGCCTCTCAGAGTGCTGGGATTACAGGCGTGAGCCACCACGCCTGGCCTCTTCCCCGCCATTAATCTACTCTGTCTCCATAGATTTGTCTGCTCTGGACATTTTATGTAAATGCAGCCATACAATATTTGGTCTTTTGTTACTGGCTTCTTTCAGTTAGCTTGATATTTCCAGGGTTCATCTATATTGTAGCATGTATCAATACTTCATTCCTTCCTATTGCCAAATAATATTCCATTGTAGATATACCACATTTTAGTTATCCTTTCATTGGTTGATGGGCATTTAGGTTGTTTCTACTTTTTGGCTATTAGGAATAATGAATAATGGCTGTTATAAACATTTGTGTAAAATAGACTCCATCTTGGAGGAATGGCATGTGAACACAGGGTGAGAGGAATTGGTGACCATCTGTGCAAACAGTCAACCACATTCTGCCCTTTACTCCCAACAATTCACATCTCCCTCATATGCAAAATATATACACCCCCTTCCACCACCACTAGATGTCTCATCCAATAATTATATCAGCTTAAAATGCAGGATATTATCATCTAGGTAGTCTATATGTAGGTAAGGCCTCTAAACTGCCATGCTGGTCCATATACCCTAACTTTGTTCATGCTGCTTCCTTTACTTCCCACCTCTGATCCCCACTCTGCCACAACCTACCCTACACATCTCTGGAGATCAAAAGAAAATATCTTTTCTTCCTTGAAGCTTTTCCTTACCTATACTATACCTCCAGTAGAATTTACCACTCCTATTTGCTTCAACTGCACCCTATACAGACTTCTTTCAGAGCCCTTCTTCTTGCTCCAGGTTGAATAGTGTCTACCTTATGTACAGTCCATTTGAGCTTTTTTCTGTCTGAATTCAATCAACCTTAGTGTTTAGGCTTTCACCATTTGTTTTGGTCAACACTCTTAAGGCTACAAGTGATAGAATCTTAGCCTTTGATACTAACCAGCAACAGAGGTTCACCAGACATCTGAGTAAAGAAAGGCTCCAAGATGAAAGATGGTGATCCAAACAGAAAAAAAGGGATTCTAAGGGAACAAACATTGCAGGGAGAAGAAAACCCTCCTCCCAGAAAGTGGGGGAATCCTCTAATAATCTTTTTTTTGCGGGGGGATGGAGTCTTGCTCTGTTACCCAGGCTGGAGTGCAGTGGCACAATCTTGGGTCCCTGCAATCTCCGCCTCCCAGGTTCAAGTGATTCTCCTGCCTCAGCCTCCCAAGTAGCTGGGATTACAGACATGTGCCACAATGCCCAGCTAATTTTTGTATATTTAGTAGAGACGAGATTTCACTGTATTGGCCAGACTGGTCTCAAACTCCTGTCCTCAGGTGATTCACCTGCCTCGGCCTCCTAAATTGCTGGGATTACAAGCATGAGCCACCGTGCCTGGCTCGCTAATATTCTTAAGATATACTGAAGATAAATCTTATTGAAATAAGAGCAGTGGTGCTGTATAAAATGAACTCTGGAAACAAAAGCACTTAGCCAAGAAGAATGTGAAACTGATCTCACCCTAAGGATTAGATCCTAAAGGTCCATTTGGCAGCCAGATCTTGCCAGAGCAGAATTTAAGGTATTTGCCATAGGTGGAAGGTTGATGTATGTTTTGGTTATCTATTGTTACATCACAAACCACCCCCAATCTTAGAGGTTCCGTAATTTGGACAGGGCTTGAGAGGAAAGATTAATTCATCTCTGCTCCTTGTTGGCATCTACTGAGGCTGGAACATAGATAACGATAAGCAGTTTGCTGGGTTGGGTTTGTACACGTTCTACCGTCCCATATGATCCATAAACTTTCTTCTTGGCTTTGTATTATGTCCAAAAGGGTACTCTTGGGTTGACTTACACTTGCAATACAGAGAAAGAAGCCATTTGGTTTGGCCAGTGCTTCAGAAGGGAGAAAGAGGTGGGAGCATGATGGCCAACTGCTGGGAGGGGTCAGGAGGTACCTGACATGCTAGTATTTCTGTGTATGTTCCAAACCAGTGTTGGGTTTCTCCACTTTTACTGGCTTTGTTTGATCTGATTGTCCTTGAAGATTTGATTAACTTCAACCCTTTTCTGTCAACTGTTTCAGTTCCAATGGAACCTTGTACTTCTGGTTCATTTTAACAAGAAATTATCTCAAATCCAAAAAGAAAAAAATCATGTCTGGTATTTCAGCTGACATGACTGAAACAGCTTGGGATTGGTTGTCCCTGTCCCTCTGCATGGTCTGTCAGTGCTGCTATCACAGCATGAGCGTTTCAGAGTAGGTGGGTTTTTTCCATGTTACAATGCAAGAGTGGAATCTGCCAGGCCTTCCTGCACATGTACCTCTGAACATAAAATAAAAGCCTTAAAAAAGAAATGAAACAAAAAACTTTTAATTTAGCTTCTAATTTTGAAACAATTTCAGACTTAGAAAAACATTTCAAAGATAATACAAATGGTTCTGTATACCTTTCATCCCGATTTCCCCAAACCTTACATAGCCACAATACAATGATCCATCAGGCTTTTTCACCCCCTTGGCTCAGAAGTCACACAGTATCATGTCCGTCACACTCTTGGTCAAAGCAACATGAAGTCTATCTAGCCTAGATTCAAGAGGAGGAAAATAGACTTCATTCCTTGTTGGGAGAGTGGTAAGTCACATTGCAAAAAGGCATATGGAATGGGAGATCTTTGGAAACATTACCACAAGTTTCAGTGGTGACAGGTGAATTCCTGTTCACTGAAACATTCTAAATGACAGAACTATTTCTAGATTCTAATAAATATGCCATAGTATCATAACTGTTTAAAGTGAAACATTAAACACTATCACTAGTCTTATATCAGAATATAGGTGATCTGTCATTTTAAGGATACTCCTGTGAATTGGTTAGAATGTCGTGGAAGGGGTTTTTTTATTTCATCACCAAATTAAAATGACTTCCACTCAGATACCTCAAATCATCAGAAGTGGCAGAGTCCTCACATGATCATCTGGGTTAATTATTACCCTCTGACCTTATAGCAAACATCAGTAGGCAGTTACAGCTCCTTCCACTAAGCGTGAATATGGCTTCAGCATACCCCAGCATTCTAGACAGGAACCATGAATAGATTTGAATTGTTAGGTGTAAGGCGAACCCATTTACCATTCCTTGCTAGGTTAACCCCCTCTTTTTAGAGACATTTAAACTGAAGCCCAGAGAGTGACTTTCCAGAGTCAGTGAGTTTTAACTAGAATATAAGTTTCCTGCCAGGCGCAGTGGCTCATGCCTGTAGTCCCAGCACTTTTGGAGGCTGAGATAGGACGATCGCTTGAGGCCAGGAGTTTGACACCAGCGTAGCCACTGTACTAAGACACCACACATCTCTACAAAAAATAAAATTATCGAGATGTAGTAGTGTCTGCCTGTAGTCCTAGCTAATCAGGAGGCTGAGGCAGGAGGATCACCTGAGTTCAGGAGTTCGAGGCTACAGTGAACTAGGATTGAGCCTCTGCACACCAGCTTGGGTGACAGAGCAAGACCCTGTCTCTCAACAACAATAAAATGTCTCCTGATCCCAGGCTAAGTGCATTTCTTCATTATGACCTGCTGCTGTGATCCAGTACAGATTCAGCAGAAATTCCCAAACACTACCAAAGGAAAATATTTTCAGCCTTTTCCCTTCCTTTTCTGCACCCCCCACCCCTAAAACATACAAAAACAAAACAAAAAACCACCTGAAAGTTATAGTAGAACACCAGTTTCCTGGTAGACAGAGGTAAAGTGGAGTGCAATAAAGCTGGATTCAAATCTCATTAACACAAGGACCTGAGCAAATTATTTTACCTCCCTGATCTTTGAGTGTGCCCTGCCTCCCCTTGTATGCTTCTCAAAGACAACAGTTGTTTTCTTCTTTCACCTCTGCTTCTACTGCACCTTCAACAGTGCTGAGCACGTGTGTGTGTGTATGTGTGTGTGTGTGTGTGTGCTCAGTAAATATGTGTTAGATGAATGCAAATATTACGATTTCAAAGGGTGATTGTGAGTTCATGTTCAGTGTCTGGTCCCCTTGTCACTTTCCCTTAGAGACCCTTCCCTTGCTATTTAATTCCTATGAGTCCAGATATTGGGGTTTTATATATGTTCTTCTGGGGTAGGACTGTGATATCTGGCAACATACTGATTTAAAATGAAATAAGTTCTACTTCAGCACAGTCCATTGGGTTGCCCCCATGGAGCTCAAAAGCCTCATGGGCCTTTGAACCAGATTTCTAAGCCTGTATGTTGGGAACTACCCAGTGACCCTGGTTCTTTGTGATTTGAAGACATGAAAAGGGAGTGCATCTTCAGGGGTACCCTTTTGGGCCCACCGGCCATTGGCCAGTCAGCAGAATGTTGAGAGGCCTCATATTCCACAGTCAGAGATTGTGGGGGAGTTGATAGAATGGCATATTTCTCCTGCACACTCTTCTTGGTGTCTCATGCTGCTTTCATTAGTCAGTGTGAGAAAAGAAGAAGGAAATTTAATGGTCTGGCATCTCTGGCTAATTGGCTCTAAGTATGGAATTACTGCCTGGCTTGTTTGAGCCTTTTATACTTTCTTTCATCAGAAACTCCAATCAGGCATTTTCATTGCCCTGGAAAGCCTTTCCAGCATAGACCAGTCCAGTGCCTTCTTTCTTTGCCAGGTATAAGATGACAGAATGTCCCAACAAGGACACTGCTTAGTGCCACCAAAAGCCACATTGGCTTAGGAATCTTGGTAGAGTTTTTCCAGTTCCCTGAGCTTCTGCTTTCTTGTCTGTAGAGCTGGGATTACAGGATTGTGATAAAGAATAAATTAATGCATCTCTACAGTTTATGGCACCTTGATGAGCAGTGAGGAAGTTAGTACCCTCCCCTGGCCCACACAAATTTTCTGAATTTTTGCTTAGGGATAGATAAGGGTGGGGAAGACAAAGCTCTCTCGAAAGCAGGGAAAGCCAGTTGCTGAGGGTCACTCCTGATCTATCCCCACTGGCCTGAGGAGACTGGGACAGCTCCAAAGTTATTTCTCATCTGCAATCATGGCCATATAATTGGTCCCCTCCTCCTGTTCATGCCCTCTGCTGTCTTATTCTCAGATCCCCAGTAGCTTTCCATTTCACTGGAGTGAAAGCTAGAATCCTCGCAGCAACTACCAAGTCCCTTTGTGAGCGGGCTGCTGCCACCTCTGTGACCCCTGCCACTTTGCCCCTGTGCCCTCTGCTCCACCTTCCCTCCCTTCCTCACCAGACACATTCCAACTCTAGTGCCTTTGCCCTTGCCATGCCCTTCCCTCAGACATCCACAGCTTACAGTCTCACTTTCTTTTGAGTTTTGTTCAGCTGCCACCTAGTCAGAAAGGCCTTCCAGTCACCTCCCCCTCCCCCACCCCATATAATTGTAGCCCCCCCACTGGCACTCTCTGTCCCTGTTCTTCTGCCTGTTTTCCTTGCCTGACATAGTGTGTGTACTTGTTCATTGACTGCCTTTGTCTTCCCACTGGAATATAAACTCCTTGAAGGCAGGGATTTTTGAATGTTATATTCACTACTGAATTTTAAATATTTCTTGAATAGTTGAATGTCCCCCTCTCCCAATCTCCTCGGGCTGCACAGGATATCCTGTGAGGTATTTCTCCTGGCCTTACCTTGGGTTCCTTTTCCTCGTCCTCTCATCTGTACAGAATCCTGGGAGTAGCCCCATTGAGCTGCTGCTTCCTGAGTTGCTGACATGTGTCATGCCTTGTGCTGAGCAGTGTTGTTTGTTTGTTTGTTTGTTTGTTTGTTTGTTTGTTTTTTGAGACAGGATCTTGCTCTGTCACCCAGGCTGGAGTATAGTGACGTAAATAAGGTTCACTGCAGCCTTGACTTTCTGGGCTCAAGCGATTTTCCCATCTCAGCCTCCCAAGTAGCTGGGACCACAGGCATGTGCCATTGTACCTAGCTAATTTAAAAAAAAAATTTTTTTTTAGAGACGAGGTCTCACCAAACACTGCCCTGGTTGGTCTTTAGCTCCTGGACTCAAGTGATCTGCCCGTCTCAGACTCCCCAAGTGCTGGGATTACGGGCGTGTGCCACCACGCCTGTCTCAGTTTATCTTCTAAACTGAGGATAATCCTTCTAACTTTCCCCCTTTCTTTCACATCTCTGAGCCCATATCCTGGGACATTCATTTGAATCTTCCAATGCCCAAATGGTGTTTTCATGGAATGCCTTGGAAAAGTTTCACATAGACAGGGCCAGCATCTTTTAAGACTTTAGCTGGGTCTGTCAGAGGCTTGAGAAGCTTGTGGTTTCTGACCCAGCAACTGGGTCTGGGCACATATATACCTTTTGCTATGAGAAGAGAGAGAAAGAACTCTGGTGGCCACAGAACCGTCTTCTCTGGCCCGTCGACTAGAAGACAGGCTGCTTATGGGGTCCTCCTGAAATTGCCGGCTCTTGAAAAGAGCTCAGACATCAGCTATCTCGAGGACTTCCCTTTCCCCTACCCCAGAGAGGGCACTGGACTTACAACTTGCTGATCCTTAGTTTGGAGGGAAACTTCCCCTCCTTACTTATTGCAGTGTTCTGTTGGCCTACATTTGGCATGGACAATTTGCCACTGTACTAGGCTTTCCTGTGATAGGCCAAAGGTTTCAGATTACATGAGGGTAAAGAGGTCCTAGTGGGAGTAATTGCCTCACCTGACCCTTGGATGTGCCAAAGTAGGAACTTAATGTACAACTCAAAGATTTAAATATTTTTTTCTCCCCACTTAATGATTTTCTGTTTTTCTTAAAGACCAGCATTCCAAAAACCTTAGGGGCCTTTCATGGTCTGGCCAGTTTCTCAGCATTATCAGGCTCCCTCCTCCCACATGGCTTTTGCAAATACCACTTCCTCTGTATGGCTTGGGAAATTCTTTGCTTCTCTCTTGGCTTAGCATAGGTAACACCTATTAATCATTCACATCTGAGTGGTACTACTCCTCACCTCCCAGTCTGGATCAGATTTCTGTCCTTCATAGTACTATCTTGATTTGTAATTTTATAGTTTTGACTCTAGTTAAAGAATTAAGGTCTTCTCCAGGCAATAATAAATGCTGGAGAGGATGTGGAGAAAAGGAAACCCTTGTACACTGTTGGTGGGAATGCAAATTAGTAAACTACTATAGGAAACAGTTTAGAGGTTCCTCAAAAAACCAAAAATAGAGGTACTCTATGATCCAGCAATCCCACTGCTGAGTATTTACCCAAAAGGAAGGAAATCACTGTGTCAAAGAGATATCTGCACTCCCATGTTTGTTGCGGCTTTGTTCACAATAGCTAAAATCTGGAAACAACCTACATCCCCGTTAGCAGATGACTTGATTTAAAAAAAATGTGGTACTTATTCACAGTGGAGTACTATTCAGTCATAAAAAAGAATGAGATCATTTGCAACAACACGGATGAAACTGGAGGTCATTATGCTAAGTGAAATAAGCCAGGCACAAAGACAAACATTGCATGTTCTCACTTATTTGTGGGATCTAAAAATCAGAACAATTGAACTCATGGAGATAGAGAGTAGGATGGTAACCAGAGGCTGGCAAGGGTAGAAGCAGGAGGAGGGAATGGTTAATGGATACAAAAGAATAGAAAGAATGAATGAGTCTGGTATTTGCTAGCACAACAGAGTGACTATAGTCAATAATAACTTTATTGTACATTTAAAAATAACTAAAAGAGTGTAATTTGCTTGTAAGACAAAGGATAAATATTTGCGGGAAAGGATACCCCATTATCTATAATGTGATTATTATGCATTACATGCCTGTATCAAAACATCTCATGTACTCCATAAATATATATACCTACTGTGTACCCACAAAATTAAAATAAATATTTAAATAATAAAATTTAAAATAT
>NW_016805883.1:391703-450532 GCF_001698545.2 Rhinopithecus bieti | reverse complement strand
ATAAAATTAAATAATAAAAATTAAAATAAATATTTTAAGGTCTTCATGGCCGGGTGTGGTGGCTCATGCCTGTAATCCCAGTACTCTGGGAGGCCGAGGTGGGTGGATCACCAGATCAGGAGATCGAGACCATCCTGGCTAACACGGTGAAACCCTGTCTCTACTAAAAATACAAAAAATTAGCCAGGCGTGGTGGTGGGCACCTGTAGTCCCAGCTACTTGGGAGGCTGAGGCAGGAGAATGATGTGAACCCAGGAGGCAGAGGTTGCAGTGAGCCGAGATCATGCCACTGCACTGCAGCCTGGGTGACAGAACGAGACTCCATCTCAAAAAAAAAGAAAAAGAAAAAGAAAAAGAATTATGGTCTTCTCTACTGTCTGAAAGGTCCATGATAAGAAACCTTGTCTAATTTAACCATTTGCCAGTAACTACTTGTCACGTGATTCAAGATGAAGAAGAGTTTAAAGATATGCAGGAGAGAGGACAGAGGGGGACTGGAATAAGCTTTTTTGAGTGGTTAAACTCTGAGCTTGATTTTGTAGAAAAGACTGCTCGTACTTTCTTTCTTTCTTTTTTTTTTTTTGAGACGGAACCTTGTTCTGTCACCCAGGCTGGAGTGCAATGGCGCGATCTCAGCTCACTGCAACCTCCGCCTCCTGGGTTCTAGCGATTATTCTGCCTGAACCTTCTGAGTGGCTGGGATTATAGGCGCCCACCCCTACACCTGGCTAATTTTTTTTTTTTTTTTTTTTGAGTTGAAGTCTTGCTCTGTCGCCCAGGCTAGAATGCAGTGGTGTGATCTCGGCTTACTGCAACCTCCGCCTCCCGGGTTCAAGTGATTCTCCTGCCTCAGCCTCCCGAATAGCTGGGACTACAGGTGCCTACCACCATGCCCAGCTAATTTTCGTATTTGTAGTAAAGGCGGGGTTTCACCATATTGACCAGACTGGTCTCGAACTCCTGACCTTGTGATCCACCCGCCTTGGCCTCCCAAAGTGCTGGGATTACAGGCGTGAGCCACCACGCCCAGTAATTTTTGTATTTTTAGTAGAGACAGGGTTTCACCATGTTGGCCAGGCTGGTCTCCTGACCTCAGGTGATCTGCCCACCTCAGCCTCCCAAAGTGCTGGGATTATAGGCATGAGCCACTGTGCCCAGCTGTTTGCACTTTTGTTTTCCTTTCTCACCTTACTTGTTTGTTGGGACCTAAGCAGAATATTCATTATGTAGCAGGGGGTTGGAGCGCTGTTATAATACCGGCAGTCACAGGTGTCTGAATAATCAGAATGGAGAGATGTAGTTTTGGGACATTCTTGCCTCCACTGAGTTCTGGCCTTCACTCTTTTTCTGGTCCTTAAACATAGTAATAATGCTCATAGAATTTTTAAATTATAATTCACATACCCTACTTTCTCAAATCATTTTCATGGTCTTATTTCCTAGTCAGTCCCTGTTTATACACACATGTCATTTGTACCTGGCTACCACTGTAATGTAGATACCATTGTGTAGTTTAGTCCCCCACCCCACCCACTTACTTTGTCATAAGCAACTTTTCTATAAGTTAAAGTGTCTCAACCTCATGCTATTGACACTTGGGCCAGATGATTTTTTGTTGTGGGGGCTGTCCTGTGTATTGTAGGATGCTCAGCAGCATCCCTAGCCTCTACCCACTAAATAACAGTAGTAGCAATCACCTCAGTTATAACAACTGAAAATGTCTCTAGACATTACCAAATGTCCCCTAGGGGCCAACATCAGCCCTCCTTTGAGAACCACTGCCATAGAGTCTTAATTTAAGAAAACTTATTTTTCTTTATTTTTATTTTTTATTTTTTTGAGGTAGGGTCTTGCTCTCTCGCCCAGCCTGAAGTGCAGTGGTGCAATCTCGGCTCACTCCAACCTCTGCTTCCCAAGGTTCAGATAATCCCGCCTCAGCCCCCTAAGTAGCTGGGACCACAGGTATGCACCACCATGCCCAGCTAATTTTTTTATTTTTTGTAGAGACAAGGTCTTGCTGTGTTACACAGGCTGGTCTTGAGTTCCTGGGCTCAAACCATCTGCCCGCCTTGGCCTCCCAAAGTGCTAGGATTACAGGCATGAGCCACTGTGCCTGGCTTTCATTAAAATTTTAAGTGAGCCATTGCTTTTGAACCCAATGAAGGAAAAAGTCTTCCTAATAAGCTTCATGAGCAGCTGAAAAATACATGACTTTTTTCTGGTGGCCTGCTGAGGGAGAAGATTTTGGGAATTTGGAACTATAAAGAACTCTCTCCTGACTGGAGAGAGCCTCTCTGCAGTCTGGAGCTAAAGAATCTGGATGTTTGGTAACAATTTCTAGATGAAAACCATCAGAACCAGAAGAGTTTGGGGCCAGTGGTTTAAGTTTTTAAGTATTAATTATTAAATAATAATTACTAGCCAAATAATAGAACCAGTATTTGTCTAGTAGTTACTATGTGTCAAGCACTTTTGTATATTAGCTCATCTAGTCCTAAGAACAACCCTGCAAGGTAGGTCTTTTTGTCTCCATCATATAGATGAAGAAACTGAAGCGTGGAAAGGCTAACTTGCCATGGTCACAGAGCTAAGAAGTGATGGAGCTGAGATTCAAATCTAGCAATCTGATTCCAGAGGCTATGCTCCTCAGCAACTACCACCATTTTCTGAGCACCTGCTGAAATCCCTGATACTGGGCTGACAGCATCCAAGTTTTATGACAGCTCTTCAGGGTAGTGGTATCTTAAATTTTATAGCTGTGGAACCAGGGTCTTAGAGAATCTGTAATAACATCTTGTCTATGATCCCACAGATCTCTGACCCAGAGCCTGACATACTTCCATGTATCATGTGGCCTCCCATGCATGAGTAAAAATTGTTTTATAACCTACTCTTCCCTTTTCCCCTGGAACCTCGTACAACAAATACCTGTTAAATCCCTTCAGTGGCCAGGTGCAATGGCTCATGCCTGTAATCCCAGCACTTTGGGAGGCCAAGGTAGGTGGATCACTTGAGGGCAGGAATTCAAGACCAGCCTGGCCAACATAGTGAAACCCTGTCTCTACCAAAAATACAAAAATTAGCCAGGCATGGTGGCGCACACCTGTAATCCCAGCTACTGGGAAGGCTGAGGCAGGAGAATCGCTTGGACCTGGGAGGCGGAGGTTACAATGAGCCAAGATGTCACCACTGCACTCCAGTCTGTGTGAGAGAGTGATACCCTGCCACACACTCACACACGCAAAAATAAATCCCTTCAGTAATTTAGTGCCAGTCACTAAATAAATATTACCATTTCTAATTAGATTTTATTCAGATGCTTTGTATACATTATCATATTGAATCCATATAGCAGTCCTAGTGGTATCCCATTTTAGAGATGAGGAGACTGAGATTCAGACGGATGACATAACTAAGCCCTGTTTAAATAGTAACTAGCTGAGCTATGAATTGAACCCAGGTCTGTCTAGTTTCAAATTTGTATTCTTAACTGCAGTCATGCGCCACCACATAAGGATGTCTTGGTCAAGAACAGACCACATAAATGATGGTGGTCCCATAAGATTATAATGGAGCTGGAAAATTTCTATCCCTAGTGATGTTTTGGCCATCATATCGTCACAAAGTGATGTGTTACTCACATGTTTGTGGTGATGCTGGTGTAAACGAACCTACTGTGCTGCCAGCTGTATAAAAGCATGGCACATACGATTATGTACAGTACATAATACTTGATAATAAATGACTGTGTTACTGGCTTATGTGGTTTGATGTGCAGCAGCATGATCACAGCTCACTGCAGCCCTGACTTCCCTGGGCTCAGGTGATCCTCCCGCCTCAGCCTCCCAAGTAACTAGGACTACAGGTGCATGCCACCACACTCAGCTAATTTTTGTATGAGCCACCATGCCCGGTCAGGAGTACACTCTAAAATAACAATTAAAAGTATAGTAAATATGTAAACTAAGGCTAGGCACAGTGGCTCACACCTGTAATCCCAGCACCTTGGGAGGCAAAGGTGGGTGGATTGCTTGAGCCCAGGAGTTTGAGACCAGCCTGGGCAATATGGCGAAACTCCATCTCTACAAAAAAATAGAAAAACAGCCAGGCATGGTGGTACACACCTGTAATCCCAGCTACTAGAGAGGCTGAGGTGAGAGAATCACTTGAGCCCAGGGAGGGCAAGGCTGCAGTGAGCCATGATCGTGCTACTGCACTCCAGCCTGGACAACAGAGTGAGACTGTGCCTCAAAAACAAAAGAAAAGCATACACATATATAAATATATATGAGAGAGAGAGAGAGAACTCCTATTTATTTTTTTTTAAGTTAACCATAAAACAGCCTCAGGCAGGTCCTTCAGAAAACATTCCAGAAGAAGTCATTGTTATCATAGAGATGTGAGCTCCATGTATGTTATTACCCCTGAAGACCTCCAGTGGGACAAGATGTGGAAGTGGAAAACAGTAATGTTAATGATCCTGACCTTCTGTGGACATAGGCTAATGTGTGGGTTTGTGTCTTAGTTTTTTTTTGTTTTTTTTTGTTTTGAGACGGAATCTCGCTGTGTCGCCTGGCCTGGAGTGCAGTGGCCGGATCTCAGCTCACGGCAAGCTCCGCCTCCTGGGTTTACGCCATTCTCCTGCCTTAGCCTCCGGAGTAGCTGGGACTACAGGCGCCCGCCACCTCGCCCGGCTAGTTTTTTGTATTTTTTAGTAGAGACGGGGTTTCACTGTGTTAGCCAGGATGGTCTAGATCTCCTGACCTCGTGATCCGCCCACCTCGGCCTCCCAAAGTGCTGGGATTGCAGGCTTGAGCCACCGCGCCCGGCCTGTGTCTTAGTTTTTAACAAAAAAGTTTAAAAGGAAAAAATAAATTTTAAAATAGAAAAGCTTATAGAATAAGGGTATAAAGAAAAAACAGTTTTGTATAGCTGTATAATGTATTTATGTTTTAAGCAAAGTGTTGGTAAAGAGTCAAAAAGTTTAAAATTTTTTCAAAGTTACAGTAAGCTAAGGTTAGTTATTGAAGAAAGAAATCTGTTTTATAAATTTAGTATTGCCTAAGTGTATGGCATATAGTATAAGTGTTCAGTATATATGAAGTCTGCAGTAGGATATAGTAATGTCCTAGGCTTTCACATTCACTCACTCACTGACTCATCTAGAGCAACTTCCAGGCCTGTAGGCTCCATTCATGGTAAGTGTTCTATATATGTATACCAGTTTTTATCTTTTATACGACATTTTTACTGCACCTTTTCTATGTTTAGACACATAGATGCTTACCATTGTTTAAAATTGCCTACAGTATTCAATATGGCAACATGCTGTACACATTTGTAGCCTAGGAGCAATAGGTGATACTATATATCCTAGGTGTACAGTAGGGTATACCACCTAGGTTTGTGTAAGTACACTATGATGTTCACCTAATGACAAAATTGCCTAACAATGCATTTCTCAGAACATGTCTCCATCATTGAGAGATACATGACTGTATTGTACTGTTTTGTATTCTGTCAGGGAATATCCTTAAAATACTTCAAACTTAACTATAGCACACATTGTTAGCAGTGGTAAAGGAGGAGGAGTCTGTGGGTAAGATGGGTTTTCTCTGTATTCAGTTGCAACTCTGTTCACAAAAGCAGATGAGAATAGTTTTTAGTGAGTGTACTGGGGACTTTGCACCATCTTAGGCTCTTATTCCTTCTGACTTAGGGCCTTAACTTGACAGATCTGCTCAGTCAGGCCCAGCACTTCAGTGATGGTCTCCCTAATGACTGCACCAGCACCAGGTCTCGTGGATCTGTGTGTCATGCGATGACAGTGTGGTCATGACCCTAGGGGACTGTAGACTCCTAAAGATGCCCTTGAATTTTTCCATCTTGTTGGGGATAGAGACAATCTGTTTTGGTCAAGTACTTTATGTAGAACATTTCTATTTTGCCTTTTTAAAAGCCTTGGTTTGCCTAGCACTCAGAGGTAATGGAGTGCAGAAAGAAAACTGCTCTTTGCAGATCCAATTTATTCAGCTGGCTGATGGGATGTGCTCTGTGCTTGAGGGCTGAGAGCAGGCTAGGTTAGCTAGACCTGGCTGGCCTGGGGAAACAAGGTATTTTGAAGTCTGTTGCTTCCAGACCAGATGGCCTTGCTTCATTGTTCTTAGCCCCCTTTCACCCAGGTGCAGCCTGGGTTTTCTGCTTTGATACTACTTTTACCCAGTCTTAAAAACATGACACACATATTCCCATTACCTCTTGCATAGCTTTCTTCAGTTAGATTGTTATAAACCATGAGGACATTTGTTTGGTGAGCAAGGAAAAGAAGACTACTTTGGGTGAAACGCTGCTAAGGGAAATTGGAAGGTACAGGTGGGATAGAGTAGGGCAGTCTTAGAAGGATTGGAGCTAACCAGGCATTGTCCAGACCTCCCTGTGTCAGCTGCACTCTGCAGAGCAAGTCCAGTGCTGCAGGTCATTGGTGTGGGGAACATCTAGGGTGACAAGGATCTTTCCCTAGGATATACTCTTCCCAATAGTAATGAGTCATTAGCTGTACACAAAGGGCCCAGGCTCCAGGGCCTGTGCATAGGGTGGCATGTCTCTTACCACACCAGCTGCCTGTGTGGCACAGTGCCCATAGGCACCTAGTGCAATCTTCCCAGTGGACGGTGTGGTTAGCCACAGGGGAAACTTGAGAAGGAATGTCTTGAAAACTGACAGCTTCTTCATTCTCTAAAGATTCCTATAGATTTTCATGGAAGTTACTCTCAGGAGAACTGTCTATACTAGTAGAATTTGGTGCCTTTTAAAAAATCAATTATATTCTGCTTATAGTGTGGCTCCTCAGAGCCACAGAGTTGAGATGCTCCAAAAATCAGGACATGACATAGAATATTGTAATTAAAATGCTGAAAATGAAGATAGCAAGGATTGGTGTCTTTATCACTGGGTGGGAACTCAGCACAGCAGACAGTAACACAAGTGTGAGGACCAAGTCCAGAGCAATCAGTGGTCCAGAAGAGCTGGTTTCTTCCAAACCCCTACTTAGTTCAGCCTTGATAATAGGCCAGAGTTCCTGTTCCTGGGTTATACCCTGGCTCTCACACAGAGAAACCTGGCCACTTTTTAGAAAATCACTTTTTAAATTACAGAAATGCTTTTCCTTTGACAAAGTAAATAATGTGCATAATTTATTTGCACATTATTTACTTTGCATTATTAATGCATAACTGATACCCAGAGATAGCAGTTAACATTTTGGTATAAATGTTGTGATATAGCCCCTTTTGAAATTCATCTGGTGTGTTAGTCTCTGTCCAGAGGATGTATTTGCAGCTAATATAATGCTACGTAAAAGTGTTGTTAGTATGTTGGTGTAGGGTGGGAAATGAAAAAAATAGTGTTGTTGAGTGTGGTGTTTTCTGTGTGTGTGTTTTTAACTTTAAAAAGTCTGTATAGGTGGGGCACAATGGCTCACACTTGTAATCCCAACACTTTGGGAGGTCAAGGTGGATGGATCACATGAGCCTAGGCCACGTAGCAAAACCCTGTCCCTACAAAAAATACAAAAAATTATCTGGGCATAGGGGCACATGCCTGTAGTCCCAGCTATTTGGGAGGCTGAGGCCAGAGAATCGCTTGAGCCCAGGAGGTCAAGGCTGCAGTGAGCTGAGATCACTCCACTGCACTCCAGCTTGGATGACAAAATGAGACCCTGTCTCAAAAAAAAAAAAAGTTTGTGTAACTTTATATAGTCTGTATATCCTCGGCTGTATCTCGGTCTCTAAGAATATGCAAGTCTTAAGGAGTGATTATCAGCTTTCACTGAGGTCTCCATTTCAGATATTAGTATCACACGGTTGACGTCATGCTGAGTTTTTTTACCCACAGAGAGGTTAAGGGACTTACATTTTACTTAAATTGATTAAGCCAGGTATGTTACGCATAATCTCTGAATCCAGTGAACCTGTATCTGTAAGAGTTAGACCTTTGGGGATACAGATTTGAAGAGGACCCAGCTCCTCCCCTGTGAGCTGAACTGGCAGTTTGGCAGGGGATGGGGTCCATGGAGACAGACCCATTGAGCAGATCATTGCAGTGTTTGAGTAGCCTGCCCTGGTCTTCTGCTGTTCCAGGCTTACCCTGGCTCTCTGAGGGAGTGGGTTCCTTCTCCAGGAAATATTTACTTTCCTATCAACTCCTGTCGAAAATCTTATCAGCTTGTACCAGGAAGGTTGCTGCTTTTATACTGTCAGGGCTGCAATGCTTTTGGTCTCGAGAGGCTAACACTGCTCCCTTCCTTTTCTCTCCCTGCTGGGCTTAGTGGCCTTTTCCTCATTTGATCAAGGGTGCCTTGTACAGCCAGGCTGGGATCCTGATTGGAAAAGGTAGCATACTCCTAAGGTTGCCCTGACCCATCCTCAGGCTTCTAGACTCAGGGCTTTCTGAAGCAAGGGGAGGGAGTAGAGCCCTCTCCCCCCACAACGCACACACACACACACACACACACAAAGAGCACATGCATTCTTGTTCTGGGGGTTGTACCTGAGCTTTCTCTTGAGGTTCTAGTCATCAGGCCCTTTCCCCAGGAACACACTTGCTTAAAGACTATAACTTGGGAACAGCTTAGAAAACATTTTGATGATTTTCAGTTGCATTTTCCTTAGGAAAAAAAAAAATCTCCATTAGGCTTTTTTCTTTCTTTTTTAAGTAGTGCCTTGGTTTCCTCTGAGCTTTTCCATTTACCTTTGAAATGAGTCCATTTGCTAGCCTGGGATACATTTTCAGCCTGGAGAATTTTAGAGAGAGAGAGAGAGTGCAAGATTATATTGTGAGTTGTTCTTAATGGGTAAAAATGAATTTTTGCTTTTGGGGAGAATGTATATCATGAGTAGTTTGTTTATGAAGGATCAATATTCCTCTCTCCTCCTCCTGAGCCTCCAAAAAAAGCCCTTTCCAAGTACCCTCAGGCAGCTAGTGGGTAACCATGAACTCCCCAGGGCTGTGGGCAAGATGTCCTAGGGCTGCAGATTTGAAGCCTCTGTGAAAAAGGTGTATCCTGTGGCTACTGGGTGCACTCTTCCTGGCCTAGCTGGACTCAGGACCCTAAGCTCCCTTTGCTTGCTTGATTCTCTTCCAAGATCTTTTCTCAGGCAGATTATTCCCTTTGGAATAAAGTGACGGCCCTGATATCAAGGACTGCCCTCAGCCCCTTTCTAGAAAATTCAGAGTATGCCAAGATCTCTTGTGAAGGGTTGACCTGACAGAAGTGGAGTGACTCACTTTCTTAAGAACTTGAGAGCGATTGGGTCTCATATTTTTCCTTATCAGTGCTTTGCAGTTGCTTCATAGTGTAGCCAGCTAAGCCCATATCTGCAGTTTCTTTATAAGACAGACTTTTCCACCTGAGGTAAGGAGTGCAGGGCAGGTTATTTGTCCATTCACTCATTCATTTAGTGTCTCCTGTGTGCCAGGCCTACTGAGTGCCCTGTGGTAAGCTGTGAACATAGAGTGATAAGTGGTATTGCAGTCCTCAACATTTTTATCCAGATAAAATTAGGAGCTGAGGGTCCCCAGGGTTTATCTTGGAGGTCAAAAGGAATTGCTAAATAGGACCATTTCCATTTCCCTGTTCAATCATGGGAGAAGAGTGTTGACAGTGGGAGTTGGTAGAAGGGTTCTTGGTGATAACCCGCTCCAGCTAGCTGATATGGTCGGTGTAATAAGGATGGCTGTGGTTGTGAATATCATTAGGAGGCAGTGCCCCTGGCCCTCCTGGATTATCACTTTAGAACCTAGCATCCAGAAGGAGTTGCACTAAGGCAGTACCTTAGATCAACAGACACCTCTTTTTTTCCCATTTCCATGTCTCTTGTCCATTTTTCAAAAAGACTCCAATTCATTGTGTAAAATGCAACTATCTGTAGGGTGTGTCAGTTCTATGTAATAGCCCATGTTGCTTCCAGGTTTCTTAGCGATTGGGAAGCCCTGCCTTCCATCCTTCAGATCTCTGTTTTGGGAGCAATAGTAGCAGCTAGCGTATACAGAATACCCGCTGTATATTAGGCACTGGCCTGTGTGGATTAACTCATCAAGTTCTTGAAGAACCCAGTAAAGGAATAGGTGCTAATCTCATCCCTATTTTGCAGGCAAGGAAACTAAAGCTGGAAGCGGCTGTCACACCCTCAAGGTGGCACTGAGGTTGGACCCTAGGGTGTCCCAACTCTAGCACTGCCTCTCTTTGCTTTTGCCCTGTGTTCCTTGGTGGGCTGCCAGGCCCAAGGGATTTGGTCTGCTTGTGCTGTGATATGGACAGATGATGACAGCAGCATTGCAAACACACTATCCAGGAGTGTACCCTAGGTCAAGTATGCTGTATACTGGGCTTTTGGAGTTTGCTGAGAGTCCTTCTGCTCTATCTCTTAGTTCTCCAAATTGGTAGTGCTGTAAATAAAACCACCGCTTTGGCAGCTGAACTCTACCAGATGGGGAGAAATCAGATGCCTTCTGGCCTTCCTGGCATATTTTTGGAGGGTCCCTACATACCTGCTCCATCTACAAGGCCAACCTTACTTAGTTTTCCACCTTAGGGGTTTCATGGCAAGAGGCTGGTCATGATTGTGGAGACTTTTTAAACTGGCTTCAGTGACAAGCTGGCCAGCCCTGATAGAGTTCAGCATGGAAGGGAGTTGTTTCCCTAAACTCTGGCCCTGTCTTCTGGGGCCAGAGTCCTAGTCACAGTTGTACAAGCCAGGGCACCACTTCTGTCTCCTTTTCTCCGCTGGTGAAGTCTCTGGCCTCAACATTTGCCAAATAATCACATCTCAGTGGGTAAAGTGGGGATTTTCAGGACCATTTGCCCTTGATTCTGGGTTGATGTCAGCTTGTGTTAGAAAACAGTGTTACAAAACAGCAGGAATTGCTGTGGATAATTTGGCATAGCCCAGGTACCCCGCACAGTTCTTTGCAAATCTACAAGGAATGGCCTTTGTTTCTCTGAAATAGTAGGCAGTGTGCTGCAGGTAGTAGAGGGGAGGGGTAGGGGACAGTCCTTACAAGTGAGGGTTGCCCCTGAATCACCTTCTTACCACATTCATTGAGAATTGCCATCCTGTCCCATCTCTGACCTTGGAACTCACTGTGTACCAGGCTCTAAACTGAGGTGCATTCAGGAGAAAACACTACTATTTTTACTGTCATAAAATTAAGCCTGACAGTAGAAAAAGAAAACAAGCTGGGGTGCTTTGCATAAATATATCTGCTGGAGCTGTTAATCAGTAACACAGGAATCTGCTACCTTTAGAAGCCAGTTATGGTCTGTATACCTAAGATAAAACACGTTTTATGTTCAGTAAAAATGATATGGCAGTGTTTACCTTCTTAGAAAATGCAGCAAGTACTATTTGAATGAAACTCATGGGCCAGCACTCAATGTGAATCAGGCTAACATTGATGATAACAGAGTAGTCTGTGCCTGCCTGTGCCTGGGCACTAATTGGAAAAACCCAGCAGCTACCTCCTTGGTGATCTCTGCCCATTTGGGCAAGTTCCAAAGAGCCAGCTCCACTCAAAGTAACCTCTCTATTTTTTTTCTGAAATCCAGTGCCTGAAAACCAGGAGGAAATCATTTCCCTGATTTCTATTTAGCCTTCTAAAATCATGGCAGTAGTTGTCTTATATTCAAGGGCCACTGACACTGAGGGTTTTTGGTTTCTGAGTTGTTTTCTATTTCTGTTTCACTCTTACCTTTTCTCTCCTTGCTTTGTTTCTATGCTTCCCTGGTTTCAAGCATCATTCTTGCTGCTCAGCAGGGTATGAAATAATAGTTCATGCATTAATCACCCTAACCCATGGTTCCATCCTGGGGGCAAGGGACTGTCAGGCCATGATGGCCCTATTAGTCAGAAGCCAGGGCTATTAGGGCTGGCTGTGGCAGCCAGGGCCCATCTAAGATGATGCCCATTTCTTGGTGAGCCACTCACTAGCCATCATTTACTTAATTTTCTTGTAGCAGTGCAAGAAGAGAGAAATGAGGAGAGGGTGGTAATAAGATTAACATTCCTCTCACCTTAACTCATTGAAAGGATCTGTCCTGATTTTGTTCCAATTGTGTTTATTATTGGTCCTGCCCAGTTTGACATGTGGCTGTGAGCTTCCTGAGATGAGTCTTTGTCTCTTCTTTTCAAGTGGTCTGTGAGCTGCCTGAGTCAGGGATGATGTCTTTTATTTCTAGACTCCTCTGCAGGGTTGGCTATGTCAGGAAAATGCAGAGTGAGCATGTGAGGTGGGAAGGAGACTGAGCTAAGCGTCAGCAACAGCAGCTTCTTTCTCCTTCAGCACATTTGCTGGATGTGAGATATAGTTGGAGCAGTCTAGAAGAGTCTTCAAGCAGGAGGGTAGGCTGGCACACAGGCAGGCAGAGTGGACTTACTGTTTTGTGACCATGAGGTGTCTCTGGCTGGCTGGAGTCCAGGCTGGCCCCGGGGGCCTGCAGGATTGATTCATGCCACCAAACCAAAGAGAACTCAAGCTGCTGCTGGAACAGAACGTCCTGAGCCACCAACGTACAGAGTTTTGCCTGCTGCGAAGCTCAGCTCTGTTGTCTTTTTCCCCAAATGCTGAAGTGTCCTGGAATTCTCATGTATAAACAGAGAATTAAATAATGCAAGTTTCTTAGCTATTTAGGAGGCCGAAGCAGAAGGATCACTTCAGTCTAGGAGTTCAAGGTTACCATGAGCTATGATCGCACCACTGCACTCCAGTCTGGGTGACATAGCAAGACCCTGTCTCTTAAAAAAAGAAAAAAAAATGCAGGTTTTTATGTGTATGATAAAATTCTCATAACATAAAATTTGCCATTTTAACCATTTTTTAATGTACAGTTCATTGGCATTACATTCACATTGTTGTGCAACCTTCACCAGCACTCATCTCTAAAACTCTTTTCATCTTCCCAAACTGAAACTGTGTCCCTATTGAACAACAACTCACCATTTTTTCCTACCTCAAGCCTCTGGTAACCACCATTCTACTTTATTTATCTATGAATTTGACTATACTGAGTACCTCATATAAGTGGAATCATACAGTATTTGTCCTTCTGGACTGGCTTATTTCACTTAGCACAGTGTCCTCAAGATTCATCCATGCTGTAGCGTGTGTCAGGATTTCCTTCCTTTTTTAGGCTGAATAATATTCATTGTATATTTATACCACATTTCGTTTATCCATTGACACTTGGGTTGCTTCCACCTTTTGACTATGTTTCTAAATAATACTGCTGCGAACATAGGTGTACAAATATCTGTTCAAGTCCCTACTTTCAATTCATTTGGGTAAGGGTTTAAAGCACAAGGAGCAAGATGTCTTTGAAGATCAGTTTCTGATGAATCACCGTTCACTGCTGAGCAAAAGTCAGATTTACTCATCATCTAATTTTAGACTCCAGCATAACTACCGCTGGACACTCATAATATCAGACTTCATTTTGATATTTGATAGGCTTTCACAACATTTTATAATTCTAGTTTGATATATCCCCTTTCACTGACCACATTTCAGCCGGCCACTTCCTTATTTGTGGGGGAATCCTTGTCGCTTGTTGGTGGGCACTGGGCTAGGCAGTGCGCCTTACTACAGCCAGCTTGCTCTAGTGGTGTGGGCTCTTAATGACTTTGACCTGTCTCTTTCCTGACCCTAGTTGAGCTGGTCTTTTGGCCTTGTTCCCAGACCTGGCTCTTAAGACTTGAAACCATGAGCCTGCTGATGACTAAGGCTGTTGAAGCCACTTGTCTTCCCCTCATGGCAGCTTTGTGCAAGCATGGTATTATCCCCCATGTTTTCCAGTTTTCGTACTCTGCTTTTGTTTCATCCAATTCTTATACAACATTTAGAATTATTAGAATTACATATGTGTAACTTCCTAGGAAAGTATATTTCTGAAATGCCTTGGCACAGGACTAGTTTTCCCCATACCTGCTAAGGACACACTTGGGTGATAATGGGCTTCCTTGAGCCAGTGTCCATCTGTATTTGCCAGGCCATTTAGGGAGTAGAGATGGCTGGTTGTGGAACTCTTGTCTTAATGGGCATGTGATTATTCTCTGTGTTAATTTCTTACTAGCAATTCTCTAGATTCACAAATGAGCCAACTCAAACTACTGCATAACTAAAGATACTGAGATCAGTCCCACTGTAATGGTAGACATTGAACTCATGACGTGGTGAGGACCTAGACTGTGGGCCATGTGGCTCTTGTGAGTGAGGCAGGGACTGCCCCCTGTAGCCTGCTGCCCCTGCCTAGAAGGATGTTGGTGCTGCTTATAGTTCCCAGCCAGCCTTCCCTCCCTGTGTCTCAGGCCCTTAGGGGCAGCATGTGGAGAAAGCCTATACCCTGCACTTTAGGGACTTAGAGTCTAGTTAGGGAATATGGAAACACTGACAATAAGCCAGCCACTTCTGAGACAGTCCTGTTTTCTTTGTTCTATTCTAATAACAGAAGTAAAAAGGGAAACATCACGGGCATACAGAATAAAAGTCTCCTATTCTTACCTCCCAAACTCTGTTCTTCTGGACACTGTATATGTCCTGGCCTGTAGTCTACCTTTTTCATCTAAATACTCAACTTGAGCCCATCTCTGCCTCAGCGCTATATTCTTCTTAAGGACTGCTTGATATTTCTAAGGCTGTTTTTGAATGATTGCAGTTACAGTGTGCTGGCAGGAATTCAGAATCAGAAAGACCCTTAATGGGGTAGGTCAGGAAGGCCTCTTGGAGGAACCACCTAGAGCTCCCAGGTTCTCTGCTTCTCTCTGAACCTCCCATCACCAGAATCTGATGAAAACCTAGTACCTCTCTCACCCACAACCCCCTCACCTGACTAACTTCTGGCTGAACCTCAGATTCCTGGGAAGAAATGCTTAGAACAGCTGGGGCACAGCTTTGGTAAGGAGACGGACTTGGAGAGATAGGGATAGAGGTTTTCTGAGAACACAGCTAGGGTTGTCTTTTTGTGTGTGTCCTACACAGGCATGGGGCTGGTCTGTGCTAGGCACAGATTTGGCTCTGAGGTATCTGAGGCCCTGGGGGTAGAGCTCAGTGTTGGGGTTGCTGGACATGGCCAGATTCGGACCCATGGGATCCATGGAATCACTGTGAACAGTCTAGGTGGCCAGAGGGAGAGTGCTGAGGCAGTAGGAGGCTTGGCTGTTTTTGAGCAAAGGACATGATGGGTCGTTAAGTGTAGGACAGTGGGAGTGTGCTGCAGGAGGACACAGTAGACTGACATGTGAATGCTACCTTTGCATTGATTTTGAACAAACCTGTAAATGTGCAGAGTTCTACAGATGTCAGTCTGAGGAGGAGGAGGAGGAAAAGAATGATAAAGCCTGAATCTGGGAGGAATAGGCAGCTGCCTTGGCTAAGAGGCTTTGTCCCATATCCCAGCAACTGAGGGGGGTATTGGAGGCCCCAGAGGAAGAGTAGACAGAATAAAAATGTGGAGGCAGGCCGGGTGCAGTGGCTCACATCTGTAATCCCAGCACTTTGGGAGGCCGAGGTGGGCGGATCACCTGAGGTCAGAAGTTCGAGACCAACCTGACCAATAAGATGAAACCCTGTCTCTACTAAAAATACAAAAATTAGCTGGGTGTGGTGGTATGCACCAGTAATCCCAGCGACTCGGGAGGCTGAGACAGGAGAATTGCTTGAACCTAGGAGGCGGAGGTTGCAGTGAGCCGAGATTGCACCACTGTACTCCAGCCTGGGCAACAAGAGTGAAACTCCATCTCAAAAAAAAAAAAAAGGATATTTCCAGGACACAGGAAAGGATGAGCCCAGTGACAGTATTGCTGATGCTGAGAGAAGGTCAAGGGGTGGGGTGGGCACTACCAAAGGTCAGCTGAGTAGACACTGAATTTCCTGACAAGGGTCCTGGTGCTGCTGAGGTCACTGACTGGCAGAGGTGGAGAGCAGCAGTGTGGGAGTCAAGAATGGAGGGGCTCTGCTGAGGAAGTGAGAGGAGAAAGCGGAGTATGATGGATGTTCATACTCACTGGGGTGAGGGGAGCCAGGGGGCTGGTTAGGGACCTGGAGGTGGCCCCTGGAGCATCATGGAATCCTCAAGGCTGTGCATAGGCAGAGACCGATGGTGCCTGCTCCCTTGATGCCCTCTTCCTCCAGAACCTGGCTCAGGTGGGCTCCTGACTACCTTCTGGAACCCCAAGAGAAGAGGCTGGGGTTGATTTGGTAAATTCTGAAGTACTGCCACCTGGTATGGAGAGCCAGGGGTTGCAAAATGAGCCTTAATGAGCTGTTTGGGACCTGGCATGGGCCGGGGGGAGAGGGTTAATAGGGGCTCAGCCCCAGGAATTGCAGCAGTGTAGGGGTCCTCTCTGGTTTGAGCTCCTTGGAGGGGGAGTTGTAATTTGATAGCATCCCCTACTTGCCACGTTTGCCCAGCAGAAGTCCTAGTGCTAGCCTAGAGCTCACAGAGGCCACAGGGCCTGAGAGGAAACAGAATTGGATTTAAGGCATATTTGATAGGTGGAACTATGGGTTAGGAGGTGCCAGATCAGGCTATAAGAGGAGCATGGTTGTGGGGAGTTGGACCATGTGAAGTGTCTGGGTAACAGTGACTTAGGGAGGCAGCCCAGGACTGAGGATGGGGCCACTGGGGCTAGGAGCCCAGATTGGTCAGTGCCCACTGCCCCTAAAGCCCCTGGAACTATCTTATAGCAGTTGAAATAGACGTTTGAAGAGATCCAAGGCATTCTAAAACTAGCCAGGCCCCACCCTCCTGCCATGAGGACCCCCAGGAGCAGCTTTGAGTGTGGCTTTGGAATCAGACAAGCCTGGATTTGAGAAAAATGTAAAAGCAAAGTGAAAATCTCCACCTCTCTCCGCACCCTGAACTTTTTAAGTTCTTGTATACTTTCAGAAACGTGTGTGTGTTTGTATGTACATCCTTCTTATTGTACAAATAAAATAGATGCACTGCTCTAGACCTTGCTTTCATCCCTTAAATTATTGGCCACGTGGAAGAACCACCTGGTTCTTTTAGTGGCTGTGTAGTATTCTATTATGTGGTGTGCTTTAATTTACCCAACTGGACTCCAGTTGATAGACATTAAAGCTAGTTTGGGGTTATTTTGATACAGCAACAACCATACTTTACATAGATCTCTGAACACTGGGACAATTATTTCTGCAGGATAAATTCCAGATACAAATTTTCTGGGTTGCAGTTGTTGTCTCTCTGCTTCCCCCTAAAATTATCCTTCAAAGAGATTCTGTCCATTCGCACTCCTACTAACAGTATATGAGAGTTATAAAATGATGATAGTAATACAGCGCTGTTGGGAGGATTAAATGAAATCATGTGTAAAGATTTCCTCCAGTGCCTGCCATATCAGGCTGCAGGAGTCGGGTTCAGGGCAAGGGTTGCATTGAGAATTGGATCACTTTGGACAAGCAATAAATAAAGTACTGGGTTGGGTTTCCTGGTCAGCTTGGAGAAGGAGAGGTGGCAGGAAAGTGGTCTGATAGCTGCTGAGTACCTGATGTGTGCCAGACACTAAAGCAGGGAAAGGGCAGTGAATCAGATCAGTTTGGCCCCTGCCCTGCCCTCGTGGAGCTAACAATCTAGACAGAACCAATCGCTGCAGAGTGTGATAAGTTCTACCAGGATGCTGCCACTCCAAGTCCCCTCTGACTGGGTCTCTCTCTCCCCTGCCTGCCCTGCATCCCCTTCAACAGTGTACGTGGTAGAACGGGAAAGGAAGATGGACAGCGGGTGTCAGGCAGTCCTGGCTGCTTGCTGGGCTGCTCTCTGCTGCTGCTGCCTCCTGGACAACTTGGACTGAGCAGCTAAAATCCAAGTATTTCCCTACAGCCCTGCTACCTCCTGTTACTCGAATAAACAACTACTGTTGCACAATTTCCATTTTCTTCTTTCTTTGAAAATAACTCGCAGATTTTTAAATTTTAGCACCTTTCGTAGGTGTGAAATGGTATCTCACTAATTCGCCTACCCTGATTACTAGTGACCTTGAACATAAGCATATAAGTTTTGAGCAGTTTGTACATATCTTGTGAATTGTGAATTGCTTATACATATTCTTAGCCTGTCTTTTCTGTTGGTTTGTCTTACTGATTTGTAGGGAATTTCTATATTATTCTATCCACTAATATTTTTAGTGGATAGAATATATCTTTTATAGGCTTGCAAATATATTCTTCCTATCTGACTTTCTTTTTTTGTTTTTTGAATGGAGTTTTGCTCTGTTACCCAGGCTGGAGTGCAGTGGTGTGATCTCAGCTCACTGCAACCTTTACATCCTGGGTTCAAGCAATTCTTGTGCCTCAGCCTTCGAAGTAGCTGGGATTGCAGGCGCGTGCCACCATACTCTGCTGATTTTTGTATTTTTTTAAATAGAGACGGGGTTTTGCCATGTTTTCCAGGCTGGTCTTGAACTCCTGAACTCAAGCGATCCACCTGCCTCGGCCTCCCAAAGTGCTGGGATTGCAGGTGTGAGCCACCATACCCGGCCTCTCTTAATCTTTTTATAGTGTAGTTTCTAGTATGAGAAATTTTGGATGTCATGTTTATCATCTTTCCCTCGTGCTTTGTATGGTTTAGTCTTTAAAAACTCATTTTCTATTCCAAGCTCATAAAGATAAGTCTACATTTTCTTCTAAAAATGTTTCAGATGTAATCATTAGTCCACCTGACTTTTTTTTTTTTTGAGACGGAGTTTCGCTCTTGTTGCCCAGGCTGGAGTGCAATGGCATGATCTTGGCTCACTGCAACCTCTGCCTCCCTGGTTCAAGCAATTCTCCTGCCTCAGCCTCCCAAATAGCTGGGATTACAGGCATGTACCACCACACCTGGCTAATTTTGTATTTTTATTTTATTTTTTGAAACGAGGTCTTGCTCTGTCACCCAAGCTGGAGTGCAGTGGCATGATCTCGGCTCACTGCAGCCTCTGCCTCCTGGGTTCAAGCGATTCCCTTGCCTCAGCCTCCCAAGTAGCTGGAACTACAGGCATACACCACCAAGCCCAGTTAATTTTTGTATTTTTAGTAGAGACAGGGGTTTCGGCATGTTGGCCAGGATGGTCTTGAACTCCTGACCTCAGGTGATCCATCCACTTCAGCCTCCCAAAGTGCTGGGATTACAGGCATGAGCCACCGCGCCTGGCCCTGAATTTATTTTTTTATCATGGTATAGGATAAGATTCTAGTTTTGTTTTTCCATCTTGGTAGTTCCAGCTCCATGTATTAATTAGATCATACTGTTACCAAGCAAAAGGGGCTCACTGCCTGATGTGCTAGAAGCCAATTCCATGACACTGGGTTTTTGAGAAAATAAATGCTTTTATTATATGTTGATTAACAAGGAGACAGGATTCCAGCTCAAATCTGTCTCCCTGTCCTGGCTTTAAGGCAGTAATTTTATTAGAAAAGGTTAGAGGGGTGGATTCCAGGATGAGAGGTGGTTGGTGGAAGGAAAGAAGAGGTTTGGAAAGTCCTGGGGCATGTACAATAATCTCTTCATGCTACCTCATGGATCCTATGTGCAAATTCAGGGGAGGGGTTAGTATAAAACATGCAGTGAAAATTCGGGCTGTGACATCAGCAGGCTCATTCTCTCCAAACTCCAGCTGGCCATATTGGTTCTAACAGATTTCAGCCAGTTCTTTTGCCTCATAAGCAGAGGCGTTTTAGTGTTTCAGCATGTTGTTTCTTGTCTGCCATCTTGTAACCTCTGTTAGAGATTGGTGTCTTTAATCTTTGGGGCACAGTTTCAATCCTTTCCCTATTAATTTGAGATGAGATTTGTCATATACCAAGTTCCCATATACGAATTAGAATATTAGCTAGAATCAGGAATCTGGTGTGATGTGTACCCTCCTTCCACCAGCACATGCATAAACACATACCCCTTACTCTTTTTCATAATTTTCTTGGCTTTCTTGGCCTTTTACTCTTTCATCTACATTTTAGAATGTGTGTTAGTTTCTACAGAAAACCACATTTAGCTTTGATTGGAACAGCATGTAATTTATCAAGTAATTGGTGAAAGAGTTGACATATTTATAATATTGTCTTCCCACCGTGAACAAGGAATCTCTCAATTTATTTTTGTCTTCTTTTTATGTCCTTTAAGTCTTATAATTTTCTTCATATAGCTCTCACATATCCTTATTGGTTTTTAAAATTAGATTTTTTTCCCTAGGTATATTATAATTTTAATGTTACTGTGAATAGATTACTTCTTTAAAATGTTACATTTATTACTTGGTGGAAATAATTTATTCATTCCATTGGGATCACACATTAGAAAATTTTAGCCCATCTTTATCACACCATTACCTTGGGGGCAGTTCAGCTGTGAGGGGAGCAGTTCTTCAGTCTGTCCTGTGTATGCTCCAGGGAAACCACCGGGGTTCTACAGAGACAATCATGCATTCCGTAAACGTAGCTCCAGAGTGCCAGGTGACAGACCACACAGAACGAACGCCCAGTCCCTGCTTTTGCAGGGCTTATACTCCAGGGAGGGAACCAGACATTAAATAAACCCACAGATAATAACTGACATCATACTTCCCTGTGAAGAGAAGAGATGTAATGCCATCAAAACATATAAAAGGGGAAGAACCTGGCACAGTCCAAGAAGGCTCCCCCAAGGCGGTAAAGTGAGCTAAGATCTGAAAGATATATAGATGTCAGTAGGTAAAAGTGTAGGAACAGCAGGTGCCAAGGCCCAATGGCAGGAAAGATGGTGACTCATTTGATAAAGTGGAGAAGGAAATTGGTGTCATAGACAGCAAGGGGACATTAAGAGCAGATGAGAAACAGGCAGGAGCAAGATGGGAGCTCATAGCCCAAGTTAAGGATTTTTGTGTTTGTCTTGTGAATAATGGGAAGCTGTTGAAGGATATTAAGCAAAGGGATGATATCACATTTGCATTTGTAAGAGATTCCTTTGGCTTCTGTGTGGAGAGTGATTTGGAGTGGGGCACAGGTACACATGGTAATTATGGAGAGAAATGAATGCATTTGAGATATTGAGAAGTAAAATCAACAGGACTTGGTGATGGATTGGATATGGACATTGAGGAAGAAGGTAAGAGTCAGGGATGATTCTGGATTTCTGACTGGAACTGGATGCCTGGTGGTGATGTTTATGGGGTTGGGAACAAGAGAAAGGAATCATGTTTGGTTGAGAGGGGGAACATACTGGGTTAGTCTGAGGTTTCAAAGTATCTATGAGACATTCAAGTGGAGATGTCAGGTAAGCAACTGTATATAAACCTGAAGCTTGGAGGAGAGGTTGGGCTAGAGATGTTAATGTGGAGAGCCTTGGCATGTTGATCATTGAAACTGTGGCCGTGAGTAAGATCAACTTGGATGGAAATATGGAGGGAAAAGGAAAGATAGCAGTGTAGGGCTGAGCTGTAAGGAATTCTGGATGGATCTGCAAAGGAGTCAGAGAGAGAAAGCTAGGAGAATGGGATGTCCTGAGAGCTGAGTGAAGATATATTGGGAAGAGAGGAGTGATCAGCAACATCAAATGTTGCTGAGAGATTAGGTAAGGTGAGAATGCAAAAGTATCCACACTGTTTTTACTGAGGGCATGGACTTTTCTCCAGTTCTTGTTCTGTGAAGGAAATCAACAGAAGGAAAGACAAGACTGCTTGGAACTAGAAGACAGGGCTCCTCAGGCCTGGAGAAAAGCAGACATTTGTGTAAGCATGGAACAGGTGAGCTCACAGGTGCAAAGAACTAGTGGAGGCAGGAAGGCCAGGAGCCCCCGCTAAACTGGACAGAAGCATGCTAACAAAACATTGAATTCCAAAAAGGTTAGACACCAAGTAAGGGAGTCAGGCTAATGTCACTCAGCTTTGAGCCTGAACAGAGGAGACATTGTTCCTCAAAAAGACTATGTCCTCTGCAGTAGCTGCTAGACTATGTCCTCTGCAGTAGCTGCTAGAGGGTCCAGCACATAGATAACCAAACAGATGACCATCCATGCCCTGGGGAGGTCCTTCTGAATAGTAGCAACAGTCTAGATCTTTCATAACTACCATCACAGATTTTGCTAATATACATCTTTTGAAAGGAAACTCTACATGCAACTCCAGTCTGGAAAATAGATACTATAGAATTGCTGTGGTTGAGGCAAGGAGGAACCACCCCCTACTTTTTATGAAAGCTCAGGGGCCTGAGGAATACATTTGAAAACCCCCGGTCTTTGGGATTTTGCAGTGCATTTGGCCACAGGAGATTTGGGATGGTTAGGTTTTGCCCTGGAATGTCATTCTGGGATACTGCCTTGTGAGCAAAATCATTGTATTAACTGCTGGTATATTCTATGAGGATCCGTGGATACTTTATTGCTGAAAAGTATTCCGTTGTATTAGAGGTACCACAGTTATTCATTCACCTGTTGAAGGACCATTTGGGTTGTTTCTACTTCTGGGTGATTATGAATCCATCTGTTATAAACATTGATGTTCAGGTTTTTGTGTGAACATAAGTTTTCATTTCTCTAAGCTGAATACCCAGGAGTGGAATTTCTGGATCATATGATAGGCTTAAGAAACTGCTACTCTTTTCCAAAGTGACTTTGGCATCGTGTGTTCCTATCAGTAATGAATGAGAGTTCTGGTGGCTCTGCATTTTTGCCAGTACTTGACATTGTCAGCAATTTTTATTTTAGCCATTCTGATTGTATGTAGTGGCAATCTCATTGTGGTTTTAATTTGTGTTTTCCTAATAGTGATGAAGTCATGTGCATATTTGCTCTCTGTATATCCTCTTTGGTGAAGTGTTTTTTCAAGTCTTTTATCCACTTTCAAATTGAGTGGTTTTCTTACTGTGGACTTTTGAGAGTTGTTATATATTTTAGATACAAGTCCTCTGTTGGCTGTGATTTGTACATATTTTCTCTACATCTGTAGCCTGTCTTTTCATCCCCTTAACAGTGTCTTCCATGGAGCAAAAGTTTTCCTTGTGATGAAGTTCAGTTTATCAATTTTTTATTTCATTTTATCACGCTTTTGGTGTCAGTCTAAGGACTCTTTGCCTAACCCCAGGTCATGAAGATGCTTTTCTATGTTTTTTTCAAAATATTTTATAGTTACATGTTTTTCATTGAGATCTATAATCCATTTGGGGTTAGTTTTTGTATAAAATGTGAGGTTTAAAATGGCTGAGGGTTTTTGTGAGATGTTTTGCATACCATACCAATATTTTTCAAAATGCTTTCTCCAATGAATTGCCTTTGCTTATGTGTCAAACCAGTTAGCCCTGTTCATGTGGGTCCATTATTGTCTTCTTCATTCAATTCCTTTGATCTATGTATCTGTTTGCCAATACCATTAACCGGTTATCTTGACTACTATAGCTTTATGTTAAATCTTGTTTTAGTCATTTTAGTTATCTTTCCTTTCCATAAATTTTAGAATTTGTTTATTAAAAAGTCCTGTTGGGATTTTTATTGAAATTGCATCAAATCTATAGATCATTGTGGGGTCTAATGGGTATTTAAGTGGGATTGGTTGCTCACCCTTACGTGCCATAACCTTTAATGATGGCAGGCAGCCTGCTCATTCATTTGCTGGGTTGTAATTATTCTACAGTTAAAGCCCCTAGTGTATGATTACATTGGTGTCTTTGGAAGTTGGCAGTAAATGAGGTATACTATTCATTAAATTGGGCAAAGGAACAGCCATTACAAGATGGCCAGTATGTTGAGGGACTTGTGGGCCGGGTTATGCTCTGAGTCAGGTCAGCCACCATCATTCACAATCGTGGTCTTCTTGTGCCTCACTTCCAAGCAGGTCATGAGCAAGATCACACACTGTTTGCCACAATTGGAAAATCCTCCCTCCCTCGAGGTCTTTACACCGTCATCACAAGGTTATAGAACCGTCATGTACTAGGCGTGATTAGGTTTTTCTCTCTAGATTTTCCTTAATTTCTTCTGCCTGGTATAACAGCCTCATTCATAATTTTCTTTCTTTTCTTTCTTTCTTTCTTTCTTTCTTTCTTTCTTTCTTTCTTTCTTTCTTTCTTTCTTTCTTTCTTTCTCTCTCTCTCTCTCTCTCTCTCTCTCTCTCTCTCTCTCTCTCTCTCTCTCTCTTTCTTTCTTTCTTAGATGGAGTCTAGCTCTTGTTCAGGCAGGAGTGCAGTGGCACGATCTTGGCTCACTGCAACCTCCACCTCCTGGGTTCAAGCGATTTTCCTGCCTCAGCCTCCTAAGTAGCTGGGATTACAGCCGCCCGCCACCACGCCTGGCTAATTTTTGTACTTTTCAGTAGAGATGGGGTTTCGCCATGTTGGCCAGGCTAGTCTTGAACTCCTGACCTCAGGTGATCCGCCCACCTCAGCCTCCCAAAGTGCTGGGATTACAGGCGTGAGCCACCACACCCGGCCCAGAAAAACATTTTAGCCTCTTCTCAAGTGTATTTTGGGGCTTTTCATACTTGTCAACCCCTTCCTCCCCTTTGATCTTGACAGTGACATCTTCCCCAGCTCACACCATGGTCCTTTGGTCTATCTGAGGCAGTGGCATTACAAGACTCTAGCAGAAGAGCGGGTGCTGAAGAACTGCTTATGTACTCATCCTGTCCCGAGTACTCTTCCCCATTACTGCCCTTCAGTCCCCCACCAAATCTCCTGGCTGGCGTCAAGATCAAAGTAAAACTGCTCTCTACTCTAAGCCAAATACAAAACAGTTTGTTTCTAAGGCTTGTCTTCCCCTCAGGGTGTGGAAGATGGCTTACTAAAGTCTTGTGTAACAGAAAAGAGGACATTGCCCCCGTAAACTATTTGAGATTCCCTTTTTTATTTCCTTCTCTCACCAGTATAAGAAGTTCTTGGTTTTCTCCTCAGGTTTACAAAAATAAAGTGAATTACTTAAGTCTGACTTAAATTATTTGTACATCTTTCATCTTTTATAAACTCACCTGGGTAGAACCCATCCTGTCCACAACAAGCTGTCAAGCCCCACAGTCACCTTGTGGCATTTCCGTGGATGTGCGCATCCCTGCAGTCTTGTGGCTTGGATTGCTCACTGCATGATGTTTTGCAAAACCAAGCTTTGTACATGCACCTGGACCAGCAAACAGGAATGTACGCGCTGCGCCAGTACGGCAGGCACCTCGGTTCTTTAGCAGTGCTGTAAACATAGACAATGGCCTAGAAAATTATGAAAAATAGCATTTGAAATGTACTATATGAGCTCACTATTTAAGAAACCCCACGATGAAACTTTCCTCTCTGTAAATTGAGAGCTTGTGTTTTTGACCTGTCTTAATGATATTAACTGTGTTCTCATTACATCATTTTCCTGTGTTATCTAAGGCAGTAGCTGTACAACTCTGTCTTCCTTCCCATCCTGTAGAAGAGGAAGCAGAGGCTCAGAGAGATCAAGTGTCTTACTTGAAATCATCCAGCTCTGGAAGAACAGAGCCAGGATCTCGGCTCAGATCTGCCCAACTCCCAAGTTGGTGGCAGGGACATGGGGAAAATGGGCCCTGGTTTTAACCTCTTCTTTTGTTGCTCATAGTTTCTTAAAAGCTCTTATTTTCTCTATTTTATTTAAATGGGGTGATAACCTTCTTGTAGAGTAACATGGTCTTTACTGGAAAATACCAAGCACTTCTGGATCTCCAGCCACTTGCCCGGGAATTGTCAGCGTCCAGCACTGGAATTGAGTTACACATGAGGGAGGCTGACATGCACCCGGGTGTTCCCTCACACACGCCTTGCTCAGGCTCCTCAGCAGCCACTCCTCCCGCACCCTCATGTGGAAGGTGGAGGTGTGGCGGATGGAGGCTGAGGGACCTTTCACTCTGATATTGTGACTGTGGACAGAATTCACTCCGTATCTCAATTGACTGTTGGACCAGGTCGTTCTGAGGTGATGGGCCCTGACTCTCCTTGGGACACTCTGAACAAGGAGAGATCTAGATCTGAACCTAACACACAGATCTTGGATTGAGAAGGAGAACTAGGGCACAGAGAATAGGGAGGCCTTTCATTCCCTTGATGCATAGCCACATTTCAGGTCACATGCAGCCAAGATGCTGTCTGATTTGAAGTGAGCTTGATCTTGTGCAGTGAGCACTGGGCCAGAAGGCAAGAGTGTGCAGTGACAGGCCAGGACCTGCCTCTAATTCACTGTGTGACCTCAGTCAAGTTATTTCCCTTCTTTGAGCTCAGCATCCTCTTCTTACCAAAAAATGACTGGCCAAGGTGGTCCCCAAGGTAGTTCTGACTGTAGTCCTGGCATCTGAGAAGTTCTCAATTGTTTCAGTATCTACGGTCAACCCTGTCCTAGTGGCGCTAGCAGCTGTTGCCCAAGGATGAGACCACAGGGGGTGCTGGCAGTTGCAGCCTTGTCAGGCTGGCCCAGCTTGTCCAGATCTAGTAGATGGTTTTTGTTGTTTATCCAAAAATTGTGTTATTGGGTCTACTGTTCACAGGACTGATTGGGAGTGAATGAGATGACTCATTCACCTGGGGTCCCTTAGGCTTCATCAGCTTCTGGGAGGGCTTGGTCTTGGCCCTGGGATAGCTGCTTGGTTTTGTCCAGGGGCAGCCTCCCTCCCAGGATGCCACTTCAGGATAGTGGCAAATGTACTTCTGAAGACCTACAAGCAAGGACCCATCCACAGCTCGGCGAACCCTCACCCTTTCCAGACCAATCCATGTAAACGCCCACACCTGTCCAGAGAGCAATGGCAGCCTGAATGCTTGTTGGGTTGGGCTGCAGTAAGCTGAGGCACAGGTTGGTGGGTGAGTTGGCTGGCCAGCTCCTGGTCTGCTTCACCTTGGAGTGGGTATCTTGGGACTCAGCTTCACAGAAAAGCCAGGCCAGAGCTGAAGCTTCAGGAAAAGGAGGCAGGAGGAGTAGGGTAGGAAGAGAGGCTTGGGAGGCCCAGGGAAGGCTCTGAGCTTAGGAGGCAAAGGCAGCTGCTGCTGTGGAGCCTGGGCCAAGGCTGTGCTGATTCTGTCAGCTACATATCCACCTCCCTTTAGAAGCGGAAAGTGGAAGAGGTTCCTAATCCTATCTTACCCTTCAAAGAATCCGATGAAAACTACAGACCCTTGATTGCCTCTACCCAGATATTCCCTGGAAGGACAGAAGCTGGGCTGGTCCCTCTGCTGTTCCTGGTCATCCTTCACCCTATCACTCTCCCACTCAGCACACAGACCTGGTGCTTACTGGCCTTGAACAGAGGCACAGTGGCATTGCCTTTAGGACATTTTGTTCTTATCAGTGTAGCCTCTTTGTGCTGGGTAGTAAATGATGCCACTGCACTTGCACATCCAAGGAAAGCTGAACTGAAGCCATAGCAAGTTGACTCCTGTCTCTCTCTCTCTCTCTCTCTCTCTCTCTCTCTCTCTCTCTCTCTCTTCCCCCCGCTGCAGGAGCCGTCTCATGGCTGAGGTTTTTACTTATTTGGAAAATGCTTAAAGATTTCCCCCTCCCTTCCTACCTCTGCATCTGAGTAGTAAAAGGGCTACTGTGGATCCTCTGGAACCTCCCGGAAGGCTGGTTGGCCTCCTTCTGTCGGTCTAGATGCCCAATGTGGGGCAAGGGCAGTTGAGCAGACTACAGGTCCTCCTGACCCTGGCAAAACCATCATATCCCCTGGTGGCACTTCTTGGAAGGTGTGGTGTCTGTAGTTGTCTTAGCAGTTGAGGGCCAGCCCTGTGTGCCCATCACTGGTCTGGACCGTAAGGGGCCATGGTGCTGCCTCCTCACTCCTGGAGCAAGAAGGCTGCGGGCATCAGAACCCTCTGGGAGGCTCCGGTCTTTCTGTTTGCCTTTCCTGCCTAGCTCTCTTTGGTTGGGACTGGTACAGACACTTGCAAAAACAAGAAGGACCTAATAAGGCTCAATTACCAGGTCAAGGCACTCGATTAATCATTTACAAAGTCCGAGCCATACAGGTGGAGGTTTCAGGTGCCAGAATGGGGCTGACTGAGAATTGGAGCCTTCACCTGAGAAGGCCTGTACTCACATTTCCTGCAGGTCATCCCTGCCCTGATCTCTATGGGAACTGGAGCCCCACTTGCCCATTGCCTATCCAGAACCAGGTTTCTGAGTAGCCCATGTGAATGTCACCTCTGGGACTGTACAATACAGTAGTCCTAGATCCTGGGACCAAGGGAACTACTGGTTGGTGTGTCTGGTGGCCAAAGTTGCAGTGGGCACTGGTGGCCCTGGAGAAGGCCCCAGAGTTTGGTGGACAGGCCTGGCATCGTCCATCTATCTTTTCTGCTTCCAGCTTGAAGGCAAGAAGGTGGGAGGTGCCCCTGCTAGAAGCTGCTCAACTCTTCCCAAAGCTGCTGTGCACCTGAGACCCAGGGCTTCCTGGGCCTTTCTGACCTAGCCTGGGCTCCTAGGCCACATCTGTGTGCTCACGCACCTCTCCCTGCACGTTCCCCACCCCACACTGTGTTTGCATCCATGTGGCAAAGCTCTGGGTGCCTGCCCCTCTGCAGGCCCCACATCAGACTGGGGCTGAGAATACTGAGGTTTGGTTCAAAGGGCTGACTGCGGGCAAGAGAGGCAAGCCAGTGTAGGGTCCCTGGACCTGACCCCCACTCCACCTGTAGTCCTCTGGGAATAGTCCCTTCTTCCCTGGGGCCGGTTGAATAGGGTGATCTGAGACACTAGATAGCGAATGGGGAATGAGCCTTTTGGCCCTGATGCTGATGGAAGGAAAACAATCCTTAAGACCGGCCCCTGTCAGAAGCTGGAACCCAGCCCCGGTCCCTAGACTGGCCACAGGGGGGCACTTCATCTCCAAGAAGCAGCTCAATCTGAGCAGCCACAGTGGGCACCAGAACCTCTTCCCAGGTTGAGCACTGACTGCTACCAATGCGCCTGGAAAGGTGGTGCCTGTTACCATCCCAGCCCCCACATTGCTCTTTTGACCCCTCTCCCTTTTATCCTTCTTTTTAAAAAGGTTTATATTTTTAAATAGCATTCCATTTACAGAAGTTGAGAGAAGAGTTGCCGAGATGGTAGTTTCTGTAAACGGTTTAACATCTTACGTAACCATAGTTCTGCCCGCTTTTTGTCTTCTGCTTGGCTGTAGAGGAGGCAGTTGCCAGGATGGCCTGTCTCTGGGTGTGGAACACCTGGGTTGGGGCCACTTCTGCCACAGCTCCTGCTGGGTGACTCGCACTGCCAGCTAAGCCTTAGTGCACAGGGGGCCCTGAGCTTCAAGTACTGAGTGGCCCAGGACCCAGGCAGCATGGGGTGCCAGCCAGGATAGTGCATGAGTTCTCAGGCAGAGTTCCCCATTGGGAAGTGGGGGAGCGACAGGGATGGTAGCAGAGCAGAAGGCCAGGAACAGTGAGCCTGTCGGGTGGGTGGGGATCCTGGGGCAGAGACTAGGCTGTGCAGCTCAGTGCACCCTCTGGAGATGCAGTACCCTGGACCCTGCATCTAGAAGATGCAGTTGTAAAATTTCTGGGCCCCACCGCAGGTGCTCTGAAGAACTGTGAGGCCTACCTTAGGGGTTTCTCCTGCGCTAGTCATCCCTGCTTTGGGTGACTGAAGCAAGGAAAACGCAGGTCACTCCCACCTCCAGACCCGCACTACTTCCCATTGCCCATCCTCCCAACAGCCCAGAAGCAGAGATTCTGTTCTCACCTAAGGTGAAAAGGTCCTAAGGCTTTTGGGAAACTTGGTGCTCCAGGAAATAAGTGACTCGGGTTTCTAAGGTATGTGTGGGCACTCAACGCCCCTGTCATGGCTATCACAGCCCTCTGGTTTGAAGTCCTCCGTTTTGTTGCTGCTGTTTCTAACCTCTGTCAGCACTGCCTGGGAGTAACGAGTTCAAAGTCCCTAGTTCCCCACGTTTCCAAGTATGTTATGTGAAAGCCCTGGCAAGGACGAACCTGATTAAACTGGAGGAAAAAGGTGGAGCAAGCAAGACTAGGACATTTTTGTTTCCCCAGGTAAGCTGCCTAAGGTTCAGGGACTCGGACAGGTGAGAAAGGCATGACCACCACCTCAGCCCTGTCCCTGGAGGCTGGGGAGAAGGGGAAGCAGTGAGGAGACTGACTGATGTCCTGATGCCCGCGCCCCATATGGCGGTCATGAAGACTGAGTGGCCCCATGTCCAGAAAGCCCTCAGCACAGGGCCTGGCACTCGTGAATACCTCAATAAATGGTAACTTCAGAGAGCCTGTGGGGCCCATCCCACTGCAGCCAGCCTCCAGCTGAGTTTCTGGCCTGAAGCCCAGGGATGGCCTGCACATGAATCAAGCAGGCTATTTCTAGAGCTGGCAGGGTGCTTTCTGTCCCAGGGGCAGGCGAGCCAATCCTGTGACAGGGAGAGCACAGGGAAGGGGTTATTCAAGTGGATTTGCACCATTGTATTCATTTCCCTGTCCAGAGCTGCCCATGCAGGATCCTGGGGTGGGCAGGCCATCCAGGCAGATGGAAGGGACACTCTGCCTGGGGCTTTCCTGCTGCAGTGACCCCAGGGCCTGGGGTGACCAGGCTTTAGTGGGTGGGGTAGGCTCTGACTGGATGTTAGAGAGGACTTTGTTGTAGCCCAGTCACCTCTGTTCTCTTTCTGATCCCTTTTCTATCCCAGTTGGGCCTGAGCAAGCCTGGCTTGCCAGAGGCTTTAGAGCCATAAACATAAAGGCCTGGGTTCGGATCCTGCCCTTGCCTCTGCCTTATCGCGTGTGCTTGAACGAGAGACCTAACCTCTCTAAGCCTCGAATTCCTTGCCTGTGAAGTGGGAATGATGGTAGTATCTACCTCAAAGTTGCTGTGAAGACAAAATCAGGTACTTGACCTTAGGAGGACTCGGAATAAATGAGCCATTCATCCTCTCCTTCTGAGCAGGCTTTCCTGGTGAAAGGCATCTAAACCCAGACCTGTGCTGCTGAGTGGGGCCAAATGAAAGTAGACTGGGATTAAACCTGTGCCACAGAAGAAGGAAAAGGAACATGTCCGTGCAGAGGGCAGCTGATACAATGGGAGGACCTGGAAAATCTCCCTACCAACCCACTCAGTATGCTCTGTAATAGCGATGACACCAGGCTCCAGGGAGAGGTGCTGCCAAGAGAGGGGTCTGAAAACATACAAAACAAGAAAACTGAAAGAAAACCCCCAAAGAACTGGTTTAATTGATAAGATTCATGCATTCCTGAACTTTGGAAAAGTGAAATGCTTACTGCTTATGAATTTGATGACAGTGGTTGTTTTGAGATTTTAAGTGGCCACAGATTGACTAGCAGCCATTTAAAATATGTTCTTACGGGAAGAGAAGCTAATGCCGCACATCAGCTGACAAGTAGTGGGTAGTTGGGGTCTTTCTTGACCTATGGATTTGTTTAGCACTCAGATCTCTTGATACACCACTTAGCCATGACAGGGCTCAGGTTTCCAACTACATTTGGAGGAAAAGTGAGCATGTTAGGCTCAGGAAGACACCACACAGGCTCCAGCCACCCACCCACTCAGCCAGGTTTTCATCCCTGCCTTCTTTCATCATTTATGTCAAGGTATAGAGGTTGGGGGCACATTCTGAAATTGTGTATTGCCCAGGAATGAAAAACCAGGGCTCTTGGTAATTCTTTGAGTGTTTAAAGCCCCCTTTTAAAAGGAGATTTTAATTCCCTTTATAATTCTTTGAGTGTTTAAAGCCCCCTTTTAAAAGATTTTAATTCCCTTTCCTCTGTTACTCTTGGGTGATGGGTCAGCTGTATCTCAAGAAATGACCCCCAGTTCCCCTGCGGGGGGACGACATGCTACCTGGTTTACAAAGTAGGGTTGGCCAACTCTGGTTGCCTTGACATGCGGCCATTCTGCAAGTTCTCTAGTACTTGTCCCTGTGAGGGTGAGGGCATCCTGGGTCTGGAGTGGCAGGAGGGAGAAAGCACCTGAGCTGAGCCACCCTCCTTCCATTCAGCAGCAGCAATGGCAGGAGCATGGTTTCGCCAGTCTGCTCAATAGCTTCCCCCTGCTGTAGCCTTCCTGTGGTCCTGGGAGGCTAACTTTACAGGGCCTGGGGTTTGCACCAGTCCATTCTCACCCTCTTCCCTCATCTCCCTCCAGTGTATGTGGTAGAAGACCAAAGAAGAGATGAGCTGGGACCATCCACCTGCCTCACAGCCTGCTGGACTGCTCTCTGTTGCTGCTGTCTCTGGGACATGCTCACCTGACCAGCCTAGCCGTCCTGTCATGCCAGCTCTGCTGCCACCTCTGACAGGTGTGCCTGCCCCCGTCTCTTCTGATTGCTGTAACAAGTGACTAGCTTTGCACAGACACCTCTACCTTCAGCACTATGGGATTCTAGATTAGTGGGGGTTGCTACTGTTTAATTCAGTGACTTGATCTTTTTAATGTCCAAAATCCATTTCTTATTGATCTTTAAAGATGTGCTAAATAATTTTTTTGGCCAAAGGCTTAGTTGTGAAAAATTTATAATTTTTAAATTATACATTCAAGGTAGTGGCCAAATGTAACATACCATGGAATGATTTATCTGCTAACAGCCTGTATGTTTCAATAAATTTGTCCAAAGCTCAACTGTCTTTCTAAATGATTCCAGGTCTAAGCTACGCTACCTGGAGTCTGTGCTTGTCTCCTGGACTCTGTTACCATGTCTAACTACTCATCTGCTCGCTAAGGCTTATAAAATGTGGGTATCTCAACTGGTGGCCACCATCCAATATATGACCAGCAGCCAATCTACCTTTTTATTCTGGTGGTGATGCAAACAGTGTGGGTGCTACAAGGAAGGCCAGTTCTGAGGCCAGGTGTCCTCTAGCCAGGTCATAGGCTCCTAGCCCAGCTACTCTCCCCCTAGTCCCACTCAGAGATAGGCTGAGAGAGGAGCGTTTGCAACCACAACTTGCACCTACCTTTACCCAGAGCCTAGGAAAGGGCCTTTTGGTAACCAGGGGCTGCCCCTGGAGTGGCTTCCAGGCCTGCTCTCTGGAAACCCAGGAACCTACAGTTACATGAGGCCAGACAAGAGGTCTGAGGTTTTCCTTTTTTTTTTTTTTTGAGATGGAGTTTTGCTCTTGTTGCCCAGGCTGGAGTGCAATGGTGCGATCTCAGCTGCCCACAACCTCCCCTCCTGGGTTCAAGCAGTTCTCCTGCCTCAGTCTCCCGAGTAGCTAGGATTACAGGCATGCACCACCAGGCCCAGCTAATTTTGTATTTTTAGTAGAGACGGGGTTTCTCCATGTTGGTCAAACTGGTTGTGAACTCCCAACCTCAGCTGATCTGCCCGCCTCGGCCTACTAAAGTGCTGGGATTACAGGCCGAGGTTTTTCCCTTCTGGCTGTCCCCTCCCACCCCTCTCCCCAATTAGTCAGCCGTGCCACTCATCTCATCTTTGGCCACAGGGTGGCGCCGGGCTGCCATAGCAGCAAGTCTGATTTTCCTCCATCAGCTGGCCTGCCCCGGCCCAGCCAGCTGCAGCTGACAGCTCCCTGTTGACTCTGCCTTCCCTCCGAAGCAGTGGATGTGCTGATAAATGTTTACCAGTGCTCTCTTTAAGAAAAAAGAAAAAAGAAAACCAGCCATGTTTTGTAGCATGTCCTATGTCTTATTTCTGTGGTGTACATGTTCCCACCATGCCATGGCTGATTTCAAGTTACCAATGTGATGTCACTGACTGGAGCTGGGCCAACCTCACAAATCACACTCATTGGAGCTGGGCCAACAGAGCCAACCTCACAGATCACAGCCAGTGCACAGATAGAGCACAGATCATGGTCAAATGTAGTAATATAATTAGGGATGCATTTTGAATATTTATTGTCCTTGTTTTTAACATAATTTGCAATTTACATAATTATAATGGCTGTGTTTAACAACTGGCTTGCAACAAAATTCTTGAAAATTGAATAACTGGCCCACCTGGGCTGGGATGAGCCAGCTGGAGCACACCATTGCCCCTCAGCCTCTAAGAGGCCTCAGGATTACAGCGTCCATCTTATGATATTGGCCAAAAGGAGACAGTCTTGGAGGTGCTGCTGACTGTCAAACTTCCTTTTGGAATGTATGGGAGAAGGCAGGGAAAGGAATCTTTAGGCAGACTGCCATCCAGGGACTGCTGTTCTGTTCACTGAGATTCAGCTGTGAACGTCTGTTCTTTCTTCCTCTTCTGTCTACTACATGCAGGCCCGGAAGCTGAGGGGTTAGTCAAAGGTACAGGAAGGGAAAAGAGAAGAGGGCAAGAGCCCATGCCCCAAGAAAGGAAGGGCTCTGATGCAGAGGGAGCAGGAGCTGAGGTGGAGATGGCCACTGCCTCTCTCGCCCTCTGTTCCATCCCTCTGCTGAAGAAAAGCAGGCTTAGCAGAGTGGGACAGACGCTTTTTATTGGTCTGGCTGGCATGCCTAGTGGAAAGCCCAGGCAGAGCTTCCTATCTTGCCCTGGCTCCCATCTTCCCTCTCCTGGGAGTTCATCACACACCCGGAGAGAGAAGAGTGTCCTGGGCAGAGGTGGCAGGCAAAGTCAGGGTAAAAACTCCAGGGCTTGGGAGCAAATGGGGCTCAGGGTGATGCAGAAAATGTGACGTTGCTAGGTCATCCAGATAAAGTGTCCATCCGGGCAGAAGAGAAGCTGAAGTTTCCCTGCAGAGACTCCTCTGCCCCCACCAGGAATGGGAGGGGCAGGAGGAAGAGCTTCCCCGAGAGGCTCCCTACTGGGCCCTTCGTGCCATCAGCATCTCCCGGATGTTGTCCTCAGCTTCCTTAACGCTCCGCTCCAGGTAGGACTTTTTCTGCTGCAATATGAGAGACAAAGGTTAGGACCAGAGTGAATGGGTCGGGCTGGTCGTCCAATGGTTATGGCTTTTCCTTTGTGACGGGTGTCTTCCAGGAGCATACTGTGAGCCAGGTACACACACCTGCCCACAGTGCTCTCCCCACCTCCGAACCATGGGTGATCATGGGCAGGCAACAGGGAGGAGATGGCTTTGGTACAGGAAGCAAAAGTGCTCTGTGGAAGATAGGCAGTAGCACTCTTCCCCCAGAAGGAAGGAGACTCTAAAAACAGGCGTCTCGGTACACGAAGTTATCCCAGACAGACAAAGACCAGGAAATTCCAGGACAAAGCTCCTGTCCGTAACAGACTATCTCCTCTCAAGGTTTTCCATGGCCTGGGCCAGGCGTCTGTAGCCACTGCAGCTATAAAATGGATGGTGCATGCTCTGCCCTGTCCAGCAGGAATATGGGCTGCTGTGAGGGCTGTGGGGCTGTCTCGCATTGCACTGAGGGGGTGAGTCAGGAGGCAATCTGCTTTTCTAATGAGACTGCTGCCTGCCAGGAATCCAGGACACTGACACACTGAGGTAAGCAGACCTTTTGGAGGCTTACCTTCTACCCCATCTGGGTCCTAAATTAAAAATCATGGCTTAGACAAAGAACTTTCACTACTTTCAGGAGCCAGGATTACAAAGATTAGTCAAAGGAAATGATGTCTGTACATTATTTGCCCTGTGCTCACCCCAGAAGTATGGTGGTTTTACCACTGGACCTTGCCCTGAAGACATAGTTGTGGCTGTATTCCCAGTTAACAGACATGAAATGAAGCCTCCCTTTTTGAGGAGTATTATTCATGTCCTAAAGGAATACTCAAAATTATCACCTCCCAAGGCACATGTGACTGAGCCACACTGGAACCAGTAATGCAGTCACCAGGCAGCCCAGGCCCTTCTCTCACCTCAACCCCCTTCACCCAAGCACCTGTTGATTCTGTTCCACCCACTAAAGTGCCCACAGGACTCAGGGAAGCATGGAGAGGTTAGGGCAGAGGACAGGTGAGCTCTCCGTCCAATTAGTTAGTTGTTTGTTTGTATGTTTTATTTATTTTTGAGACAAGGTCTCAGCTCAGAGTGCAATGGTGCAATTACGACTCACTGTAGCCTCTACCTCCCACCTCAGCCCAAGTAGCTGGGACTCTAGGTACACTGGGACTACAGGTGTGCACCACCACGCCTGGCTTTTTTTTTTTTTTTAGAAATGAGAAACTTAAATTTTTTATTTTTTGTATTGCCCAGGCTGATCTCAAACTCCTGGACCCAAGCAATCCTCCCTCCTCGGTCTCCCAAAGTGCTGGCATTACAGGCGTAAGTCACCGCGCCTAGCTATTTATTAAATGATACATATAGAGGCTTCCTCCTACAGAAGCCAAATGTGGCATACACAAATCTTTATCAGTTCTTCCGTGAACCTCTGATTCCTGTCTGTCCTCTCCTTGCTTCAAATTCCCTTAATGCTAGAAAGAACCCTCTTTACTCATCTCCCACATGTCTAAGTTGCACACAATTCCTTGCGACACAACAGGAGCTCCATAAAAACTCATGGTGACCAGACACAGTGGCTCACGCCTATAATCTCAGCAGTTTGGGAGGCCAAGGCAGGCAGATCACCTGAGGCCAGGAGTTTGAGACCAGTTTGGCCAACATGGCAAAATCCTGTCTCCACAAAAAATTAGACGGGTGTGGTGGTGGGCACCCATAATCCCAGTTACTCGGGGGCTGAGGCAGGAAAATCACTTGAACCCGGGAGGCAGAGACTGCAGTGAGCCAAGACCGTGCCATCGCACTCCAGCCTGGGCAACAAGAGCAAAACTCCAACTCATGGTGACCGTGATAACAATTCAATTCAATGCCTGCAAATGTATACTGTTGCTAAGGAATTTTAATTACATTGCTAAGCCAAATACAGTCCTATCACTGTGATATCAGAGTGGGAACTTAAACTTCCTTTGATAAACAAGTCTTTTTGAGACAGAATCTCACACTGTTGCCCAGGCTGGAGTGCAATGGCGCCATCTCGGCTCACTGCAACCTCCACCTCCCAGGTTCACACGATTCTCCTGCCTCAACTCAGCCTCCCAAGTAGCTGGGATTACAGGCACACACCACCACGCCAGCTAATTTTTTGTATTTTTAGTAGAGATGGGGTTTCACTATGTTAGCCAAGCAGGTCTCAAACTCCTGACCTCGTGATCTGCCTGCCTCGGCCTCCCAAAGTGTTGGGATTACAGGCATGAGCCACCGTGCCACGCCAATAAACTTAGACTTTAACTGTGGTGAGCTGAAAAAAAGGCAAATACTAGTAAGCCCTGACACACACTAAAGAATATATGTTCACTGGGTGTCACACAGAGGGGAGCAACAGCTCAGTGCCATACACCACCTGGGCACCCTGTGGAACCTATGTGAATGCGGGGAAAGGTAACTGGAATAAGCCTGCTTCTCCCCCTACAAAAGTCAGCCAGGGCCCAGGGACTCTGGTCTGTTGCATTCAATCTCTGCCAACTTGCTGAAAACCATAAACTTGGAACATCAGCAAGAGCTCTTCTGCCCTCCCACCCAGGCTCCCCAGCCAAACTCAGGCTGTACCTCTCAGCTTTAAAAATTCCTTCTTCTGTAAAATTTCTGTCTTCTAACACTTTCATGAATTTTACCACTGCATATCCTAAAGTCTTCAAGTTTCCAAACAATGATGCAAATTAACGTATCTATCTGTATTTTTATTTTGTTTCTAGAGATGGGGTCATGTTGCCCAGGCTGGCCTCAAACTCCTGGGCTCAAGTAACCCTCTTGCCTTAGAGACATGTGCTGCGGTGCTGCCTTCATCTTTAAATTTTTAATTAGTTTAAATAAATGTAATAGACATGTCTTTTAAAAAAAAAAAATCCCTAACATAGTGGACCTTTCTAACTGTATTTCAATAATTCCTGTCTCAGTCCCCAAGCATATTTAAGCCCAGAAAGACTCTCATCAAAGTCAAACCCAGAACAAGGCACCTGTTGTGGGTTGAACTGAATTTGACAAAAAGAGATGCTGAAGTTCTAATCTCTGGTAATTTGGAAAGACAATCTTTGCAGATGTAACTAAATTAAGATGAGATCATATTACATTAGGGTGGGCCCTGAATCCAATCATTAGCGTCCAAACAAGGCGCTGTGAAGACAGGGACACAAGCAGAGGGAGAACCCTGTGCTGACCGAGGTGGGGACGGGGTAACGCAACTGCCAGCAAAGGAATGCCAGGCACTGTGGGCAGCCACCAGAAGCTGGAATATGTGAGGGCGGACTCTCCCCTCCACCCTTCAGAGGGAGCATGCCCTGCAGCCCTTGCATTTGTTGGGCTCCTGGCCTTCAGGACTGTGAGAGAATACATTTCTGTTGTTTGAAGCCACCAATTCGTGGCAAGTAGAAAACCGCAATACCTGAAATGAGGGATGCCACCACACGTCAGTTCTACCATAATTATTTGGGGATAAGTATGACCCTAGCTTATAAAGTTTTAAGGGCAGTTACCCAGGCCTCTGCAATTCAGTGTGGTCAGAGGCATGGCAGGATTGGTCCTGTGAGTACAGAAGAACCTTGGGAGGCCTCTGTCTCCAGGGGTGTCTTTGTCTGTTTGTGTTGCTCTAAAGGAATACCTGAGGCTGGGTAATTTATGAAGAAAAGAGGTTTATTTGGCCCACAGTTCTGCGGGCTATACAAGCATGGTGCAGCATCTGCTTCTGGGGAGGGTCTCTGGCTGCTTGCACTCGTGGTGGAAGGCGAAGGGGAGCCGCCTGTGCAGAAATCATGTGGCCAGAGAGGAAACGAGAGAGAGGAGGTGCCAGGCTCTTTTCAACAGCCAGTCACTGAAGAAACTAAGCATGAGAACTCACTCACTCCCATGAGAATGGCACCAGGCCATACACAAGAAACCCGCCCCCACAATCCAAACATCTCCCACCAGGCCCCACCTTCAACAATGGGGATCAAATTTTTTTTGCGCGGGGGGGGGGGTTCTGGGGTACCAAATTTCAATAAGAGACCTGCCAGGGGGCAAACAAACCCTATGCACAACACAGCAGGGGCATCCTTCATTTCCAGTGCGGTGCTGTGCCCTTGGGTAAGGGTACAAACCCCATTTAAAGGGCTCTGCCCTCATGACCTCCTCACCTCCCAAATGGCCACACCTCCTAACACCATCACCTCAGGAGTTAGGATTTCAACAAAGACTTTAGGGAGAAACAACTCCTCACACCATAGTACTTTTCAGCTTCCAAGAAGCCATGCTAAGTCTCCGACCTCATCTCCAACAACTCTTCCCCGTCACTCCTTCAGCTCCAGCCACACGGGCTTCCCGTGCTGCTCCTCCAATCCACCAGGTATGTTCCTGCCTGGCCTTTGCCCTTTGCTATGCTCTCCATGTAGAAGTTCTCTTCACCAGATATTCACATTAGTCATCCCCTCACTTCCTTCGGGCCTTTCTCAAATGTCACCTTATATGCCAGGCCTTCTTGAGTACATGCTGCCCAATACTCCCTATTCTCCTCACCTTGACTCTTCTCCAGATCTCTTTCCACCACGGGAAGCAGAAACTGTCTGGCTTCCCTATGAGAAGGAAAAGTCCACAAGGGCAGGACTTCGTTCTGTCACCTGATACAGTCCTGCTGTCTAGAAGAATGGCTGGTACATAATAGGAACTCGATGCTTGTTGAATAAAGTGCTTTAGTGTGGGAAATGAAGCCTTACTGATGTACACACACTTTTCAGTTTTCCCTTCCAACCTGAATAATCAAGAAACACCCACCAGAGGAAGCAAAGGCAGAAACTGACCATTTTCCTTCAAGGTGGTTTTCGGCTTTCGGCATTGCCCTATCACCCCTGCCCCTGGATATACACAGATTTAAAACTCCAACCTATCACTACAAACAATGTCAAGTATTTGAGGTAATGAATATGTTAACTAGCTTGATTTAATTATTCTACATTATATTTATTTCTATTTATTTTTCTGAAACAGGGTCTTGCTCTGTTGCCCAAAGTAGAGTACAGTGGCATGATCTAGGCTCACTGCAAACTCCACCTCCCGGGTTTAAGCAATTCTCCCATCTCAGCCTCCCAAGTAGCTTAGGATTACAGGTGAGCACCACCACGCCCAGCTAATTTTTGTATCTTTAGTAGAGACGGGGGTTTTACCATGTTGGCCAGGCTGGTCTTGAACTCCTGACCTCAAATGATTCGCCTGCCTCAGCCTCCCAAAGTGCTGGGATTACAGGTGTGAACTACTGTACCCAGCCCACATTATATTTATAAATCATAATACTTTTACCCCATAAATTTATACAATTACAAATTATTGATTTATAATAAAATAAATAAATAATAAAACTCAAATGTCACAGATCCCAATGAAGGCTTTGGATCTGGCCTTGCTTCCACAAACAGAACAGGCCCTAACAGGCCTTTATGCTTTATATCAGGTCAACTTGCAAAACTAAAAAACAAACCACCCCAATTTCCCATGTCCTGGACTCTGAAATCCTTGAGGAACTGCTCTATCTGATGTCAGCCTCAGGGCTGCTAGGAGCGACATTTGAAAACCACACTTACTACCAGCAGTCCTGGGAGGGCATCTGCTGTCCTCACTACAGCATCTTTCTGTCTTGCCGAGCAACTTCCCTCAGAATGCTTTCACCAGTAAAGTCTCTAGTGGCATCACACCACAAAGCTCTGGGTGCAGCGACATTCTTGTGGGCCCTTGTCGTGATGACAAACTCTGAGATTTCCTGTGGGGCTCAGCACGGCCAGGGAAATGACATTGTTGGAGTTATTGCTCATCGGCCTGAGGTTCTTTTTTCCAGGAGTCAGACTGAGGGGCTGGTGTTTCGTTCTCATCCTCTTACCAAGGAAAGAGGCTCCAGTCCCTAGAACTTTTCTGACATGACACAATCTCTCAAATAGACTCCTGAGGTAATGCATCTTGTGACGCTATCACTATAGACTTTTTTCTTTTCTTAGGAACTTTGTCTCCAGCTCTCCTTCTCTAAATTATTATTATTTTTTTTTTCTTTCTTTCCTGTTTGTCCTGCCTTGGGATATAGAAAAGGGCTTTCTCCTCTCTGTTCCTCTATTTTCCCATTTGTAAGATGAGGATTTGGGCAATACCAGTGCGATCCTCCCCCCCCACCCTACTCCCATTTTTACTTTAGCCACACGACACTTTCTTCAAATGAACTCTTGCCTTAAAGACTAAACAAACAAAACAGGTTAAAATGGAGCTCAAGAGAGAGGGGAGACAAACCATGGATGTGTATGGATATGTACTTTTATCTCAATAAAAATAGCCCTGCTGGCTCATCTCCTGCCCTCCAATCCAGGCTTTGGAGGCAATAGACAAGGCAGACTTAAGTTCCCTTCTGCTCCTGATCTTCTGTGAGAGCTGAGTCCTCAGAGACCCTCTGCTGGGAGTCACGGTTTCTGACCCTGAGTGTGACCTGCCTTGGTCACATACTTCTCCCTTGTGTAAAATTCACAGCTTCCAGCTCCTGGAGACCACCGCCGACTTCAAGCTCTACTATTAATCAAAAAAACTGAAGGCAATGGCCATCTTTTTGCTGTCTCTACCATGACTTCCAAATTAAAAGCCCAAAGCCTCACTAATTCTCGTGTTCGCTCATTAGCAGATCTGTAAAATGGTCAGAGGGTACCAGCTGCCCACAATATGGTATGTTTGGCAAGAGGCCAAGAACTCACGGAGGGCTGAAGAGTCATGTCTTGATGGGGGACAAGGGAAGGCAGGAGAAACAAGACAAAAACAGAAAAAAGGCAATGAGAGGACACAATCAGAGAAGTCAGGATGGAAAAAGGGACAGCATGGGCACAGCTGGAGCAGGTAGGGGCAGGGCAGAGCCCTGAGGGCACATGTGCCCTGAGCCACCAGCCTGGATGGGTGAGGAGTGCCAACAGAGGCAGGCAAAATCCGACACCTGAGAGACAGGTCTAAGCGGTCCACGGACACGCCCACTTGTAAACTCATCTGGGTGCATCCACTTCACCAGAGGACACAGCTAGGTGATATGGTAACCACTGAGCTACACCGCTGGGACACAAATCAAAGAAAGATAAAGCAATCTTAGGCATGGAGCAGGAGAACAAAGACAAATCTTGGAAAGAGTTACTGTCCCTGCATCTTCTAGATACTACTTTAGAAATATCCTTCAGAAAAACAAAGAAAGAAAAGAAAAGAAAAGAAAAGGAAGGGAAAGGAAAGGAAGAAAAGAAAGAGCTGAGAGAGACAGAAAGAGGGAATGAAAAGAAGAGAAAAGAAAAGAAAAGAAAAAAGAAAAACCCCTTCAGAGGTCCTTCTGCTGAAGGACAGGGAAAAAGACGTACTTCAGCTAAGCGCTGACGTGTTTTCCTCCCAGGTGTGCTTTTACCTGCCGACAGACTGACACTGCTACCATATGGGGTCAGACTCCCAAACCCCACCTATGATCACATGCTGGCTAGCACCCCCAATTCAGTCTGCCAAGACGAACCCCTACACCACTCAAGCACTTTACAGCAGATATACACGAGGGGAAAAAATTCTTCTTCAAACAACAGTGTTTAGCCACTCGCTCCCCCTGAGGTTTAGGTGAGTTCTACCTACTGCTGCCCTCCCGAACACATCAGCTTCATGTGAGTCCCAGAGAAAGCCCAGCCTACCAGATAACCTGGGAAAGACCAGATACAAAGCTCAGAGTGAAGCACAGAGCCAGGAGCGGCAACTGTCCCAATGCATATGGTGCTGATCAAGCCTCAGCCAAAGAATCACTACCATCTGCAGGCACCAGGTGTAAAATGGATGACGACAAGCCAGCAAATCATGTCAAGCAATGGGGTCAAGCGATGGGCAGCTGAAGTAGGTGGTTCAGAGAAGATTAAGGGAAGAAGGAATCTATCACTACCTTAACTATCAAAAGCAATGGCTCTCCAAGTGCAGTCCTCTCCCAGCAGCGTTGGGATCACCTGCGAACTTATTAGAAGTGCATATTCTTATGCCCCAACCCAGACCCACTGAACCAGAAACCCTGGGGATGGAGTACTGCCAATCTGTATTTTCACAAGCCCTCCCAGGCAGCTGTGACGCACACTGAAGTTTGAGACTCAAACTTTTTGTTCTAAATCAGGAGTCAGCAAACTTTTAAGGGCCAGATAATAAATATTTTAGGCTTTCACTGTGGGGTTATCTCTGTTACAACTACTCAGCTCTGCCATTGTAGCACAAAAGCAGTCAGACAATGTGTAAACAAATGGGTGTGGTGCAGATGAATGGGCACAGCTATGTTTCGAAAGCACAGAAACAGGCAGTGAGCTGGACGGGGCAGGCGGTGGTTTGCCAGTGTCTGTTCCTTAAAAAGATGGAGCTTTAAAGGGTAGGACTGAGTCCAGCAGTTAGAGACTTTTAACTTTCACTGAAAGCTGCCTAATAAAAGCCTGCATTTCCATCTGTCCATCCTGCCATCCATTCATTCAGCTCACTGCCAAATCATTTCCCCTCCTTCATCCTTCACAAACCCTGGTCCTTGAAGCTCACGGAATCATGCTTAACCAGCGGACTCCCTGCTCCTTGTTGCTGCAATCTTCTAGTATCCTGGGCACTATCCCTCATCATCAGTGGCTCCCTATCTCCCTCTCTACCACTGCAGTACCATTCAAGGTGACTTCAAAAGAATGCAGATGACTCACCCAATAGCACAGCCTCCTCTCTTCACAAATTTATGGTCACCCCACCTCAGTCACCCAGTCCATGGTCATGTCCTAGGTCTTGTCAACACCAGAAGCTGCACACCTCTGAAGTGTCCATTTCACCACCACTACCTCATATTCTTCCAGGTCACTTCTGATACTCTCGCTCCAGCATTTCTTCAACCTTGTCATGCAACAAGTTGTTCATTATCCATTATGCTTCCATGGGCTTTTCCCTTCCTACCCAGCTTTGCTTACATAGTCCATCATTTATATTTATTCTCCTTATAAATACCCTTTCACCTATGTCCCTCTCTCCCTCTGTTGCACTTACCTGGGAAAATGCCAACCCAGATTAAATTCAACCATCTACCCACTCCGTGCCTCACCTGAGTGGCTGCATGTTGCTGGAGGAAAATGCTAAATTGTGCTAAATGGTCTCACTTTAAATTCAGGGCCATGAATCCCAAATGGGCACTATGGAAATTCTATTAAACTTCCTTTATATGTTCATTGTCTGCTCTCCAAAATAACTATTTCATGCTTTGTCTTGTCTCCTCAAATCTCCTATGCTCCCTCCTCTCCTCAGCTGAGAAAATAAATCTGATGAGAACTCTATCTTCCTGCTACCAAATCTACTAATCGACCTACACCTATATGTATAGTCGCTTCTTTCTCTGTTAAAATTGATAGCATGCCTGTACTGTGTTTTTAAAGGAATCAAAATACAACCCTGCACTTTGCAAGGCTGAGGTGGGAGGATCACTTGAGGGAAGGAGTTTGAGACCAGCTGGCCCTTGGGCTGTAATTTACGGAACCCTGGCCGAGAATATCACCGACCTATTGGCGAGCCCCTATCTATATAGCGAGACCCATCTCTACAAAAATAAAAAAAAAAATCAGCTGGGCATGGTGGTGCATGTCTGTAGCCCTAGCTACTCAGAAGGCTAAGGCAGGAGGATCACTTGAGTCCAGGAGGTTGAGACTGCAGTGAGCCGTGATCACGCCAGTGCACTCGAGCCTAGATGACAGAGCAAGGCCCTGTCTCAAAACAAAACAAAAACACACAACCCTTCCACTTAGACAATGATTTCGTCCCCACATACCTTCTCAGAAACTTCACTCTTACTATTAACCTTCCTTTCTTCTTAATCTTCTATTTCTTTCTCTGCAAGATCCTTCTTGTGAGGCAAATCATTAAAAAACCCTTTCTTTACCTCTCAGTCCTCTGTAAGTACTGCCTCTTTTCTACAAAACTTCTTGAATCAGTTTTTTGAGGCAGCTGCCTCCCCTGCCTTCCCTCCTGTCTGCTCCTCAGACCTCTCCAATCACACTTCTGCCTCCTCTAATGAACTGGCTATGATTCAAGTCCAGTGATCTCTATGGGTGCTTCTCTGTCACCTTACTCAACCTCTCAACAGTGTTCAACACAGTTCTTGGAACACTTTCTCCTCCTAGCTTTCATGACACCACACTTCTATTCTCCTCCGACATAACTGGCTACTCTTTCTAAGTTCTCCTTTGCTGACTACCCCTCCTCTGCTCAGCTTCCGAATGCTGCATTTCACAAGAAGCTGTCCTGGAACTCCTCCTCTTCTACCCATCTGCACTACCTCTTAGAAACTCTCATTTCAGCCAGATGTGGTGGCTCACGCCTGTAATCCCAACACTTTGGGAGGCTGAGGCGGGCGAATCACCTGAGGTCAGGAGTTCGAGACCAGCATGGCCAACATGGAGAAACCCCGTCTCTACTAAAAATACAAAAATTAGCCAGGTGTGGTGGCACATGCCTGTAGTCCCAGCTACTCGGGAGGCAGAGGCATGAGAATCGCTTGAACCCAGGAGGCTGATGTTGCAGTGAGCTGAGATCAAGCCACTGTATTCCAGCGTGGGTGACAGAGCAAGACTCCGTCTCAAAAAACAACAACAACAAAAAAAAACCCAATACTCTCATCTCATAGCTTTAAACATTATAATGTTTGACTCCAAATCTGTATCTCCAACGCTATCTCCCCTTAATACCAGATTTAACATATCCAATTATTTATAAAACATATCCTCTCGGATGTCAAACCCAGACTTGAACATGTTTAAAACAAACACAAGTGATTTATAGTCACCCCCACCCCTACCCCTCCCTGACTTCCCCATCTCAGTGAATGGCACTCGACCCAACTGCTGAACGTAAAAAACAAAAGGCCACACACACAAAAAAGAGAGCTGTTTTTCAAGAATGACCCTACACAGCACATCCCTGATCTTTTTCTTTTCCTCAAACCCCACGCCTTCCATCCAATCCATCAGCAAATCTTATTAGCTTACTTCCAAATACATTCCCAATCTCTACTCTTCTTTCTGTCTAGCGCCACTGCCCCATCCTAGTCCAAGTCTCCATCATCTTGGACTAGGAGGTGTGTCATGGACACTCTCCTAGTGTCGCCTGGAGGTGTGTCGTGGACACTCTCATACCGAATCAAGTTAGCCTCTGCTCAAAAAGCCTCTAATGGGCCAAGCATGGTGGCTCACGCCTGTAATCCCTGCACTTTGGAAGGTTGAGACAGGCAGATCACCTAAGGTCAGGAGTTTGAGACCAGCTTGGCCAACATGATGAAACCCCATCTCTACTAAAAATAAAAAAAATAAGCTGGGCATGGTGCCACATGCCTGTAATCCCAGCTACTCAGGAGGCTGAGGCAGAAGAATCGCTTGAGCCCGGGCGGTAGAGGTTGCAGTGAGCCGAGATCACACCACTGCACTCCAACCTGGGCAACAAGAGCAAAACCCCATCTCAAAAAAAAAAAAAAAAAAGCCTCAAATGGTTTCACCTCACACTTAGAAAACAAGCCAGACTCTTTAACCGAGGCAATCAGGCTCCACATGGCCTCCCTCCTGCCAACCCCTCCACTTCATTACTACTCTATCCCCCCTTTCACTGCTTAAACAGCTCCAGCAGACTTATTTCTGTCTTAAGACAGGAATATCTCTCTGTGTAATATTTCTCTGTGACCTCCAACTGGAATGCTCTTCCTTGAGGTACTTTTATGTGGCTGCCTGCTTCTTTTCATTCACATCTTAGCTGAAATTTCACTTTCTCAGAAAGCCCTTCCCCAATTATTCACTAAAGAAGGTCTCCAGTAACTCTCTAAAACATCACCCTTACTACATGATGGTTTCTTGTTTGTTTATTGTCTGTATCTCACCATAAGCTCCAAAGAGTAGGCATCATGTCTGATTTGATAAATGCTATAACCCTAGCACCAAGAACTGGCACATAATTCATCTAACCAACACGTATTGGGCACTCAGCACTCCAAAGAGCACCAACAGTAGAGCAGCGAACAAAGTACACACTGATCCCTGGAGATTATACTGTTGCAGGCCACACAGACATTGAGCTACCACTGTAACAAGGGATCTGAGGGAAAGCACGGTCTTCGATGGAGGAAACATCTGATGGAATCAAGGAACTCACAGAGGGACTCGAGAACTCAGCTCTGAAGGATGAGCAAGAATTAACAAGAGGAGAGGGGAGAGTGGGGAGAGAATAATTCCAGATAAATGGAGCATGGCAAGTTGGGAGAACTGAATATCAACCAGGGAGACTGAAGCACAGAGAGAGAAAGGATGAGAATACAGAGATGAGGCTGGTGAGGCTGAGTCGGATCATGTGGGGTCTTAAGCCATATTCAAGTTTTGGAATTTATCTTGAAGTCAATGGAACACCACTGGGTTTTAAGCGGGAGAGCAAAAGTCAAATTTCTATTGAAAACAATCTCAGCTGAAGCATAGTGAATGAATGAGAACACAGCTTCCCACAAAATGTCCTATGAGTCATGAATGGGTAACAGATGTGCCCAAGATATTGATCCCTCAGTCCCTGGAGTGGCTGGTTGGGTCCCGGGCAGCCAAAACGCCCTTTGGGGCAGTTGCCTCCAGCTTTGAGCACCTTTGTCCGGTTACCCCAGTGAATTGTGCAAATACAATTTTCTGAGAGCTGTACTGTAAAAAAAAGCCTGGGAAGCACTGGATTAGAGAATACACATGTGAATGTTGGAAACCTGTTAGGAGACCACTGCAATCGTCTTGGAAAGAGATGACAGTATCTTAGTGGTGACAATGGAGATGAAGAGCAGTAGATTTTTGAAATATTCGGGAGGAAAACCAACAAGAGGACTTCACCATGCCCTTCATTATAACCTTCATTAGACGTCAGAAGCTGGAGAGGAGGACGTCAGGAATGACTCCCAGGATGCCCACTTGGGGCTTGCACACTGGCTCAAGGGTGCTGCCTTTCACTGAGAGAAGAAATGCAGGAGGAGGACCTGGTTTGGAAGGGAAGATTCTGAGCTTTGTTTTGGACATAGTGGGTTTAAGGTACCTGTGAGACATCCAAATGAGATGTGAAAAACTAGATTGGCTCTGGAGTTCATGGAAGAAATCTAGGCTAGGGATATAATTTTGCATAGAGGTGGTACTTGAAGTCGTGAGAACGGATGAAATTCCTACATTTTAAGACTGGAACGAAGAGGAGGAACCAGTAAATAATACTAAAAAGGAGGGAAATGTGTATCACAGAAACCAAAAGGAGAGTAGTTCAGGAAAAGAATGAGGTCACTAAAAATCGTTGGATATGTTCAAATAGGAAGAGTGACAACACGTCAGAAATGGTTGGGGGCTAGAAAGGGGAGCGTTACATCAAGTGGCCTGTAGGATATCTTGCAACTTTAAAAAGTTGAGACCTGACCCTAACTCCATGAAGGAAAACTAGCAGACATTTTAACTGTTACAGGTGAGCCTCAAGAACATGTAATGCGGTGTCAGGACAAATAATATTAACTCCTATCTTCAATGAGACATTGGGTTTTGTGTAGGTCCAACACAAGCGTTGTAGAAGCATCAATATAATTATGCCCAAGGAAACGATTACAGTTTCCCAATATACATTACTTTTCTTCTGTTTTACCAACATCAAAAAGTCAAGTGCTCTTCAATAAGACGGACTAGAGGAACTGTTAAAATTCCACAAGTCTTCCAAATGAGCAAAAACAACAACAAAAAACAGTAAGTCCCAATATTTCAGTTTGTCTTTAGTTTGTCCCAGTCTTACAGGAGCAAGAGAATCAAATCAACAGTGTTTACAGTGGAGTTTGGGCTGTAGGCATGGTAAAGGAGTAGGTGAATAAGGGTGTGCCTGCTAAGAGAGGAAGTAAGGGCGACACCTTGCATTCTTGGAAGTGAAGTTGTAATTGACATTAAGATTAACATGCAGGTATGTGTGGCTAGAGCCTATAGTCAATCCTGATCCTGCTCTCTGCTCCAAGCAATTCCTATTTTCTTTCAACTCCAGAATTCCTATTTTCTTTCAACTCAACAACAACGAAGACAACCCAATTTTAAAATGAGCAAAGGATTTGTGCAGATATTTCCTCAAATAAGACATATCATTGGCCAAAAAGCACATGAAAAGCTGTTCAACATTATTATCACTACAAAATGCAAATTTTAAAATCACAATGATAGACTATATCAACTAGGATGGCTATAATAAAAAACCGGCCAGATGCAGCGTTGCACACCTGTAATCCCAGCACTTTGGAAGGCCAACATGGGAAGATCACTTGAGCTCAGGAGTTTGAAACCAGCCTGGGCAACACAGCGAGACCTACGTCTCTACTAAAAATGTAAAAACAAAAAATAAAATTAAAAAAAAAGAGAGAAAACAACAAGTGTTGGCAAAGATGTGGAGAAACGAACCCTCATATATTGCTGGTGGTGTAAAATCAGGCAGCTGCTACAGAAAAGTTTGGCAGTTACTTCAGTTAAAACATAAAATTACCATATGAGCCAGCTATTCCACTCTGACATACAAACAAAAACTTGTAAATGTTCATAGCAGCATTATTTACAACAGCCAAAAAGTGGAAACAACCTAAATGTCCATCAACTGACAAATGGATAAACAAAATGTGGTATATCCATATAACGGAATAGTATTCAGACATAAAAATGAGAGAAGTACTGATACATGCTATAACATGAATGAACCTTGAGACATTAAGCTAAGGGTGAAAGAAGCCAGACACAGAAAGCCACACACTAGATGATCCATTTATAAACATCCAAAACAGGCAAATCTGCAGAGACAGATAGAAAACAGATTCATGGTTGCCAGGTACTGAAGGAATGGGCAGTCTCACTGCTTAATTAGGTAAGTTTCTTTTGGGGGCAATAAAAATGTTCTAGCGTTAGACAGTGGTGATGATTATACAACATTGTGAATTTTATGTTATGTGAATTTTACCTCACTTAAAAAAAAAAAAAATATATATATATATATATATATATCTCCTTTTCTTCTCAAAATGCTGCACCACAAGGGGAAAAGACAGGACACTGGCTGGGAACAGTGGCTCATGCCTATAATTCCAGGACTTTGGGAGGCCGAGGCAGGCAGATCACTTGAGGTCAGGAGTTGGAGACCAGCCTGGCCAACATGGTGAAACCCCACCTCCACTAAAAATACGAAAATTAGCTGGGCCTGGTGGTGCACGACTGTAATCCCAGCTACTCAGGAGGCTAAGGCAGGTGAATCGCTTGAACCCAGGAGGCAGAGGTTGCAATGAGCCGAGATCACAGCCGAGATCACACCGCTGCACTCCAGCCTGGATGACAGAGTAAGACTGAATCTCAAAAAAAAAAAAAAAAAAGAAAGAAAGGACATTAAAAAAAAAAAGACAGGACATTAAATCTCTGTGTCTGAAAATAGGCATGGCAAGTAATGACTTTTACCAGCAAATCAGTCTGTACTCCACCAAAAATTTACACACACAAATTGGTTGGGGTAAAATAAACCGCCATATTAATTGTTAAAAATTAACTTTTATGCTGTAAGCAAAAGCACTAAGCATTTAATGAGTTAATAAGGTACTGTGGTAGAGCCAATGGATAAACAAGAGTAAACTTTTATGTGATCACATCACTACTTTCCAATCGAGTAACATATTTATACAACTAAAAAAATAGAGATATGGCAACCGGAAACCCATAAAAGGACCTGGAGACAGTGAAAACAAGCAAGAGCTCAAAGCCACGGCAAGCACAGCTGCATGACTCATAGGCACCTCCTCGGCTGATCTGTCTGGGTCAGCAGAGGGCAGAATTGGAGAACTACAAATACACTCCAATATCAAAGGACTATTTGTAAAGCTTTCCAAAACCCTCGGCTGTCTTTTCACTAAGAAAGAGAAAAGGAAATTCACAGTTACACCTGTCAATATCACCCAAGAAAATGCTGTCCTTCAAAGTTAAACTTCTAGGTAAGACAAGCAACCCAGGATCTTTGCTCATAGCTCTGGGTGTTCTGAGGGGTATTGAGAGATCAGGTCCACATCACCCAGTGACACTTCTCCATCCAGGGTGATACATCCAGGGTGATCATGATGAAATCACTCTACAGACCAAACGTCACAGGCGCCCAGCTGCCACTTGTCCCCAACTCCACACCCACTAAGTTACCATAGAACTGGGGTAAACAGAGAGAATTTAATATGCTAATAGCTCTGATCTAATAGCTGACATAACACCAATTACACTTTTAATGACACTAGAGTAATAAAAGAGCCCTTGGCATACTTCTCTTTGCAAACATGACTCAAAGGGTGGTTTTCCTTTTGCCCTTTCTTCAATTTCCAGATGCCAGGCCACTTAGAAGCCACTTATCTCTTCACTCAGAGCTGGTATTCAGGGGGTTATCATTTTATAAGAAAAGGACCACAAATTTTGGAATGCCTGGCTACTCAGAGTATCCAACTATGGCATAAGGAATCCCCATTTCTTTCAGAGTAAAAGTGAATGTTACAGGGTTTGGAGTCTAGAACCTGGAATTCCAGGTTACCACTCTGATGTCCCTCTCTTTCCCTGACTGATTCTGGTTCTGGCTCCATGAAGAACATGTGATCTCCATTTCTAAATCACGGGCAGAGGCCACCAAGTTCATGAGATGGCTTCACACAGAATCCATGGCTATTAGAAAATAAGAGCAGCAGATCGAACTGACCTGCTGGCACTCGACAGTGAGTCCACCGACCAGCCCTATGAATGGCAATGTTTGTGCTTCATATGGAATGAAAAAAGCAAGTTGCTGAGAGATATAAACAACACGGTGTTACTTATTGAATACAGGATGCATATCAAACATGGAATGAAAAGATACAGACCAAATTCTTGATAGTTGTTGCTTCTGGTGAGTGGTAATGAGACTGGGGATGGTGTGGGAGGGAACACAGACGACCTCAATTTGATTAGCATTATTTGTGTAAAAAAAAAAAGAGCCAAAAAGGTAAATATTACAAAATGCTACCATTTGTTAATGCTAAATGATAAATGCACAGGTGTTTGTTAAATTCGCTTTCATACATTATTTTCCAAATTAAAAGAAAAAAACACCTTTTATCTTATAAGCACTTGGTGGCAATATGCTCAATCAGTAAACAGCTGCTGAGCATCCACCATATGCAAATAATAAAATCCTGCATTAAGTATTTACTGTGTCAGGCACAGTACTAAGTGATCTGTATTATGTTACAAGGCAGGTACCTTTCATAAGGGGTAAGTGTTTATCCTCACCTCCAGCTTTCATTAGTTATAGTCTCCTGGCCTCCTCCATCTAGTCCAGGGAAGACTGGTGGCTTTTCTGACTGGCTTATTTGGAAGAAGAAACAAAGGGGCTCGTCCCCTTCTACTCTGCCAGAAGCTGCTTGTTTGCAGAAGCCTCTTGTAAGTTTAACAGACAGGCTCTGCCTGCCTCTGCAGAGAAAGACCTGTGGTTGTCCTACACTTACAGAGATTTGTAGGGTAAGTTCATCTATCTGTATGCCTAAATCTGGATCAATATTAAAAACCCATGACTGCTGCATTCCTAAGCCACATTCTTCAACCTAATCTTTATTAATAGTAAAGGTAAAATATATAAAAGATGGAATTTTATATCCATCTTTCAACTGGTTCCACTCTTGGGCAGGAAATAAAAGTTACTTATTGTCTCCCTCCATCCTAACACTTTCTTTTGCCATTTTACAGACGAGTGTATTTAGGCTTAAAAACACTGTATCAGTCCATTTTTGCATTACTGTAAAGGAATACCTGACACTGGGTAATTTATAAAGAAAAGAAGTTTAATTGGCTCATGGTTCCATAGGCTGTACAGGTATAGCACCAACATCTGCTCAGTGTCTGGTGAGGGCCTCAGAAGGCCTACAATCATGGTAGAAGGTGATGGCAAGCCAGTATGTCACATGGTGAAAATGAGGCAAAAGAGAGTGAGTGGGAGGTCCCAGACATTTAAACAACCAGATTTTGAGTGAACTGAGAACTCACTCATCACCAAGGGGATTTTGCTATGCCATTCATGAGGGATCTGCCCTCATGATCCAATCATCTCCCACCAGGCCCCACCTCCAACACTGGGGATCACATTTCTACATGAGATTTGGAGGAGACAAACATCCAAACCATACCAAACACTAAGTATGTCATTTATTCAAGATGATATTAAGTGGCAGTCAGGGTTCAAATTCATATTCATCTAATTCCAGAGTTCTTAATTACCATGCCAAGGCATTATGCTGTGCATATCAGAGCAAAGACAAGCTATATCTTTTGCTTACTAAGAATCTTAAAGATGAACTTAAAAAATATTCTAAAGGTTGAAGCTTTTCTTAGTACATATTTGGATCTCACAGAGGGGACTAGGCGTGGTGGGTCATGCCTGTAATCCCAACACTTTCAGAGGCTGAAGTGGGAGGACTGCTCAAGGCCAAGTTCGCGACCAGCCTGGGCAACACGGGGAGACTCTGTCTTTACAAAAAAAAAAAAAATTAATTATCTGAGCATGGTAGCCTGCGCCTATAGTCTCAGCTACTGAGGAGACTGAAGTAGGAGGAACACCTGAGCCCAGGAGTTCCAGGCTGCACTGAGCTATGATCACGCCACGCCACTGCACTCCAGCCTGGGTGACAAAGCAAAACCTCATCTCCAAAAAATAAAATAAAATTTAAAATTCATTTTAAAGAATGTGTGTGTACATACTATGTTGAGTATATATAGGGAACAGTAAAGGTATTAACATAAAATCCTCTTAGGGATCTTTTAGCCTTCAAAACTAGTTCAAAACTCGTAGGCATCTTTGCTTCTGCCCATCTTAGTACCTACCTTCCTCAAATTTTACTCAAGATTCCACAGATCCATGGCAGACTTTTTATCTGCTGTACTTTAAAAGGACTGTGTTCAGGCACCCCCTCCCTGCAGTGTTGTCCATATACAAAGCACTCAGCTCTGAGCCTAACTTGATGTCAGTCTCTACCTCCTGCAGTCCCTCCCAGGGAAAACAAACCAGCTTCCCTCAGCCATTCAGGCCTAACTCCAGGGGGAGTGCTAGTAAGGAAGGCCACAAAGCACTTGCAACTCAGGTCTAACAGAACTGACCACTTCTGCTGCCAGCCTCTTGCTTGGACAGCCCATGAAAAAGCAGTCCCCTTACCACCAAGGGAGTTGACAGCAACCCTTCAGCCTGGCCCCGTATCAGCAGACGGTTGCCCATGTGGGTATTCACTCGGTTATTTGGACTCAAAATGGATGCTGTCCACACCTCTGTGGTCCTGCTGCAGTGACCCAGGGCTCAGTCCACAAACCCTGTCCCTTCTCCAGCTATATTTTTCCCTTAGTTGACCCAAGCTAGTTCTGACTTGAAATGCCATCTATAAACTGGCAGTTTGTAGACAATTCTCTATTTTATTTCGCTAGTCCAGAGTTCCAGATTCATACATCCAACTGTCTATTCCACATCTTTACTTGGGTGTCTTAACAGTAATTTCAAAGGTAAAGGCCCAAACCAAACTTTCAGTTTGCTTTAAAAATTAGTTTCGGGAAACAAAAAATTTTAGTTTCAAAACTTGAAAACTGACTAGGAAACATTGATCTATGAATGAGCAGTAGCACATTTGTTCCTATAAACCTGGGGAATGTCTGCAGCAGGACGTTCCCTCTGTGGAGCCCAGAACACATGGAATGCTGAGTGGAAACCACACTGAATGAATAGCATTGGGACTTAGAACAGCTACTTGCATAGAACAAGCAGTACTTAGAAAAAGTGAGTAGAAGCAATGCTAATTTCATTCACTTTAATTCCTTTCCCTTAGATCTTTCCAGCCTCACTTCCCACTCACTCATTTCCCCATGGACGGTTACTCCACTGCAACCACGACTCCACTTCCAGACTTTTGTCCACACTATTCCTTGATTTAAAATGCCCTCCCCTCTGCCCTAGCCCCACCTAGCAAACTTCTAGCTGACCTTCAAGGCCCAGGTGAAATGCCTGCTCTCCCATGAACCCATTCCAGATCTCTCGTGCAGAATGAGTGACATATGGGGAAGGAAGAAGAGGGGGAGTATTTGGGCCTTAATCACAGGTCCAAAACTTCAGTTTTTTCAACTCTCTTGTTTTATTCCTATACCCAGTCACCTTGGTTCTACCTTAAAATACATCCAGAGTCTGATCACCTCCACTGTCACCATCCTGGTCCAACCCACCATCATCTCTCACCTGGATAATGCAGCAGCCTATCATTAAACTAGGGAGTAACACAGGTTTGTGACTTGAGAAATATCTAAAAGCAAGCATTTCAAAGCCTGCAATGTCTACCTGCTCAGATCCCAAAGCTATGGGTAAATACCTCAATCTTCACTGATGTATGCTTTCCCAAGACATTTGCATGGCATCTCGCCCCAACAAACCCCCAGGATCTCTAATAAAAACAATCCTTTTTTACCTTTGGTGTTAAAGTAATCAGGTTTAGACACCCCTCCTTCCCCAAAATAAGAACTGCAAAGGAAAGGGTTTTGGATGAGATTTCAGAACACGAAAATCAATAAACTTCAGAATACAAAAATCAATAAGCCCTCAGGTGAGTCAACACAGAATGTGGAGCACGTGCACGCACACACACACACACACATACCCCCCTAAAAATTTGCTCCTAGTTTTTACACACTCCACCACTAGAAAATTGTACACAGCAGGGGATAGGAAAGGCATTTAAATCGTTCCTTCAGTGATCATCAACAGCTTTACAAGCAAGTACTAGACTGCTGTCTCTATAGAGAGCTGTTTCTATTATTATGAAGTTAAGGCACAGAGAGGTCAAGAGTCAAATCAAAGCAGAGCTTTATGCTGGCGGTGTGGGTTAAAGTTTAAATGCAGGTGTACTGGAGTCACACATGCAGTTATTTTATCAAACCACCTGACTCTCTGAACACTGAGTTAGGGAAGAGTAGTAAATAGAAATATTCTTATTCACACACTAACTCCCCCCATTTCTAACCACCACACTCACTCTCACTCTCTTACAAGCTAAATATACATTTCCATTGTCAAAAGCCACATTAAAAGATCAGCAGAAGACCACAATTGTCTGGTTAATCTCTAGCACAACCGCTGAATCCCCGCATGCTCTTTTGAGCCCCCAGGCTCTGGCTCCACACTAAGTGAATGTGGGTGCATGAGCCCTGTGGGGTTTGAGAAAAGGGAGAGCTCAAACAACGTTCTCATGAGCACTTTAAACAAAAAATCCATTCAACGAGAATGGCACCATGTTCTTTTTGCCCTTTCTCCCCAGGAACTAAATTAAACAGATTACAGACAGTAGCCAGGGCCGGCCTTAGAACCACCCCCCCTTATTTGTTATTTTTAGCAATTCAGTCCGACAACGCCCGACAACTAAACAGGCCTAGAATAGCTAAAGGGAGGGGGGATTATCAGATACTACCAGCAAAAAAAACACTAGTCATCACTTCCTCCAACCCTAAGAAAGAATCATTTTCCATGTCTTTATAGCATCACAGAATTTGAGCCTTTAGAGTTTCATATAAAAACAGACTACGTATAAAACATCAGTGGAAACCGATAATGTTTCCTGACCTGGAAGTATTGTTCCACCCCCACATGGGTTTTCTTAAAACAAAAGCAGAATCAAACGAACAAAATTGTTTTACACAAAGGTTAGGAGTACAATGCATCTGTGTCCATTCTGGAAAAACTTCCTCACAAGATGACTATGTAACCAAAAGAATAGCTTTGTGAATAGTGATGGAATTCAAATATTTCGATTATGCTGGCAGCAGGTAAGAGACTGGAAGCAAAACAAAGTGAGCTGGGAGAAACTTCAAATTAGTCATGATCAGCAACATAGCATCGTCCCTAGTCATTCTATTTACAAATGAAATAATATAGCAAAATCATTTGAAAATGAATAAAATGGTAAGATAAAAATGGTAAAAGCTCTATGAAAATGGTGTAACTGGCCGGGCGCGGTGGCTCAAGCCTGTAATCCCAGCACTTTGGGAGGCCGAGACGGGCGGATGCCGAGGTCAGGAGATCGAGACCATCCTGGCTAAAACGGTGAAACCCCGTCTCTACAAAATACAAAAAACTAGCCGGGTGAGGTGGCGGGCGCCTGTAGTCCCAGCTACTCGGGAGGCTGAGGCAGGAGAATGGCGTGAACCCGGGAGGCGGAGCTTGCAGTGAGCTGAGATCCGGCCACTGCACTCCAGCCTGGGCGGCAGAGCGAGACTCCGTCTCAAAAAAAAAAAAAAAAAAAAAAAAAAGAAAATGGTGTAACTGTTTGCATCAGCAGATAAACTAAAATTCACAAAAAATGTTATAAAAATAAATAAGATACAATTCATTAAAAAGTTCATGAACAGGATGGGCACAGTGGCTCACACCTGTAATCCCAGCACTTTGGGAGGCCACGGTGGACAGACCACTTGAGGCTAGGAGTTCAAGACCAGCCTGGCCAAGGTGGTGAAACCCCATCTCTATCAAAATACAAAAATTAGCCAGTTATGGTGGCACACCCTGTAATCCCAGCTACTCAGGAGGCTGAGGCAGGAGAATCCTTTGAATCTGGGAGGCAGAGGCTGCAGTGAGCCAAGATTGCGCCACTGCACTCCAGCCCGGGTGACAGAGTAAGACTCCATCTCAACAACGACAACAACAAAAAAAGTTCATAAACACTCAAGGAATCTAAACACAGGAACATGCATGCTACTATTCTAAGTATCATATATTTTATAAGATAGGATAAAGCACTATAAATGAATAAAGTGATGTCTTCCTGGGCATGTCTATTATGTATGTGGAGTTAAGCTATTCAGTTCTATCTGAAAATATATTTCCAAAACAAGATGATGCCTAATGTAGTTTACCTTTAAGCCATTACATGGATATCTCTGTAATTTAAATGACTGCAAAGATATCAAAAGACATACCATCACCTTGTATTACGTTTTAGATATAGGTAGACAACTACTTTCATTTTCGCTTCAAAAATAGGATTCCAATTAACTTTCTATTTTTTATGTATTTTTTGAGATGGGGGTCTCACTCTGTCACCCAGGCTGGAGTACAGTGGCGCTATCAAGGCTCACTGCAGCCTTGATCACCTGGGCTCAAGCAGTCCTCCCATCTCAGTCTCTGCAGTAGCTGGGACCACAGGCATGTACCACCATGCCCAGATATTTTTTTAATTATTTGTAGAGATGAGGTCTCACTTTGTTGCCCGGGCTGGTCTCGAACTCCAGGGCTCAAAAGATCTGTCTGCCTCAGCCTCCCAAAGTGCTGGGATTATAGGTATGAGCCATGGCACCCAGCCTTATAACTTTTTTTTGTTTTTGAGATGGAGTTTCACTCTTGTTGCCCAGGCTGGAGTGCAATGGCATGATCTCGGCTCACCGCAACCTCTACCTCCCGGGTTCAAGCGATTCTCCTGCCTCAGCCTCCCAAATAGCAGGGATTACAGGCATGCACCACCACGCCCGGCTAATTTTGTATTTTTAGTAGAGACGGCATTTCTCCATGTTGGTCAGGCTGGTCTCGAACTCCTGACCTCAGGTGATCTGCACCCCCCTCGGCCTCCCAAAATGCTGGGATTATAGGCGCGAGGCACCGTGACCCGCCTTTAACTTTTTAAATTAAGACAATGATCTGGACAAAGGAAATTGTTTTTGTTTTGTTTTGCTTTCTTCCATCTTTTCATTTTAAGGAGGCATTTTTGCTCCTAAAACGGTAACTCAGAAAAAAACCAAGGTTATAACAATAAACTTAATAGAAGTGACTGGAGTGACCCTAGAGATCTTCTAATCCAATATTCTCATTTTATAGATGAGGAAACTGAGGCTTAGAGAACAGTAAGAGTTAGAATGAAGAACTCCTAAATTTTTTTTTTTTTTTTTTTT
>NW_016805883.1:385789-389578 GCF_001698545.2 Rhinopithecus bieti | reverse complement strand
AAAAAAAAAAAAAAAAAAAAAAAAGAACCAATCTATTTGAACTGCTTACATCTGAGTTCTCATCAGATCTAAAATACTTCTATGAAGGAAATAAAATGCATCACAGACGCTTTATATTTGGGCAAATTTTAGCATTTGGATCATAACATACACACTGAACAAGGCATTGACAATATTAATAAGAAAAAATGCTCACACAGAAAAAGAGCATATATGGTGGGTTTTTTCAGACCCATACCAGCTCTTCTCTGAAAGCCACAAAGGAGGATTCTGCAGCTACATTAAGCCCTAAGACATCAGGACATAGAGACTATATATAGCTCATGATAAACGCTGGGGTTTCCAACCAGCAGGCTCTCTTAGACTGAAGTCCTAAATAACTGAAAACTATTTTAAAACAAACATCCATTTTTATAAATGTTAAGAATGCAAATGAGCTCTATAAAGAGATAAGTACTCATGTTTGAAATCCCAATGTATGCACAGTAAGAGAAATCACTTCACCCAAGACTCTCCCAAGTCAAAACAACATACAAAAGAGATTAATTTTACATCTTGCATTGATTTCTAAGATAAAAATTTTAAAAAGACATCCATAAGTGTCTAGCTATCCAGCTACTACGGAAGGTAGGAAATCAACAAGCTAATTTTAACCATCAGGAGTGTAGACGTTTTATACTTCCTTCCAGGATGCAAGCTCTCCTGGAGTGTGGGTGGAGGGTAGTTTCTGAAAATTATCTTAGCAAGATGCTAAGATAAACTGTAAAAATACTCTATGAGAATACCTTCACTTGTTAAGAACAAAAATGGACTGTCTAGATACGTACATTGTGGTACTTCTATATGACGGAACACTTTGCAGCAATGAAATGAACAACTCACAATCTCAAGAGATAACACGATGTACTTCACAGACACAATGTGGAGCGAAAGAGTGAGGCAAAACAATCGTGATTTTGTTCATGTAAAGTTCAGTAACAAGCTAAATTATATATATGTACACATACATATTATATTTATATACATAAAATATATATTTATGTACATAAAATATATATTTTTTGGGGTTTTTGTTGTTGTCGTTGTTGTTTTTTGAGATGGAGTCTCGCTGTGACACCCAGGCTGGAGTGTAATAGTGCAATCTTGGCTTACTGCAACCTCCACCACCAGGGTTCAAGCGATTCTCCTGCCCCAGCCTCCCGAGCAGCTGGGACTACAGGTGTGCGCCACCAGGCCCAGCTAATTTTTGTATTTTTAGTAGAGACAGGATTTCACCATATTGGCCAGGCTGGCCTCGAACTCTTGACCTCAGGTGATCTGCCTGCCTCAGCCTCACAAAGTGCTGGGATTACAGGCATCAGCCACCATGCCCAGCCTAAATTATGTTATTTTATAGATACATCTATAGGTAGCAAAACCATCTTTTTTTTCTTTGAGACGGAGTCTTGCTCTGTCACCTGGCTAGAGTGCAGTGGCGTGAACTCGGCTCACTACAACCTCTACCTCCCGGGTTCAAGCAATTCTCTACCTCAGCCTCCCGAGTAGCTGGGATTACAGGCGCCCACCACCACGCCCGGCTAATTTTTGTAGTTTTAGTAGAGAGGGGGTTTCATCATCTTGGCCAGGCTGGTCTTGAACTCCTGACCTCGTGATCCACCCATGTCAGCCTCTCAAAGTGCTGAGATTACAGGCGTGAGCCACCGTGCCTTGCAGTACATAAAACCATATTTTTTATAAAGGAAATAATTATCACAAAAGTTAGGGTAGTAGTTACTTGGTGGGAGAGGCAGGCAGGGATGGCATATGATTAGGCAGTGATAACAAGGAGGGTTCTGGTTTCCTGACAACATTTGATTTATTGGCCTGGATAACTGACGTGTTTGTTTAATAATTATTAAGCTATATATGTTCTTTAACACATATTTCTTAAATGCTACATTTCAATAACAAAATTAATGACTAAGTTTTTAATGGATTATAAACTTAGAGATATGCAAGCAGACGAACTGCCGGGCATATTTCTTGTTTAATGTTTTAAAAACATTCTGTCGGCCAGGCGCGGTGGCTCAAGCCTGTAATCCCAGCACTTTGGGAGGCCGAGACGGGCCGGGCGGATCACGAGGTCAGGAGATCGAGACCATCCTAGCTAACACGGAGAAACCCCGTCTCTACTAAAAAATACAAAAAATCAGCCAGGCATGGTGGCAGACGCCTGTAGTCCCAGTCACTTAGGAGGCTGAGGCAGGAGAATGGCGTAAACCCGGGAGGCAGAGCTTGCAGTGAGCTGAGATCCGGCCATTGCACTCCAGCCCGGGCGACAGAGTGAGACTCCGTCTCAAAAAAAAAAAAAAAAAAAAAAACATTCTGACATTGGCCTTCCTATCCCCTGCCCTCCTTTCTTCATTGAAAACAGAGGTTAATACCCAGCCTGGCCAATAAGGTGAAACCCCATCTCTACTAATAATACAAAAATGAGCTGGGCATGGTGCCATGCACCTGTAGTCCCAGCTACTCGGGAGGTTGAGGTAGAAGAATCGCTTGAACCCANCCTCATCCTCCCAAGTAGCTGGGACTACAGGCGCCCGCCACCTCACCTGGCTAGTTTTTTTGTATTTTTTTTAGTAGAGACGAGGTTTCACCGTGTTAGCCAGGATGGTCTCCATCTCCTGACCTCGTGATCCACTCGTCTCGGCCTCCCAAAGTGCTGGGATTATAGGCTTGAGCGACCACGCCCGGCCAAGAACTCCTAAATTAACATAAGGCTTTTAAAATTAGGAATTTAGGGTAATGAACGCTCTGTTGTAAATCTAGTAGACTTGGAAATTCTATTTATGGCTGAAATGTCAACCTTTCCTTGGATCTTTTTCTGAGCTGACGTGTAGCATGCTTATTAATAAAGGTGTGGCCTTCCCCACATGGAGTACTGAACTTGCTTTTTATGGCCAGTATCTATTACTTCAGGTTGGAGGACTCCTGCGATGTGAGAACAGAGACTGATCAGAGTAAGAATCTAGGATAAGGAAAAGTGCCCTGATTCACTTGGCAAGGAAGTATGTAATGACATGAAAGAAAATCCAAAGTCTAACTCATTAAAACAAATCATTCTCTAGGCAGCCTGAAAATGATTTGAGGAATCCAGGCATGGGAGGGAGGAGGCTAAGGACATATAGTTAGACAGGGAAGATTATAGACCACATAAAGCGTGTAACAATGAAGGCTGAGGTCAACAACTCCCTAAAGCATTCAAAGGAACAGTTGGGTGTGGGGACAGATAAGTATTCCAAGGAGAGCAACAAGGCACTCAATGTATCCAAGAAGAAAAGAATAACTGAAACAAGATGCAAAAAGCTGAACTCTGGGCTAATTGGAATGCAAATCCAATTATCTTAAGTCTCTTATCTTAATCATAAAATGAAGATGCCCCATCAGGGAACAGATCAAATCAAGGGTGTATGAATGTGTGTGCTAAATATCTGTAATATATATTTCAAGATAAATAAGAAAGGCTAGCCGGGCGCGGTGGCTCAAGCCTGTAATCCCAGCACTTTGGGAGGCTGAGACGGGCGGATCACGAGGTCAGGAGATGGAGACCATCCTGGCTAACACGGTGAAACCCCGTCTCTACTAAAATACAAAAAACTAGCCGGGCGAGGTGGCGGGCAACTGTAGTCCCAGCTACTCCGGAGGCTGAGGCAGGAGAATGGCGTAAACCCGGGAGGAGGAGCTTGAAGAAACCTAAGATCCGGCAACGGCACTCCAGCCTGGGAGACAGAGCAAGACTCCGTCTCA
>NW_016805883.1:349734-382358 GCF_001698545.2 Rhinopithecus bieti | reverse complement strand
GAGGGAGGAAAACAGAGGTAAGAATCAGTGTCTATCATATAGTAGAGTCCACCTGACATCACCTCCAAATGGGGGCTCCTATTATATACACCAACAGTACCAGCTCAAAAATGCCATACTTAGGGCAAAACTGGACATCCATCCAAATGCCTACCAGTCACCACCCATGCGATGGAAAAAATGATCCTCAACAGGCAGAGTAAAATTTCCTCAATCATGGGAAACCCTCCAAAGCATGTTCGCATCAGAGTATCAAACCTAAGCCAACTGCAGAGTGTCACAGGCACCTCCTATCCTGTTCTCTCACCGCCATTCTTCCTATTTATTTCAGGAACCACTGTCTGACCAAAATTGTCATTTCTGTGGAAGAGCTGGGACTTTACACTTCAAGACTTTTACACAGTTTTTAGATTTTACATATGATATGGGCTGGGAAGTTATTTCAACAACCCTGGGATTGCAACACTCTGCATCAGAAGTGGCGCTAAGCAGGCCAGAATGTCCTGGGTTTCCTTATTCTTATTCTGTTGTTGCTGAGCTAACAAGGGTGGTGGAAGGAGTGGTAACCATGTTGCAGACAGAGGAGAAGGAAGCTGGTTAACCTGTATACGCATGTGCCTAAAATATAATAGACTTAGGTTGAAGCAGTAACTGTTTGGCCCCCACCTGGAACAACAACAACAAAAAAACATAAGGCAATGGTGGCAAAAAATGTGTTCAAATGTATCATTGAAAGTTTACATTTACCTCAAGAATTCCCAATAGTTGAGATTCAGAAGATCAGGAGCTGATCTCTAGATCATCTGAATGCTGATTTAAATTTTCCTAACTGCAAAAGAGGCCCATTAATTATTTCCTGCTTACCTCCAAAAGGTTAGCAAAATAGAGGATGGATTTCCCACTCTTTAGAAGATACAGATCTCCTCAATCTGTATCAATAGTTTTAACTCAACTTTAAAACTGATTTTGTCAAAAAAGACTTCTACTTTCTCTTTGTACCAATCAATGTTAAACATTATAAAAAGAAAATTATTTTACAAAGACAGATGAGACTCATGTCATAATTCCAAATCACAGTTGTAGTCATGCTATTTTCTAAAATTACGCTTAGGTACTTTTCAAACAACGACAAGTACTGTATTAGGTATTATGCACTCAGTACCTTCTTTAGAAAGTTATTATCAGTATTTTTTTAAAATAGAAAATTTCCTCAAAAAATGACAAAATAACATGGTTACTCTATCATATTATATTAAAGCCACCATTTTGTATTTTCTCATGAATAGGATCAGCTTCATTGGTCTACTAATCACGGTTAGGATGTATTCTCTTCCAGAATTTGATCTATCACCTTTATAAAGAAAAATTAAATCTACATATATTGTGCGCCTGTTATGAAAATACTTCCCAATTAATCCCATTAAAGTGATGATGGCCTGAAGAACAGCCTAATATAGGGGTATGAAAATGTAAAAAGAGGCAGGGAGCAGTGGCTCATGCTTAGCACTTTAGGAGGCTGAAGCAGCTGGATCACCCAGGAGTTCAAGATCAGCCTGGCCAACATGGTGAAACCCAGTCTCTACTAAAAATATAAAAATTAGCCCAGGCACCTGTAATCCCAGCTACTTGGGAGGCTGAGGCAGGGGAATCACTTAAACCTGGGACACGGAGACTGCAGTGAGCCGAGATCGCGATACCGCACTCCAGCCTGGGTAACAGAGCAAGACTTCGTCTCAAAAAAAAAAAAAGTAAAAGGAAGTTCTTTTTTTTCTTTATTCTTTGTACAATCCATAGGTTCAACAAAGAAGTTCTAAGGAAAAAAAGACAGTAACACTATCTTCCCACCATTAAGACAGTGCTTGTGATTACTCTGCTAGTAAGAAATATGCTTCCCTATCAAGATTAACATGAGGGCAAGTAGGACCTCCACCCCTGCCTATAAGAGACAAGGGCCAGCAGATGAGGCCACTTGGCTGGCTGATGACATAGGGCACAGCATGACAAAGCTATAAAAAGCTAAACAAATTCTAGGTAAGCTTTGCACTCATAAAGACCAGAAAAATGAAATCAGTAGAGGGCAAGTATAAAGAAACAGAAAGAACAAAGCTGGGTAAAAGGGAACCTAGCAAATACGAATGAAAATGGGCTATCAGATTAGAGAACCTGGATCAGACCAGCACGTATGTCATGGAAAACGTTTGGTCCTCCTGCCATCTACACAAACTGTGGGTAGAGGGTGGGGAAGCATACTCAGTGGGCCAAATCAGTAAAACAAGTTAACAGCTTTGATCAAAAACTGGAACTCTGACCCCAACCAATACGAACCTTACTCTTTCAGAGAAGAAAACACGGTAAATAGAAATAGCCTGGCCTTTGTCTACAGAGTTGGGTATAAAATGTGCCTCCCCAACTTAATACAGGGTATCTCAGGAGAGAAATTGATGATGATGATGATGATGATGATATGATGATGATGATGATGATGATGATAATTATAGAGGATTAAAATGAAGTAGATGAGACTGGCAAGAAACACTAGGTCTAGAAGAAGAGACTGCAGATTTTGAATGAGGAGAACACCAAGGACTTGGGGAAAATCATTGAGAGCTCTAAATCTGTATCAAGCTTCCAAAGTAATAGGAAACCATATTTATGATTTACTCAACTGGTGAGAGTTCATATTTCCAAATCTCTACAATGTGCTAAGAAACTAACAGAGTAATCAGAGAACACAAGAAAGAAGCACCTAACTTAAGATTGAGGAATCAGAAAATGCTTATCAGGAGAAGTAACTCTATACTAAGATCTGAAGGATTAGTAGATGGAGTTGATAAAGGCAGAAGGAGGAAGTTCCCAAGTAAAGATAACTACTTTTCTTCGAAGATCTAGTAGAATGAAAAAAGAATAAGCTCCAAAGACTGAGAGTATTGGCCGAGCGCTGTGGCTCATGCCTGTAATCTTAGCACTCTGCAAGGCAGAGGTGGGTGGATCACCTGAGGTCAGGAGTTCAAGACCAGTCTGGCCAACATGTGAAATCCTGTCTCTACCAAAAATACAAAAATTAGCTGGGCATGGTAGCACGCACCTGTAATCCCAGCTACTCGGGAGCCTAAGGCAGGAGAATTGTTCCAACCCAGGAGGCAGAAGTTGCTGTGAGGCAAGATAGCACCACTGCACTCCCACCTGGGCGACAGAGTGAGACACTGTCTCAAAAAAAAAACAAAAAAGAAAGAAAGACTGAGAGTAGTTTTGCATGGCTAAATCATACAGTGTAAGAGAAGGCAGAAGAAAAGAGAGGGATGAGAGAAATAAACAGAAATCATATCTTTAAAGGCCTTCACGGTATGTCAAAAAGTTTGAACTGCTTGGGTGGAATGGCTCACTCACACCTATAATCCTAGCACTTTGGGAGGCCGAGGCGGGTGGATCACCCAAGGTCAGGAGTTCGAGACCAGACTGGCCAAAATGTTGAAACCCCGTCTCTACTAAAAATACAAAAAAATTAGCTGGTTATGGTGGCACATGCCTGTAGTCCCAGCTACTCAGGAGGCTGAGGCAGGAGAATCACTTGTACCCAGGATGGAGGTTGCAGTGAGCCAAGATCATGCCATTGCATTCCAGCCTGAGCAACAAGAGCAAAACTCCATCTCAAAAAAATAGTTTGAACTTAACCCTAAGAACAACAATTGGTTTTACATGAGAGAGTAATATGACCAGATTTAACATTTTAGAAAGGTCATTCTAACTTAAATACGCTAAAAGAACTCAATGAAAGAAAGCTGGACATGCTAAAATCAGTTAATATCCTACTGTAGATGGTGGTAGTAGCCAGTTTAAAGGCGGGAAAAAAATTCCAAAAGGAAATACCATTAATAAACAAAATAAGAAAGAAGTAATCTTCAGAAATACAAATTTTCCAGAATTTATTTTAAAAAAAAAACACTAATCCTCAGACTCAGGAAACCCAACAAATTCTGAGTAAGATAAAGAAAAAAATATTAGCCACGCATGGTGGCGTGCCTGCGGTCTCAGCTACTTGGAAGGCTGAGGTGGGAGAATTGCTTAAGCCTGGGAGGTGGAGGCTGCAGTGAGCTGAGATCACCCAACTGCAAGCCAACCTGAGTGACAGAGTGAGACCCATCTCAAATTTAAAAAAAAATACATAAAAATAAAAAGGAATAAATTGACACCTAAACACATCCCAGAGAAACTACAAAGCAGGAAAGACATAGACAAGTAAAAACAGGTAGAGAGAAAAGACAAATTAACAACAATTAGACTAACAGATGACTTCTTAACAGCAACAGTGGAAGCCACAAGTCAGTAGAATGGTTATCTTTAAAAGAGCTGAGAGGTCAGGTGCTGTGGCTCACATCTGTAATCCCAGCACTTTGGGAGGCTGAGGTGGGTGTATCACGAGGTCAGGAGTTCAAGACCAGCCTGGCCAACATGGTAAAACCCTGTCTCTACTAAAAATACAAAAAGTAGCCAGGCATGGTGGCTGTAATCCCAGCTACTCGGGAGGCTGATGCAGGAGAATCGCTTGAACCCAGAAGGCAGAGGCTGCAGTGAGCCAAGATCATGCCACTGCACTCCAGCCTAGACAACAGAGCAAGACGCCATCTCAAAACAAAAAATAAATGAATATAAACAGAAGAGCTGAGAAATTCCTAATATAAAACAGAATAAAACACATGCTCCAGTCGGCCGTGGTGGCTCACATCTGTAATCCCAGCACTTTGGGAGGCCAAAGTGGGTGGATCACGAGGTCAGGATTCGAGACTAGCCTGGCCAACATAGTGAAACCCCGTCTCGACTAAAAATACAAAAATTAGCCAGATGTGGTGGGCCTGTAGTCCCAGGTACTCTGGAGGCTGAGGCAGAAGAATCGCTTGAACCTGGGAGGCAGAGGTTGCGGTGAGCCAAGAAGCACCACTGGACTCCAGCCTAGGCGACAGAATGAGACTCCGTCTCAAAAAAAGCAAAAACAACAACAACAACAACAACAAAAATAAGCTCCAAACTTTGTATACGGTAATAACGAGCACTTGCCCCCCAACACTGTAGTCTCTAAATATCACTGCCCACTAAACTGACAGACTGAGGAGAAACTGATAAACACTGTCATAGAAGAAGATTCATCACATCCCTCAGTAAGCAGATGATATGAATAAGCAGATGATAATTCAGTAAGATACACAGAAAATTTGAACACCACAATTAACAGTGCATATGCGCATGAGTGCACATGTGGGGGTGTGTTGAAGTAATAAAACTATAAAGTGGTGGCAGTGGAAAAGTATAGGATTGTTTCAGGGAAGAGAGGGGAGTATACACTGGGTGATACTGTTAAATGTTAGAAAAGTACTGGAGAATACACTAAATGCTGAAATAAGGCTCATGGTAAGGAGCCTATGATGATGGGAATCAGAAAAAAGAAATTGTGTATAAACTGGATTTACATTACTAAAGTAGAAAGATAAATTGTCAAATGATGGAAAACAGTATATATAACATAATTCCTCTTTTAAAAAAATGTTGTGTATATGCATGTATGAATGTCTTTATATAAATATAGAAGTTTGGAATAATACAGAAACTGTAGAGGTGACATTTGGATGCACTGAGGGTGGAAAACAAAGTAATATTTTCATTGTTTNTGTAGAGGTGACATTTGGATGCACTGAGGGTGGAAAAACAAAGTAATATTTTCATTGTTTAATCATTTGTTTTATATTTTATTTTCTTTATTTATGGTGTACTTCTATTGCTTTTATAATGTAAATAACATGTAAAATGAAAAATTAAAAAAGAAAAAAGAACTTTCTAAAATATAAAATATTCTACCAGTATTTGAGACACTCAACAAAAGGAAACTTTTAGAAAATAAACTTCTTAATACTCACCAGAACTGAGCAGTACGGTATTGATAAAATCATCACCTGTGGCAATTTCACCTTGATAATTGGGGATTTGTTTTTTGTTTTTTTTTTTGGTTTTTTTTTTGTTGTTTTTTTTCCCCCTAAAGAGACAAGGTCTTGTTACGTTGCCCAGGCTGGAGTGCCTCAGGCAATCCTCCCCCTTCAGCCTCCCACAGCTGGGACTACAAACATTTGCCACTGTGCCCGCTCTGCTGATTTTTTAATCATAAAAGTTAAAAACAAAAAAAGTTAATGTATATTTGTTACAATTTATTATCACAGAAATTATAAGAAAAAAATCAAGGCTGGGAGCGGTGGCTCATGCCTATAATCCCAGCACTTTGGGAGGCTGAGGCAGGCAGATCACCTGAGGTTGGGAGTTTGAGACCAGCCTGACCAACAAGGAGAAACCCTATCTCTACTAAAAACACAAAATTAGCAGGGCGTGGTAGTGCATGCCTGCAATCCCAGCTACTCGGGAGGCTGAGACAGGAGAATCGCTTGAAGCCGGGAGGTGGAGGTTGCGGTGAGCCGAGATCACACCACTGCACTTCAGCCTGGGCAACAAGAGGAAAACTCCATCTCAAAAAAAGAAAAGAAAAAAAAAAGAAAGAAAGAAAGAAAGAAAAAGAAAAAATCATTTACCCCTATGTCCCATCTAATTTCTTTAGGGTAAATAGTATTAACAATTTAATATATATCCTTACATATCATCTTCAATATTCATACACAAATGTTTGTTTTCATAAAGAGAACTGTATACACATTACCTCACTACTTATTTCATTAGGATAACTTTAAATATATTTGCCAACAGTTGCAAAATGCATTTTGTTTTATCTACATGAAATGATTTTGTTTGGGTTTTAATTGTTTCTTATAAGTAAAAACACAAGATATCAAATTGAACCTCTTAAAACAGTTAAGCTGATTAAAATGTTAAAATAGGACACAACAATAACCTGGTTAACACAGGTTGTTTTTTCTTTACTTAGTATTTTGCTTTTTTGTCTTGTTTTACAATATACTTTTCTAAGCTACAAATCTATTACCAAGTTTGTTTCAACTATCAGTAGTCAAAAATAAGCCTAAGTAACCTAAGATACTACATACTCCCAGGCCAGGCCAATTCAGTGAACCTAAGAAATCCTTGTTGTAGGTTGTAGCTCCCAAATTCAGCAGAGATGAGTTAGATTCTGATCCTCTGCCTCAAACAGTACTCACAGAAATTAAATGAAATGACCTATGAAGTCAATGTATCCACCCACATGTTGGGAAATCTTGGTCCGTAAGAAATAATAACCAGCTTTTTGTCCAGTCTAACTTTTACCATACACAGGATGGGCCTTTCACCAAAGCCCAAGAAGAATATCTTACTAAAAGTCTTAATGTATAAATAAACTATAATAATAACAATAATAAAGTAGTATTTCCAAAGATTTGCTTACTGTTACCTATCATCTTTTTCCCTAGCTAAAAAGAAAAAATTGTTCTCATTGGAGCACTATCCTTCAGATAGCTAATTGGTTACAGCTTGCTACTTTGTCCTTATATAGAACCTAATTTAGGTTAAAGGAATTACAACGTGTAAAAAAGACCCTATACCAAGATCCTCTAAAATTTATCATTATTACCCACTCTCCTGCCTATCCACCACAATCCAATACATATGTGTTGTTTAAATATACATCACATTTTGTTTATGGTTTTTTTTTTTTTTTTTTAAGAATAAACACATTCAAGGGCAATGAACAAAATACATTCAGGTTAAAACCATCTCATCAAAATTCTCTACAGTTCCAAAGAAGAGACTATCCTTTTTTTTGTTTTGGTCTTATACACGCTATGAATATGAATATGACAGCTTCACGGCTCCAACGTAAATATAACAAATAAAAATAATATGACATTACTTTGGCAGGCAGGCATACATTTTCATTTAATATGACACAATAAGATTACTACTTTCTCCCAAAAGTTAACTCCTATTGCCAATAAAAACTTACTTCTAGTTCTTTAATTTTTTCTTCCGCTATTTTCTGCTTCTCTAACAGCTGATTGTGAATTGCTTCCTTGGACTGAAGAATAAACCTATGAAACACAAGAATGTTGAAAATTAAGCCACCACATGACTATTGTATTCATCGAAATCAATAGCTACATACCACAAATATTGAACTGAACAAACTAAAAGGACAAATGCATATTAACATAGTATGTCAAGCTCAGGAAACCACCACAAGTTTAAACCTTCCTGGCTGAGTAGGAATAAAGGCTTAAAAGTAGATTCTGCTTTCTTATTTAATACAGGAATCAGGCAGGGAACAGGGGTGCGGGCCTACAGTCCCAGATACTCAGGAGGCTGAGGTAGGAGGATTGTTTGAGCCCAGGTGTCTGAGTCTAGTCTGGGCAACATAGCAAGACCCTGTCTCATTAAAAAAAAAAGGGGGGGGGGGGGCGGGAGTTGGGCACAGTAGCTCACACCTGTAATCCCAGCACTTTGAGAGGCCGAGGCAGGAGGATTGCTTGAGCCTGGGAATTCAAGACCAGTCCAGGCAACATGATGAGACCCCATCTCTACAAAAAATAAATTTAAAATATTAGCCGGGCATAGTGGCACACGCCTGTAGTCCCAGCTACTCGGGAGGCTGAGGTGGGAGGATCAGTTGAGACTGGGATGTCAAGGCTGCAGTGAGCCATGATTGTGCTACTGCACTCCAGCTTGGGTAGCAAAGCAAGATCCTGTCTTAAAAACATAAAAAGAAAAAAGAAAAGAAAAGAATAGAAAATCAGGCTTCAAGTAGATTCACATGTAAAAGAAAAAATAATAAAGGAATAAAAATATATCATAGGCCAAAGAAAAGTCAACATACAAACAAATAAAACCCTATAAGTTTTGTTTTTTCAGTTATCTGTTTCAATTTTTATCTAGATATTTTTTAAACAATATTTGTAAAGTGGAGTGCCCCTCCATCTTTTTTTTTTGTAAAAAAAAAAAAAAGCAGCAGTAACTCATGACCTTTTAAAGTCACAATCAAGTACTGTTGTTAAGATCAATGCATTAGTGTTTATATGAGTTCCTCAAACAAAAAGCACTGTATAAGCCTTAGTATCTTTTATTATTATTTCCAGAGTGTATAGTACCTCTGAAAAGCTCAAAATGTACAAGTGGAAATTTTCAACTTTTTCCATTTTACTGTCAGGCACATTATTTGCCACTGATGAGGGTGGAAATATGGAGACGTTTTAAAAATTAACACTGAATCTGTTTCATGACTTTATGTTCACAATTCTTGCTGCAGGAAAAGGAAAAACAAACTTTTATGGCCTCAAGTAAGTGAACTGAAATATTTCCCCTCCACTGGAACCAAGGGAAGACCCCAGTTATGCAAATCTCTTTCAGGACGTCTAAGGAAGCTAAAATAGATTTCAATTTAATATTGCAATTAATTAAGCAAGACTTTTCTTCTCTTTGCACTAACAGAGTTCAGCAACAAAGAACTAAACATCAACTCTTAACAAAAAGCCAAACGAGGAAACATATCAAGGTAGCAACATGCAGTTTCCTCTGCCAACCCCACAAAAACATCATTGTGCCTAGGTGGGTTCTTATCAAGAGAGCCTGTTATTATAGATATAAGACAAGTAAAAACAGACCACAAAGGGCAATTAGCTATGCCCCAACCCCTGAAAGGAAACTGCCTTTTCCCCTCTTCTTCATAACTAAGCCTTACCACATATATTAATACAATCTGATGAACTTCTTTTACTCCACTAATTATTAAGCTTATATCCTAATGCGGCCAGCCCGGATAATTTTTTGGTTTTTTTTTTTTTTTTTTTGAAACGGAGTCTCACTCTGTCGCCCAGGCTGGAGTGCAGTGGCAAGATCTTGGCTTACTGCAAGCTCCGCCTCCCGGGTTCATGCCACTCTCTTGCTTCAGCCTCCCGAATAGCTGTGACTACAAGCGCCCACCACCATGCCTGGCTAATTTTTTCTATTTTTTAGTAGAGACAGGGTTTCACCGTGTTAGACAGGATGGTCTCGATCTCCTGACCTCGTGATCTGCCTGCCTTGGTCTCCCAAAGTGCTGGGATTACAAGCGTGAGCCACTGCGCCCAGCCCAGCCTAGATAATTTAACTGATGATCTTAGTCTTCAGTAGTAACTTGATTATTTGTAAAAACCTTACTGTATATTTACAGGAAAGATAGCCCACATTCATGCAAAACAAGGATTAATTCTAGGTCTTTTACTATAGAACACTTCATGTCTAAAATATTCTTACTGGATCCAAGAGACAGGTGCTATTTCAGATAAGATTATGGTTTACAGAATATTTTTCTCAGAACTAACTCATATTTGTATTTGAAGAGAAGAGTTGTTTTGAACAGTATTAAGTCTCAGTAATGCTATGTAAAAACTATTCTAAAACAAGGTGCAAGAGTCACCAAATTATGTCATAACGTGATTTTACTGAGAAAGTCTTTTAGCCATGGCAATAATTTTTTGAGTAAAATATGCATTTTTAAGTAGCACTGATAGCTGGCCAATGAGTACTATTCTCAAAAGGTCATCAGACATCATCTTTATTAGTGTCTGGGAAAATTTCAAAGCTAAGATTAGAGGTCAAGTCATTACTTATGTGGCCTTTAAAAATAAAGTATCTGAACAGATACTAAATCTCTTGAGCAGAAAATAAAATTACTAGAAAGCAAGAACACTCAACAACAAAACATGTTTTCCATGACCACATATCCTTTGAGGTAGCTATATTGGACTGTGCCAACTTCAAAGGCCAGAGAGATTCCACCGAAGCTGGCCAACTTACTACTATAAGCCTAAGGACATCTCAGCCACGCAAGTTTTAAACAGGGATGAGTGTTGGGTAAATGCAAATGTCTACCTCAAAGAGTAGTTACACAGTAAAAATTCAAACACAAAAACTTATGGAAAGTTTGGTTTAGTCCTCAATTTAAAAAATGGCAAAGATATATTGTATGAAGATTGGAAAGGGCTGCAAGAAACATCTGATTTCTGAAAAAAAGTCTTTGGAAAACATCTTTCCTATTGTTTAAAAGGGCATTGGATTATCAGATACTATATGGAGAGAAAGGATTTATCATGATAATACGAGTCTTTTCATAAGCAAATATTATGTACACAGTTTCTCAATGTAGAGAATCTCATAGTCATTCTGCCTGATTGTTTATGAAAAGCCAAATAGTAAATAAAGAATTCTGGAGTTCAAAATGTACCAATAAGGAAAAATAAACCACGAAGAGGGAAAGTATTCGCTCATGACAAATAATATGCAGATAACATGCTTCAAATACTCAGGATTATATAACCTGAATTCGAGTTGATGCTTTGCAAAAGGCCTCTTCTTTGACCTGGAAATTAATGCCATGTGCCTCTGCAATGACCACTCTCAAGGACTTGTAACCTGCTATTTCACTTCTTCATTTATTTGTAATTATGCCATTTGAAAACAAAATTCTGATGGCTTTGGTTTTGATTATTTGAGAAACACCAGACTCCGTTTTCTAAATCGTCCTGCAGTTTGGTACAACTTCCACTTTTTTATAACTCAGTATGAATCAAAACCGTTGTTTACCTGCCCAAAACACAATCCCAGATCAGTTGCACTGCTGCATTTTGGACACACTTTCCAAAGTATGGTCACCTAGACATATGCTATTTAGAAACAATGAAATGCTTATGACAAGTTCACTTTGGGTGGGAAATTTTAGAGGGTGTCTAAAACGTATCCTAATAGCATTTAGGTTTCAGGGTATCCACAAATTAAGCAGCATAGAAGAGACATAAGAATGAGCCTATCTTGCTTCTTTGCCTAATTCCACAGGTGAGGAAAGTTACTGAATTTTTATGTTGTAATTTTTAGCACGGAAGAAAGTAGAAATAAATTGAATTTTTTCTATTTTAATTTTTTTTAAATTGAATATATTTCTCAATCACTTCCTTAGTAAGGTAACTTTACGGCACATCCACATTGTGGACTGCTCAGTGAGTTAGAGACTTCTGTTATTGACATAATGAAGAGTAGATACCTTGAACACTCCTGATTAAAACAAAGCAAAAAAAAAAATTTTGTTTTTAACATTTTGTTGAACTAACACAAAAGGAAGGATTCCACAAAGGCCCAAAGTGAAGTGAAACTAGGAATTGAGGAATGTAAGACAGCAGTAAATTGGCCTTTACCCTGAGAGTTTATGCTGAATACTGGAGACCTTAAGCATCCACACTGGCACAGAAATAGGATACAAAACAGGAGATAAAACCAAGGGGGCAGCCAGGCATAATGGCATGCACCTGTAGTCCTAGCTACTTAGAAAGCTGAGGTGGGCCGGGCGTGGTGGCTCAAGCCTGTAATCCCAGCACTTTGGGAGGCCGAGATGGGCGGATCACGAGGTCAGGAGATCGAGACCATCCTGGCTAACACGGTGAAACCCCGTCTCTACTAAAAAAAACTACAAAATCTAGCCGGGCGAGGTGGCGGCGCCTGTAGTCCCACCTACCCAGGAGGCTGAGGCAGGAGAATGGCGTGAACCCAGGAGGCGGAGCTTGCAGTGAGCTGAGATCCGGCCACAGCACTCCAGCCTGGGTGACAGAGCGAGACTCCGTCTCAAAAAAAAAAAAAAAAAAGCTGAGGTGTGAGGATGGCTTAAGTCCAAGAGTTCAAGTCCAGGACCTGGGCAACATAGCAATGGCCCATCCCTAAAAAATAAATAAAATTTTTTTAAAAGAATGACTAATTAAATGAAAAAACCAAACTGAAAATTAAAAAAAAAAAAAGTATTTTTATTGACATGTAAAGATGTCAATAAAGTAAGTAAAAACTCACATTTAAAAAATTAGCATGTTGGCCAGGTGTGGCGGCTCACAGCTGTAATCCCTGCACTTTAGGAGGCTGAGGTAGGTGGTCACTTGAGATCAGGAGTTCGAGACCAGCCTGGCCTACATGGTGAAACCCCATCTCTACTAAAAATACAAAAAAATTAGCTGGCGTGGTGTCAGGTGCCTGTAATCCCAGCTACTCGGGAGGCTGAGGCAGGAGAATCACTTGAACCCAGGAGGCAGAGGTTGCAGTGTGCCAAGAACGTACCATTGCACTCCAGCCGGGGCGACAGAGTGAGACTCTGTCTCAAAAAAAATAAATAAATAAAAATAAATCTAACAAACATTGCACCTCTTCTACTTAAAAAATGTGCAATTTCATTAAGAGATATTAAGGGAGTACTAAATAAATCAGACAGAGTGAGACTCTTGTCTCAAAAAAAAAAATCAACATGTCATTCCATTTGCAAGATGAAAAAATGAGTAAAATAAAAAGGATTTACACAAAGATGAAATGGGACTGGAAAAGAGAGAGATAGCTTTTTTAAAATTCATCGTCTGAAAAATGTTTCCTCTTAAATCCTCAATTTTTTTTTTTGGGGGGGGCGGGGAGACAGTCTTGCTCTGTTGCCCAGGCTGGAGTGCAGTGATGCCACCTCAGCTCACTGCAAACTCCGCCTCCAGGGTTCAAGTAATTCTCGTGCCTCAACCTCTGGAGTAGCTAGGATTACGGGTGCCTGCCACCACACCCAGTTAATTTTTGTTATTTCAGCAGTGATAGGATTTTACCACGTTGTCCAGGCTAGTCTCGAACTGCTGACCTCAGGCGATCCAACCACCTCGGCCTCCCAAAGAGTTGGGATTATAGGAGTGAGCCACCATGCCCGGCCAATGTTTTCTAAGTATGTAAAAAATTACCAAGTACAAAAATAAGACCTAATCAGGTTAAATACCTTGCCCAGCTTATATGTATTAGATTAGAATACTTGGTCTTTCTTGTACCATACTATAATGGCTCTAATGTAAGTTGTTATAAATATGTGTATATGTGAATACATGTATACAAATAATCCAATCAACCTTGGATTAACTAGTTGGTTAAATTTGTTTCTCACAGGAGATACAGGCAAACAATTCTGAAATTGCTTTATATGTGTACTGGGATAAATAAATAAGTAAATGGACAATGGACCATAGGAGCCAGGTTTCTTGTGTTAGAGAGAAGTTACAAATAAGCAAGAAACGAAGGCTAAAATGAACACTGCGATATCGAAAAGAGTCGGAGATATCCGTATAAACTCATATTCAGCTTAGTATGTGTACAGTGATGAATAGACACAGAAACAAATGTAGATATGTGCATACACATGAATCAGTAGCATATATACACATATTATCTATTGCTAGTCACCAGAGGGCCTAGAAACAGTAACACCTCAGTAGTAACAAATAAACCCAATGACCAGATATAGCTTTCTAAATAATCATTACGCATTAAAAGGAATCAGGAACCACAGCTTCTTGGAGAAATGACTAACTATAGGGCTCAGCAGGGAAAATACAAGATGAACCTGGAGCACACTGCAATATGAGAAGGTCAGGAAGTACTGTAAAAACAAAAAGCTGAAGAAAAGACAAGCCACAGATGGAAGAAAATATTTGCAAAACACATATCTGATAAAGGACTTGCATCTAAATTATGCAAAGAACTCTTAAAATTCAACAATAAGAAAACAAACGACCATATTTAAAACAGGCAAAAGATCTGACAGACATCTCACCAAATATAACACAGATGGCAAATAAGCATGTGAAAAGATATTCAACAGCATATGTTATTAGGGAACTATAAACTAAAATTATGAGATACTGCCACACACCTAGTGTAATGGATAAAATCCAAAACACTGAGAACACCGTATGCTGGTGAAGCTGTGAAGCAACAGAAACTCTCATTCGCTGATGGTGGGAATGCAAAAATGGTACAGCCCACTTTGGAAGACAGTTTGGCAGCTTCTTACAAAGCTTAACAGATGATCAATCAAATGCACTCCATTATCCAAATGACTTGAAAACTTCTATGCACATGTGCAAATGTTTACAGCTGCTTTATTTGTAACTGCCAAAACTTGGAACCAACCAAAATATTCTTCAATAAGTGAATGGATAAACTGTCAGTACTTCCATACAATAGAAAATTATTCAACAACAAAATGAAATGAGGTATCAAGCTACAAAGACACAGAGAAGCCTTAAATGCATATTGCTAAGTCAAAGAAACCAGTATAGCATGAAAGGCTATATACTGCATCATTCCAACGATACGAGATTTCGGAAAAGGCAAAACTATATATAGAAACAGTAAAAAGGTCAGTGGTCACCAGGGAAGAGAGTGCAGAAGGAAGGGGAAGAAGGAAGAACAGGTAGAGCAGAAGGGATTTGGAGGACAGTGAAACTATACTGTATAATAACACAAAGAGTGACCCCTAATGTAAACTATGGATCTTAGTTAACAATAATTTATCAATATTTTTTCATCAATTGTAACGAATGTACCACACTAATGCCAGATGTTAATAAGAGAAGAAACGGCATGGGAGAGAGTAGAAAGGGAGTGAGAGTTCGCTGTTCTTTCTGCTCAATTTTTCTGTAACCTAAAACCACTCTAAAAAAACAAAGTTGCTGGCTGTGCATGGTGGCTCACACCTGTAATCCCACCACTTGGGGAGGCCAAGGTGGGGCAGATCACTTGAGGTCAGTAGTTCGAGACCAGCCTGGACAACATGGCAAAACCCTGTCTCTACTAAAAACAAAAAAAAATTAGCCAGACATGGTGGCGGGTACCTCTAGTTCCAGGTACACGCGAGGCTGAGGCAGAGAACTGCTTGAACCCGGAAGGTGGAGTTTGCAGTGAGCTGAGATCAAGCCACTGCACTTCAGCCTAGGCGACAGAGGGAGACTCTGTCTCAGAAAATAATAATAATAATAAAGTTGCCAGGCACAGTGGCTCACGCCTGTAATCCCAGCACTTTGAGAGGCTGAGGTGAGGGGATCACTTGAGTCCAGGAGTTCAAGACCAGCATGGGCAACATGAAAAAATCCCATCTCTACAAAAAAAATTCTAAATTAGCTGGGTTTGGTGGCACATGCCTGTAATCTCAACTATTTGGGAGGCTGAGGTAGAGAACTGCTTGAGCCCAGGAGGTCAAGGGTGCAGTAAGCCACAATCACACCATTGCATTTCAAGACTGGGAGAAAAAGAAAAGCAGAAAATCTCAAAGAGCTCCCAATGGTCAAAGCAGAATTATTTGAGCAACAAAATAAATAAGGTAGTACTAGGTTATAATACAGACATACAGCACCTGAACCCTGCCATGCCTAGACAAAAGCAATCTACAGACCACTGTATGCTCAAATCTAACTCTGAGGGATGCTGCTGCTGCATCTCTGTATTATGTTATCCATGTTTCCCTCATTAACTACTGTATCCATAAATCCCTCCTTCCTCTTTCTTCTCCAGTGCCCATACTACAAGCACTGTGCAAGGCTCTCTGCTAAACAATCTCTACCCAAAGTCCCTAGGAGAACTCACTTATTTTCAAGGCCTCAACTTAGCTAATAACCCTGAAAATAGTATCAACCACTATCACCTGCACTATGTCCAGCATCTATGGTCACTTCCACTTGTATGTTCCATATCACCTCAAATTCAACATGGCCCAAATTAAACTCATTTTATCAACCCACACCAACATTCCCTACAAGCAGTTTCACCATCTCGACTTCAGCTTCCATCAACATCACCATGTGCAAGTCCCAAAATGCCAGATATCCTCCCTGTATTTCCAATTTATCACTTTCTTTCATACTGACCCTTCACCCCACTATTCCACTTCCACCACCTTAATTTATGCTCTTATTCCTAACCTCCTGAATAGCTTCCTGCCTGCCTATGCTCCCAGACTAAACTCTGCCTAATTCATCCCAAATATATCAATAGTTTTCATATAGCTAGCCCTCAGTTATTGATCACTATTATGATTGTTGATGACTTTGGCAGACACTATTGTTTAACTACCCCCATGTCCATTTCCTTTTGTTGATGAGCCCCAATTTTGTTTGGGTATTCTCTATTTCCCCAAGTAAATCAGGGAAGTAAGTTCTAGGCTGAATCTTGATTGGCCTTACCCAATCATTGCAGTTACATCCCCCAAGATTTAAGCCTTAGCATGTGACTCAGTTTCTGTCATGAAATATAAGTGGGAGACCATTAGAAGACTTCTGGAAAGGTGCTCCCATGAAGGTGACACCAGAAAACATGGCACTTTCTCACTCTGGATATTGTCATGCCTCAACAAAATCCCTGGAATTCCTGTAGCCAAGCTAAAGATGAAGCTAGCAAGCATAGGGAGAACGGCAGGTCCAGCGTACCAAAATAAGTAGAACTGAAGCCCAGCATACGGCCCCTGAGGAGGCCTGACCTATATGACATGAGTAAATCTCAGAAGCATTACACTCAGTAAACAAAGTACATACTATAATGACTCCATTTATATATTGCATCTACATAAAGTTCTAAAACAGAAAAAATTAATCTACAGTCATAGAAATCAGATTAGCAGCAGCTTGGAGCCAGGATTAAGGAAGGAGAGGATTGAGTTGAAAGAAGCAAGAAAGTTTTTAGAGTGATGAAAATGTTCTTTATCGTGATTGGGGTGGTTACATTTGTCAAAATTCACCCAACTGTATTCCTAAAACCCATGCATTTTATTCTATACAAGTTATAACTCAATAATACTGATTCTTTAAGAAAGACATTGGATACCATGGAGGGTAGAAGAAGGGAAAAAAAAGAAAGGCAAATAGTATCATTGCCACCAGATGGTGACGTACGATGGAGAAAAATAAAGCCAACAAGGGGCAAATAAGTGTGGGTGCTGGTTAGGTGTGTACTTGTAAATAGGATGGTCATGAAAGGCTTCATTCCCTTTTTAGAAACGACCTGAAGGAAGAGAAAGGGTAAGCCATGGAGACACCTAGAAGAAGATTTCAGGCAGAGAAACTAGCAAGTGCTAAAGACTTTGTATTTTTCACTGATGAAATGGGAGGCCATTTGACTACAGTGATCTTCACTTACATTTTAAAAGGATTACTCTGGCTGATCAGTTGAAAACAGCCAAGGGTTAAGGACAGAAGCAAAGAGCCTAGTTAGGAAGCAATTGCCATCAACCAATGGTAAATTAGACCAGGGTGGTGGTAAGAAGTCTTCAGATTCTGAACAAAATTTAAAGATAGAGTCAATAGTATTTGATAATGAGCTAAATATAAGATTGAAAGAGAGGGGCCAAGGGTGACTCCAAGATTTGGAAAAACTTGAAGGGTGGAAAACCCACTTAGTAATACTGAGAGAGGAGATGGTTTGTTTGTAAACAGCAAAAATTTTATTTTGGCCAAGTTAATTCTGAGATGCCTATTAGACCATCATATGAAGATGTAAAGTAAGCAGCTGAATATACAAGTCTGGAGTTCAGAGAAGGGGACTAAGTTAAAGATTAAAAATCTGGGAGTTGTCAGTACATAAAAATGCATTTAGAGGCCGGGCACGGTGGCTCAAGCCTGTAGTTCCAGCACTTTGGGAGGCTGAGACGGGTGGATCACGAGGTCAGGAGATCGAGACCATCCTGGCTAATACGGTGAAACCCCGTCTCTACTAAAAAAAATACAAAAAACTAGCCAGGCATGGTGGCGGGCGCCTGTAGTCCCAGCTACTTGGGAGGTTGAGGCAGGAGAACTACGTAAACCCGGGAGGCGGAGCTTGCAGTGAGCTGAGATCCGGCCACTGCACTCCAGCCTGGGCGACAGAGCGAGACTCCGTCTCAAAAAAAAAAAAAAAAATGCATTTAGAGACACTCCTGGATGAGATTATTAAGAGACTGAGTACATATAGACAAAAAAAGAAAAAGAAAAAAAATCCAAGGGATAAGTCCAAAGTCAATTTAATACTTACAGACGCAAAAGAAATGAAGATAGTAAAGGAGGCTGAGAAGGAATGGACAGTGAGGTAGCAGGAATACCAAGAAGTGGTATCCTGCAAGCCAAGGTAAGAAAGTGCTTCAAGGAAGAAAGATCAACAGGACCAAATGCTACTGATAGGTCGAATAAGATAAGGACTGAGAACTCACTGAAATTACTGGAGAATCATTGTCCCTTCCAGAACCCAATCCCATATAAGCATTCCTTGTTCCAGTAGAGTAACACACACTGCTATGTTCAATTTTTACTAATTAAAAATTACTGCTTATTTTAAATCAAAACTATTGAAGCAGTAGTATGTTAATCTATTTTAAACATGATGTTTATTTCGGGTTACTATTTGGTATTCTAAGTATTCCGGTAAGTAAGCACCTCTGATGTTTACTACTTTTACTCTGGCTTCATCAAACCCCAAACATTTCCACATATAGGCAGTGAGTTATTCCACAATTTTTTCCAAGATATGATCTTTATTTTACTAGTAAGTTAAAATATAGCAATAGATAAAATATTTTAAAATTACTATCCAATAAGTATTAGAGGACAGATAGAGAGCAGAGTACTCCTGGTACAAAAGCAGAATGTCATAGAGAAATATAAATATACTTGGGCACAAATGCCAAAGTCTCAGTCAGACACACACATACAGGATGCATATTGTGATTCAAATCTTTTTACTCTGAGCCAGTGTAAAGGTTGGGCTTAGGGCAGTCATGCTCTTATCTATTTAAAGATACATTTTTGATACTAGGCTCCTGTTGCTGTACAAATTTTGGTTTCAGAATATTTTAAGTCCTCTTCAAAGCAAAAAGGATAGTGGCCTCCAAGTAATCTAGTTCATTTCAAGACAACTGATCTACTGCAAAACAAGAGTTGTTAATAAGAGTTCCTGGCCAGGACAATAAAATAACATTCTCCCAGACAGGTCCATTTGAACTTAAATTATATAAATAAAATAAGCATACACTCTTCACAAAAGCATAGGCACTAATAGTAGATGTAACACACTAGTAATCCTAATTATTTCACGAGAGTAAAGGATATTTGCAGTTAAGAGCAATTCCTGATATTAGAAATAAAAAAGAATGACAAAAGGCATTACCAAGTATGTGTTCGTATATATGAACTGACTCACCTTCTAAGTCAGTATTTTTCTGAGCTCCTTCTTGGATATTTCATTAAGTAGATTATGTTCCTTGACATCAACATTTCAGTTCTCACTCTCAGATTAGATAGTAAGTTATTCCTAACTTTGCACTATGAGATAAATGGCAGCTAAAATCAGAAGATTCTTGTTACGGCTTAAAATTGACTGTTTTCGGAGAAATTCAGCTAATTAAGTCAGTTACAGCACACAATTCCTCAGTGACAAAGTAACAGTTCAAGACTGCGGCTACCTTAATTTTTTTACATAGGAACAGGAAGCAAATGGTACTTTTCACCTTTCGCTCAGTTGCTTATCATCGACTGGAAAACACTGTAGTATCCTGAAAATGACTGCCACTTTTCATACAACAAAGGTTGATTTTGTTTAATCCTTTGTCAGTTAAAAAAAAAAAAAAAAAGGCCAGGTCTTTTGATGTCAGGAAATGCAGAAGCAAGCAAAGTCCACCAAGTAGCTAAATGAATCAATTACATTTATGTTTTTAAAACAGGTCCAAAGCCTAAAATAAGTAACCCCATAACAAGTTTATTTTAGTATGTTTGTACTCTCCAAGATAACAGACTTCTTTTCCCTTTTTTAACAATAGACATCTAATTAACATAACATTTTCAAAATTAATTTCCTGTGTTTTGGTGAGAATCTTTAGACTCTGGGGCATATGGGAGGGGAAGCAGGGAAAGAATTATTAAAAAGTACTCATCTGCAGAAGAAACAGGACTATGTAATTCTTACGCAAATGTTTGTTAACTCCCTCTGGCACAAAAACAGTGACGTTATTCTAGACAGCAGTAGAGCAGAGTTATAATGAACATCAAATTTTTAAATCACTGACAACTTAAGGAAATTAAGAATATTACTTAAAAATGAACATCAAGCTTTTAAATCACTGACAACTTAAGGAAATTAAGAATATTACTTAAAAATCTCTTCTCCCCAGAGTACTAAATCTGTGTAAGAGGAGAGTGTGCCCATCTGGGGTTATATACATATTCAGCGTCAACAAAACTGAAGTCGTTTTTCCCTGCAAACAGGAAAAGTTGTTGTTGTTTTCCCTTAGAACTCTGGGCAATGAAAGCCATGACTTTAAATGGCTCTGTATAAAAACACAAGAAGGGTGGGTCATGTTCTATTAGTAAAAGCAGCTGAACACCAAGAACTTCTCTTCCTTTAAGAAAAATCTAAAAAAAAAAATTTTAATCTAAAAAATAATCTCATCTTACTTTTGACAACTATCTTTGCTTCACTTTCTCTAAAATACAGATTAATACCTTTAAAGAGGGTATAAAAGGAATTTATAAATTTGCATTTGCAATGTGACTCTCACACCAAAAGTAATCTCACACATTATTTTTTTCCCCGTAGTATGCACTAAATAAAATATCCAAACTTGATTCTGCTGAGAGCAACAATATAAACTATTTTTACTATAGTATCAACAGTATTTATCAACAATATCAATAATATTTACTATACTAAGATTTGTAAAATTTCATTTCCTAATCTCTTAGTAATAAAATATAGTATGACCATTTCTTCAGTTTTAAAATTACCTCAGATTGACTGGAAGACCAACTCTACAGCTACATGAAATTGTAAAAGGGTTGCAAAACTTGAAGCAGCATGAGCATACCCCTTTCTATTAATATTTAACATAACTAAGGGAAGCTGCAAATATTTCATCCCACCTTTACTAAATGCCACGATTCAAATTATAGGTCAACACCCAAACTAACAAGTACAATCACAACAAAACCAACATGACATTTTAAACAAAGGGCAGTTCAGCCAAGCTGTCATAAAGAGTTCAGATTTCTACAACCTAAACAGTTGAAAAACTGCTTAACTATTTAGATTTTTTTTTTAATTTGTTACCTATCAGGAATACACCTACTGTTTCACTTTCTACTCATGCCACATTTATCTTAAGTTCTACATTTCTGGATCTTTCTACCATTAGAGATCAACCATTAAATTACTTCAACAAGTAGAAATAGTAACACCGCTCCCAAACAGAAATTTTTGCATTGCTAGACACTTATCTAGTTGGCAGATTTATACCATTGTTCATTCTTAGTTCCTTAAATGTAAAAAATACCCACAGAATGGTAGCATACCTCTAAATTAGTTTAAATATGGTACAAAGTTATTTTTAGTTAGGTTCAAGTTTTAAAAGGCACTAATTGTTCTTTTAAAGGCTAATCTACTCAAGTTCCTCTTATATCAAAAAAAGTTAATTTGTCTCTTCTGGAAAAAAGAAATGTTATTTATGTAATGCTCAAGCAAAAAGGATGTTCAAATAATAGATGTGACATCAAATCAGGGTTAGGATCATACTTATTGTTCATAAAAATAAGTTTGACATTTATTCTAATGATGGTCCTTTCAAACACTAGTATGGTCAAATGTCATTTATGTGCACTTTCAAATGTAATTCTTATTTTAAAATACTCCTATCCTCTACCATGCAAGGCAGAAAAGGAAGAAAACCCACACACAAGCAATTATAAACATTTTTATCTGTGAAAAATATATACAAGAAATATTCACATAACATTTGAGATTTGTCTATTCCCTCCTGTGCATGCTAGAAAGATGCAAAGACAAACACTTCCAAATATTCAGACAGATCATTCCCCAGTTGTAACTTTCATCATAGTTCTCAAAGCAGTATGGTGAGGTCAGCTCACAAACAGCTTAAGTAGCAAAACCAGAAATTGGTGGTAGTAGTATCAGGCTACATAACAGCCTCTCTAAAGAATATGAAGTAAGAGAACTAAAATGTGCTGGCAACATGCCAAAAGACTGGATGGAATATAGCTTTGAGCAACAAATACTCAGAGCTTACAGTATATAGCAATTCATCATCTCTTATCCTGTAGCTTGACTTTCCTTGTTTTAAACCAAAAATAGCCATATATAAGAGGTATTTAACACTACAAAATGTGTCCATACTTATGAAATGAAAGATATCTGGGCCTGCAATGATTTGTTTACTAAATACATACCCTAAAAAAAAACCTCTGACTTACATTCTATGCGAAGATGAGGAAGGTAAAATGGATAAAAATATATTGATATTATTATGCATAAAATAGCCTTTATTCTCTAAGGATTATACTACCCTCAAGCATAATCTTGAAGCTTTCAGTTTTCTGTATTTTCAGTTCTGAGTATCTCTTCAACTGGCTGGTATTTAGAATTAGACAACCTTCTCAATATATTTAATTAAGAATTAATCCTGTCAGATCAGAGGACGTGATTTTGGGCAGATATAATTTTTTTGACCTTAGTCAAAATATGTTACTTTTATAATTTCATCTTACATGGATCATATATTAAAATAGGATAATAAACTCATTCTTAAGTGTCTGACACTTTCTAAAATACTTTTTTTCTAAGAAACCAAAAGAAAAAAGTTATTTTAGGCAAGAAAAAAGAATAAGATTCAATTCAAATCAATACACATTTAACAGCTATTTTGTGCCAGACATTATACTGAGAATGAGGAAACAAAGATAATATATATATATGGTCTCCCAGAGCTGACAATCTGGTTGGGAAGACTGACCCATTTAAACACACCTACACACTCAATGTGCTTTACTAGCTATAGGAACAAAAGCCCTGCTATCACCAAGGAAAGAGTGAATGAGTCTGCCCCAGGGGCTGGAAAAATCTTCAGAGACAAAGTAAGAGTGGAGCTATGTTTTGAAGGATGAGAATTTCACAAGTAAAAAAGGAATATTGCCAGCCAAGCACAATGTTATTCTCCAAAGACTAAGCAAAAGCAAAAAAGCACAAAAACATAACATGTGTGAGGAAACCTATGTGGCAAGGGTAGGATAACAATTTCTGGTACATGTGCTACTACTCTTCTACCCTCACTGTGTAACTGACATCACTAATCAATTAAAGCATGTTTAAAACCCATTTGACATCTCAAAATTCTTCTCAACACGTAACACAAACTAGTAGAAGGTAGGTCCATGAGATGAAATATACATGCTATCCTAACCCCGAAAAAAGAAAGTGGTGGAACCTGAGGCAAAGGGTAAATTAAGAACAGATTACGAATAACCATGAATGCAAGGTCAACAAGTTTAGATTTTATCCTGTGAACAACAGAGGATGAACAAAGGATTTTATGAAGAATATTAACGTGATTAATTCTGGCAGATAAGTGAAGAATGGATTTGGACAGACAGAATGAAGGCAGGAAGAAAGAACAGTTAAGATGCTATCATAAAACTCCAGGCAAGAAGCAATGAGACCTGAATTTCAGCAATGGGAAAATCCACCGCAGGTTCTAAAAGAAAAATGAAGTTTTGCATTTTATTATCTGTGGTTTTAAAATGAAACTTTGGGAAAAAGTAATATTCTAATCAGAATTCCCAAATAACACTCAAAAAGGAAAAGAAAAAAACAAATTAAGGTAAAGACTAGAATTAAAGAAGTGAATCACAATGATACCCAAAATTACTCAAGACTATAAATTCAGAAATAGATATTTCAGGTTTAGCATCAAGAAAGAGAACATCCTCATGACCAGACTAATACTCAGCAAGTCTTTTCTTCCTCTCAGGGCACTAATACGCTAGCCAAACAACAAACGCTATTCACCTTACATGCCCCTACAATGCAGGGTCAAACTCATACTCCCGGTGAGATGCAGACAGTACAAAAGTCAAATTTAAAACAGAAGTCTGAAATCACGTAGAAGCTCAACTTTATTCAAACATTTAAAACTCCACACTTCTTTTAAGAAACATAATTTATATGAAATAAACCTTCTGGAAATAATACCATTCTACCATTAATTAATTCATATCCTAGCCTTTAAACTCTAAAATTCTTTGTATGGAAAACAACCTATCTGTAGCACTTTGGACAATATGTACAAAAAACAACTCTCCTAACACTTCTGTAGAACGTTTAATAAATGAAACTATTCTAATTAAAAATTAAAACTTCACTGTAGCTCAAAGGCCCAAAGGGAGTGAAACGGTTTTCTATTTTGAAAAGGAATTCTTTAGCTGTTGCAAACGAAGGCTAGTGCAGTGATGTGAAATCCAAGTACAACATGTTAATAAAGCTGGCATTACTGTTTTAAGACCTAAGGATATTCACATTAAGGATAAAATTATCCTGTAGTGAATGCCAACAATGCATTTCATACTACACAGACATATTCGAGAGTTCTACTTTGTTCTCATCCCAATTCTTTTGTGTCCCAGTAACAAACTCTCAAATTGGGATCCTTATCCTCTTAAGCTAAAATGAAATAAGCGTGGACATAAAATTTACTTGTGCTATATTATTCATTCTGAGAAAGCAAAATCAGATGAACAATTTAACATAATCTAATTCTGAACCAAAAAGATATGGATTAGTCAGTGATGAGCAGGGTCTACTTCTCATGATGTCATTCCAAAGCCATTATTAAATTTTGCACATGTTATTCTTTCTTCAAATCAATCACAAAACAAGTCATCCCATGACTGAGGTCAAATTCCATTCTAACTAAAAGATCTCCAAACCTGAAGTAATGGTCTACTTACTAAGTAATACTCAAAGACCAAATTCCAGAAAAAACCCTCCTCCTGTACCTCCCCAACTTAAAAAAAAAAAATCTGTCTTCTCCTTTTAGCTCACTGTAGTGGAATGTGACCTGTACTTAAGGGCTTTTCCATTCCTTCTTTTCTGCTTAAAGAATAGGAAGCAGACCTGTTCTCTCTCACAAGGGTAATATGCTTTTAAAAGGAAAAAAAGTGAAATGTATGAAGTTAATTGTGTATTAATTAGAACAAACAAAAGTAAAATAATTTACTAGATTTCTCACATGTGAGTTGTCCTCCTACTAGAACAACGCATGACACTTAGAGTGAGTGTATTTTTTATTTTTTATTTTTTGAGGCAGAGTTTCACTCTTGTTGCCCAGGCTGGAGTGCAATGGTGCAATCTCAGCTCACTGCAACCTCCACCTCCCAGTTTCGAGCGGTTCTCCTGCCTCAGCCTCATGATTAACTGTGATTACAGGTGTGCGCCACCACGCCTCGCTAATTTTTGTATTTTTAGTAGAGATGGGGTTTCACCATGTTGGCCAGGCTGGTCTCAAACCCCTAACCTCAGGGGATCCACCCACCTAGGCCTCCCAAAGTGCTGAGATTACAGGTATGAGCCACCACGCCTGGCCAGAATGAGTGTATTTAAATGACAGTTGAATCTTTATTTTTATTTTATAACACTGATCAGATATCGGAAAGATTTACGATTTGTATCACTCCTAATAAATTAAGTAGGGAAGAGGAGGTTAAAACTGCACCTACTTAAATAAATCTTCTTCACATACAATATAATATTGCTATAAACATTTTCCATGATAAATCATTTTTATTACTGAACTTACACACTTAAGTATGTAATCATAGACAGAACAGGAAAGTAAGCACTTAAGAAATGTACTTCAAGGCCAGGGACGGTGGCTCACGCCTGTAATCCCAGCACTTTGGGAGGCCAAGGCGGGCAGATCAAGAGGTCAAGAGATTGAGACCATCCTGGCCAACAGGGTAAAACCCCATTTCTACTAAAAATACAAAACTTAGCTGAGTGTGGTAGCACGCGCCTGTAGTCCAAGCTACTCAGGAGGCTGAGGCAGAATTGCTTGAACCCAGGAGGTGGAGGTTGCAGTGAGCCGGGATCACACCACTGCACTCCAGCCTGGCAACAGAGCGAGACTCTATATCAAAAAAAAAAAAAAAAAAGGACTTTGAAGTCTAAAATTAAACACTTTAATTAATGTACCTGAAGTTCAGCTCCTCATTTTAAAAAAAGAAAGCATTTAATTGGACAATCTTCAAAGTTAATTCTAAGATACTTTAACCCGCCAGGCGTGGTGGCTCACACCTGTAATCCAGCACTTCAGGAGGCTGAGGTGGGTGGATCACGAGGTCAGGAGTTGGAGACCATCCTGGCCAATATGGTAAAATCCTGTCTACTAAAGATACAAAAATTAGCCAGATGTGGTGGGGTGCACCTGTAATCCCAGCTACTCAGGAGGTTGAAGCAAGCGAATCGCTTGAACCCGGGAGACAGAGGTTGCAGTGAGCCAAGATCGGGCCATTGCACTCCAGCCTGGGTGATATAGCGAGACTCCATCTCAAAAAAAAAAAAAAAGATACTTTAAACCGAGGTTTTTTTTTGTTTTGTTTGAGACGGAGTCTAGCTCTGTTGCCCAGGCTGGTGTGCAGTGGGCACACCTCTGGGGTTCAAGTGACTCTCCTGCTTCAGTCTCCCAAGTAGCTGAGACGATAGGCAAGTACCACCATGCTCAGCTAATCCTTTTATTTGTGGTAGACACAGGGTTTCACCATACTGGCCAAGCTGTCCTCAAGTGATCCACTCACCATGGCCTCCCAAAGTGCCGGGATTACAGGCATGAACTACCACGCCTGGCCTAACCCAAGTTTTAAGACGAACACATTCTATTTAATTTGGACAAAAGCACTCCCAAAATAACTCCATCAAAGACACATTTTACTTACATTCTTCCTACACCTTCATACATGTTAGTCTCATCTACCAAAGTCATGATCTCTGTATCTGTAAGATGTGCATGCTTTTTCGTTCTGTTTAGCTGTTCAATCTGTATATCTGCGAGCTTCACCTTCTGTTGAGTGTCAATAACTTTGGCTTGAAGCTCTGTGAAGGCCTAATAAAAACAAGTCCATGATTTAGTAGGTTAAATATTTTACAGGAAACATTTATGTCAAATCCAAATATATTAAAACAAAACATGCTAGCCAAAGTTGTGAAATTTACCAAATATCAATAAGTCAACATAACTGTAAACGAACAAGTCACCATACTAAATACTGAATTTACAATCATCAGAAGATACAATCAGTGTGAAGTAAAACAAATGCACATTAAATAATAACCATATTAAGTAGCAAGTATTCAAGGAGTAGTAAAAGAAATAAATGCAATAGTCAAGGATGAAACCCAGAGATTCAAAACAAGAACCATAAAAGTAATAACTCACTACATTTGTATTGCACAATTAGGTTTCAAAGCACTTTCTCACATTAGTTTGAAATATTAATATGGAAATATTAATATAAGAATATTAATGAGGAAATATAATAAATATCTAATTTATGCCTCTCAATAATGCCATGAGTTAGCATTGGCAGTTTCATCATCCACAATTTACAAATTAAGTAACTAAATGAGTTAAGACATAAAAGTGGCTTGCACAAGGTTGAACAACTATTAGAGGGAAAGGAAGGTGTATTTAAAGACGTTTCTTCTAACCCCTTTGTTCAGCAATCTTTCTATTCCATTGTTTATAGTAATATTCATAATATGAACATTTTTAAGAGGAAGACCAAAAAAGATAGAAAAAATGCAAAGCACTGGCAAAATAATTGCATCAGGCCAAATTTGACCCTTGCGTACACTTACTTAACTGGAAGATAAACAGTTCTTGGATATTCTTGTTGAAGTGCCTGGAATGACTTTCACATGCTGTCAAATTTGTGCCTTAATAATAACATTTGTGACTGCAATGTACAGCAAAGGTTACTACATAATTTTTTATTGTGACCTTGTTTTCACCTACTAGTAAGATTCTGAAAGATTTACTTTGGAGAAGGGGAGGGGCCTGAAATGTCCTATTTGTCGCCACCCAAAAAAAGGACCCTGTAACAACATTAGAAGATAAAACCTTTAAAGTTTTTAAATTAATCATTTGTCAAAATTATTCAGTTTAAGTTTGTAATCATTTTCTTTTTTTTTTTTTTTTTTTTTTTTTTTTTTTTTGAGACGGAGTTTCACTCTGTTGCCCAGGCTGGAGTGCAGTGGCCGGATCTCAGCTCACTGCAAGCTCTGCCTCCCGGGTTCACGCCATTCTCCTGCCTCAGCCTCCCACGTAGCTGGGACTACAGGCGCCCGCCACCTCGCCCGGCTAATTTTTTGTATTTTTTAGTAGAGACGGGGTTTCACCGTGTTCGCCAGGATGGTCTCGATCTCCTGACCTCGTGATCCACCCGTCTCGGCCTCCCAAAGTGCTGGGATTACAGGCTTGAGCCACCGCGCCCGGCCTGTAATCATTTTCTTAGTTTGCATTCACTGTCCACATTTTTCAAATATAGCAACAAATTCAAAAGTACCAGGAGGAAAATCCATTCACTAAACCCTGATTTAAATCGGTACTTTTAATTAAAAAAAGGTAAATTTTTAGAATACACAATTTTGTTTTGAAATGTAAAATTCCAGGTATTATCTGACTGCTCTGTACAGCTTGGTAAGGAAGCTAGTATACCGTTAAAGATGAGCTAGTATACTGTTAAAGATGAGAGAACTCCACCTAAGAGCTAAATTTACAAGATTCAAAACAAGAACAAAAGCAAGACACAAACACATAATATCCTCAGAACCGTAATAAAAGCTTCATTTGTTAGAAGCAACAGCTATTTCAGCTGTCCTATTTCCTTTGCACAAGTTGACCAGAGAGGCAGTCTTAACTAAGATGTTGCTCATCTGAAGAACCCAAAATAGTGGTCAAAAAAGTGTGAGGTAGCCGGGCGCGGTGGCTCACGCCTGTAATCCCAGCACTTTGGGAAGCCGAGGCGGACAGATCACGAGGTCAGGAGCTCGAGACCATCCTGGCTAACACGGTGAAACCCCGTCTCTACCAAAAATACAAAAAATTAGCCGGGCGTGGTGGCGGGCGCCTGTAGTCCCAGCTACTCTGGAGGCTGAAGCGGGAGAATGGCATGAACCCGGGAGGCGAAGCTTGCAGTGAGCCGAGATCTCGCCACTGCACTCCAGCCAGGGCGATGAGCGAGACTCCGTCTCAAAAAAAAAAAAAAAAAAAAAAAAGTGTGAGGTAAGACAGAGAATACTGGATTCTAGTCCCAACCTCTGACAGACTCTTCTAGTACTGGTTCCTTTTCTAGAAAAGTAGATTTAAAATAGATAAATTCTAGGGTCCTTTCCAATCCACCCCACCGCACAAAGCATACTGGTTTGGGGTCATTAGTGGTGTTAGAATGCTTATCATTCTTAGACAGCAAAAATATGAGTAACAACACATTATAAGCAAAGGAAAGCAGGAAAACAATCCTTCTGATACCGGTTTATGGAAACTTTACTGGTTTGTTAGTTTTTTGACAAGTCCTTCAAACAGAAGGTTTTGTTGTTTTCTTCTTTTTTTTTGACCAAGTACTTAAACAGAGGAAAGGCGGGGGCCAAATCCTGAAATGAACATGTGCTGTTACAATGCCTGGTTTTCCGAATAGAACCGAATAAACGGCCTAAAACAAAGGTTGGACTTGGAGTTTTTCAAAGCAAATGAGGCAGAATTACGGATGCCACAACTCAGGCAAGGGGTCCGAAGGCACCCCCATTTGAAATGCTCTCTTTAGTTCCTACTATGAAAGTGAGTCCCTGAAGCCTCCAAACGCAACAAAATGTCTCTAGAGCTCAGAAAGACTGCACAGGCCCGAGATAGGCCCGCAGACTTACCTCACCCAGACAAACCGGCTCCTGCCCAGCAAGAGCCGCTCGCCCCCCACCCCAGTTTATGGAGACGCAATGTGGCCTTAGGACTCTGGGAAACCATTCCCTAGTCCACTGGACCCTCCTGCCCTATACAAGGCTCGTGCCTCACTCGATATTCTTGCCTATAGTCCCCTCAGCCTCCAAAGAGAAGGCCTCCGCCTGCCCAAGACCCTCTTTTACCTTCTTCAACTCAAGATCCACGGGGGCGGCCATGTTGGTGCACTGCATGCGCCTGCGCAGTGGGAGTTGGCCCGAAAGAGGGTGGGGGAAGGGCGCACCTTACTTTGTGCCTCCGTCTTTCTTCCGCGCCTGCGCATGAGTTGGACTAACCGGGCTTCCTACCTTTCTCTGAGAATTGACCCCTGAAATATTTGGGTTTTGGATTCAGTGTCTTCACTATCTGACCGGTCAGGTCTGGCTTGCTCCTCCACATCTTCCAGACATAGCCCAACGCGCAGATTTCCCATGTGGCTTTAAGCAGTTTGCCAGTTAGCTTAGTATATGCTGCTAAACTGGGATGTATGTAGATGAGGTCAAACCCTCATCAGTCGATCAGAGTCCTTCAGCTAGTCGCTGTGCAGCTGTCAGGAATCAGTAAGAATAAGTCCAGAACCTCAGGCATGACAGTTTGGGAAAGACTACTGGAAAGCTTGTCTGGAGTGTTCTTTCCAAGACGAACTTATTACTTCCAAAAGCTTCCCAAAGACCTTCTAGGCACAGTGGTTCTCAAGAGAGGCTGAATACGTTTGTTTAAAAAAAAAAAAAAAAATGCAGGTTCTCTGGGTCTCATCTCAAACTTACTCAGAATCTTTGAGAATGGGGTCTGGAAATTTGCACTTTTGCAAACTATCCCAGTGAGCTAATGGTGCAACTCCTCTGCGGATCACTTTTTTGAGAATCTCTGCCATAAAAGGACCTGGCATTTGAACCAGAAGAATAGATAACATTTGACTTTTGGAAATGGAAAAAAAATGTTTACCTACTCTAAAAACTGTTATGCTAAGAGAAAGTGCTACATAAACAATTAGGAAATTTATTTTAAAAAAAAAAGAGAGTGAAAGAAAGAAAGAGAAAGAGAGAGAAACAAAACAAACTGTTAGGGAGATGAAAGGGCAGGGAATTTGGAACCAGCCTGATCCAGATTCAAGGCTTGGTCTACTTTTAGCTTGTGTCTGGTTCCATTTACTAATTGTGTGACTTTGAGCAAGTCACTTGGATATTTTGTGGTTTGGGTTTTTTGTTTTGTTTTTTGGTACGTTTGCTTGTTTGTTTGTTTTTGAGACAGGATCTTGCTTTGTCACCCAGGCTAGAGTGCAGTGGTGCAATCGCCGCTCACTCCAGCCTCAACCTCCCGTGCTCAAGCAATCCTCCCACCTCAGCCTCCGGAGTAGCTGGGACTGCAGGCACGCACCACCCACACCCAGCTAATTTTTGGATTTTTTGTAGAGACAGGTTTTCACCTTGTTGCCCAAGCTGGTCTCAAACTCCTGAGCTCAAACAATCCTCTCACCTTGGTCGCCCAAAGTGCTGTAGTGCTGTGATTACAGGCTTGAGCGACCGCACCTGGCCCTTTTTTTTTTTTTTTTTTTTTTTTTTTTGCCAGGGTCTCGCTCTGTCACCCAGGCTGGAATGCAGTGGCACGATCTCGGCTCACTGCAACCTCTGCCTCTCGGGATCAAGTGATTCTCCTGCCTCAGCCTCCCGAGTAGCTGGAATTACAGGCGCCTGCCACCGTGCCCGGCTACTTTTTGTAGTTTTGGCAGAGACGGGGTTTTGCCGTGTTGCCTAGGCTGATCTCCAACTCCTAGCCTCAAGTGATCCGCCTGCCTCGGCCTCCCAAAGGGCTGGGATTATAGGCAAGCCATCGCGTCCAAGATCTGCCACCTATTTTTAATGAGGTTCAATCTTCTCGTGTTTAATTTGAAAATGACAATATTGACCTAACAGGGTTATTGTGAGAAATAAATGAGATCAGGATAAAAATCTCCAAACATAGCTCCATGCACACAAGTAGATACTCAATAAATCATTGGTGTAGTTAATCGTCGTCCTGTTTGTCTTTCTTTTCTTTTTTTTTTTTTTTT
>NW_016805883.1:348054-349101 GCF_001698545.2 Rhinopithecus bieti | reverse complement strand
GTAACTGGGACTACAGGCGCCCGCCAGCTACATCGCCCGGCTAGTTTTTTTGTATTTTTTTAGTAGAGACGGGGGTTCACCGTGTTAGCCAGGATGGTCTCGATCTCCTGACCTCGTGATCCACCCGTCTCGGCCTCCCAAAGTGCTGGGATTACAGGTTTGACCCACCGCGCCCGGCCAAAAGGATCTGATCTTTTGATTCTCTGGGACCTTCTTAGATTCTCATTATACATGATCAATAAATGCTGACTGATTAGCCAGGCATGGTGGCATGCCCCTGTAGTCCCAGCTACTCAGGAGGCTGAGGCAGGAGAATTGTGTGAAGCCTGGAGGCCAAGGCTGCAGTGAGTGGAGATCAGTTGTGCCATTTCATTCCAGCCTGAAAGACAGAATGAGACCTTGTCTCAAAAAAAATAATAATAAAATAAAATAAAGTAGTGACTGAATATTGAAATTCAAAAAAAGTCTGAAATACTGTCCTGTACATTACCTCATGAGACTTTTGAAACAGTCCTCACAGAGATGTATAGACTATAAAAGTTAAGAGCATGGGCTAAGCTGTCAGACAACCTGGGTACAAATACTGATTATACTACTTAAGGGTGGTATGATCTTAGGCAAGAGTCTTTTCTGCACTGTTTGGTCATTGTTTCTCTTTGCATATTTGTATACTACTTCTTCCTCAGGAGTTTAATTTCCTTCTTTTTTTTTTTTTTTTTTTGAGACGTAGTCTCATTCTGTCACCCAGGCTAGAGTGCAGTGGTTCAATCTCAGCTCACTGCAGCCTTCACCTCCCGGGTTCCAGCAATTTTCCTGCCTCAGCCTCCCGAGTAGCTGGGATTACAGGTGTGTGTCACCACGCCTGGCTACTTTTTGTATTTTTTAGTAAAGATAGGGTTTCTGGCCGGGCGCGGTGGCTCAAGCCTGTAATCCCAGCACTTTGAGAGGCCGAGACAGGTGGATCACGAGGTCAGGAGATCGAGACCATCCTGGCGAACACCGTGAAACCCCGTCTCTACTAAAAAATACAAAAAACTAGCCGGGCGA
>NW_016805883.1:316399-346604 GCF_001698545.2 Rhinopithecus bieti | reverse complement strand
AAAGAAGGAAGGAAGGAAGGAAGGAAGGAAGGAAGGAAGGAAGGAAGGAAGGAAGGAAGGAAGGAAGGAAGGGAGGGAGGGAGGGAGGGAAGGACGGAGGGACGGAGGGAGGAAGGGGAGGGGAAAGGAAAGGAAAGGAAAGGAAAGGAAAGGAAGGAAATGGAGTTTTTACAGAGGTAATCAAGTTAAATGAGGTTATTAGAGTGGGCCCTAATGCAATATGACTGATGTCTTTATAAAAAGGGGAACTTTGGACACATACAGACACATACACACAGGGAGGACTATGAGAAGAGACATAAAGAGAAAGCTATGTCAAACCTGGGGCTATCAGGCTGGGCGTGGTGGCTCACGCCTGTAATCCCAGCATTTTGGGAGGCCGAGACAGGTGGATCACCTGAGATTGGGAGTTGAAGACCAGCCTGACCAACATGGAGAAACCCCTTCTGTACTAAAAATACAAAATTAGCTGAGCGTAGTGGCACATGCCTGTAATCCCAGGTACTCAGGAGGCTGAGGCAGGAGAATTGCTTGAACCTGGGAGGTGGAGGTTGTGGTGAGCCGAGATCACGCCATTGCACTGCAGCCTGGGCAACAAGAGCATAACTCCGTCTCAAAAAAACCATCTGGGGCTATCAGAAACTGGAAAAGGCAAGAAGGATTCTTCTCCTTCGGGTTTCAGATAAAACATGATTTTGCCAACACCTTGATTTTGGACTTCTAGCCTCCAGAACTGAGACAATAAATTTGTGTTGTTTTAAGTCACCCAGTTTGTGGTACTTTGTTGTGGCAGCCCTAGAAAATACTCTGTGTATATCTAAAAATGTACATCAGGCCAGGTGTGGTGGCTCATGCCTGGAATCCCAGCACTTTGGGAGGCCAAGGCAGAAGGATTGCTTGAGGCCAGGAGTTGAACAAGACCAGCCTGGACAACATAGTAAGACCCCATCACTACAAAAATGTTTAAAAATTATCCAGGTGTGGTAGCACACCTCTGTAGTCCCAGCTACTTGGGAGGCTGAGGCAGAGAATAGCTTGAGCCCAGGAGTTCAAGGTTGCAGTGGGCTATGATCTGCCACTGCACTCCAGCCTGGGTGACAGACCAAGACCCTGTCTCAAAAAAAATATATGTTTAATAAATAAATGCATATCTAAAAGGTTCACCCTTATTTTTGAATGACAGATTAGCTATATATAGAACTATAGGTTGACAATGTTTTTGTTGTTGTTGTTGAGATGGAGTCTCACTCTGTTGCCCAGGCTGGAGTGCAGTGGCACAATCTCTGCTCACTGCAAGCTCCGCCTCCTGGCCATTCCCCTGCCTCAGCCTCCCCAGTAGCTGGGACTACAGGTGCCTACCACCATGCCCGGCTAATTTTTTGTATTTTTTTTTAGTAGAGACAGGGTTTCATCATGTTAGCCAGGATGGACTCGATCTTCTGACCTCAGGTGATCTACCCACTTTGGCCTCCCAAAGTGCTGGGATTACAGGTGTGAGCCACCACACCCGGCAGGTTGACAATTATTATTGAAGGCATTTTTCCATAGTTTTCTGCTTTTATATACTGATAAAAAGTCCTCTGTCAGGCTGCTTTTCATGTCTTTGTCAGAAATCTGTCTTTTCTCTGGTATATTTTAAGATTCACTTTGTCGGCCGGGCGCGGTGGCTCACGCCTGTAATTCCAGCACTTTGGGGAGGCCGAGGCGGCGGATCACAAGGTCCAAGGAGGATTAAGAGACCCATGGTGAAACCGCCGTCTCTACTAAAAATCATCAAAAAATTAGCCGGGTGCGGTGGCGGGCGCACAGTAGTCCAGCTACTCGGCTAGGCTGAGGCAGGAGAATGGCGTGAACCCCGGGAGGGCGGAAGCTTAGCTTGCAGTGAGCCGAGATCGCAGCCACTCCACTCCACCGCATGGGCAGACAGAGCGAAGAACTCAGCCTCAAAAAAAAAAAAAAAAAAGATTACACTGATTGTCTTGGGTTTGTGCCGCTTCTACCTCGTTGATGTGTGTGTGTTGTGTTTGTGTGTGTGTTTGGTAGATTTAGAAAATGTATATCCTGGCCGGCGCAGTGGCATCAAGCCTGTAATACCCAGCACTTGAGAGACCTGATAGATGGGCGGATCAACTGACGATCAGGCAGAATCGAGACATCTGGTAACCCCAGTGAAACTCCCGTCTCTACTAAAAATACCAAAAAACTAGCCAGGCGGAGTGGCGGGCAGCCCGTAGTATCCCCAGCTACTCGGAGCTGAGGCAGGAGAATCGGCATAAACCCTGGAGGCGGAGCTTGCAGTGAGCTGAGATCGGCCACTGCGACTCCAGCCTGGGTGAGACAGAGCGAGGACTCGTCTCAAAAAAAAAAAAAAAAAAAAAAAAAAAAAAAAAAAAGTATACCCTACAAATTCACCTACACCTTTATCTTAAAATGCATATTCTAAAAATCTTTCTTACTTGGTACATAGTATACTTCTTCTTTTTTCTTTTTTTCTTTTTAATTTTTATAATAGAGATGGAGGGGGGTGTCTCACTCTGTTGCCCAGCTGGTCTCGAACTCCTGGCTTCAAGCAATCCTCCTGCCTCAGCTTCCCAAAGTGTTGGGAGTATAGGCATGAGCCACCATGCCTGGCCCATAGTATGCTTCTTTAATCTGAGGATTCATGTCAGTTCTAGAGAATATTCAACCAGTATCTCATGCAACATTGGCTCTCATTTCTCCTTGTAGAACTCTCATTAGAAGTACATGGAAGTATCCACGTCTCTCAACCTCTATTTTACACTTACTATTTTCCTTTGCTAAACCCTAGGTTTCTACAACTCTCTCCACTAATTTACTAATTTTCTTTTCAACTATGTCTAGTTTACCGTTTAAAGCATCCATTAGTATTTTATTTCAATAACCATAATCTTATTTTTAAAGACACAGGGTCTTGCTCTATTGTCCATGTTGGAGTGCAGTGTTGTGATCAATCATAGCTCACTACATAGTGAGACCACGTCTCTACAAAAATAAAAATAAAAAATTACCCAGGCGCAGTGGCTCACGCCTGTAATCCCAGCACTTTGGGAGGCCGAGGCAGGTGGATCATGAGGTCAGGAGTTCAACGCTAGCCTGACCAACATGGTGAAATCCCGTCTGCACTAAAAATACAAAAATTAGCTGGGCGTGGTGGTGCACGCCTGTAATCCCAGCTACTCAGGAGACTGAGGCAGGAGAATCACTTGAACCCAGGAGGTGGAGGTTGCAGTGAGCCGAGATCACACCACTGCACTCTAGCCTGGGTGACAGAGTGAGACTTCATCTCAAAAATAAAATAAAATAAAATAAAATAACAAAACATTAGCCAGGCATGGTGGTATGCACCTAGCTACTCAAGAAGCTGAGATGTGAAAATCACTTGAGCCCAGGAGTTCAAGGTTACATTGAGCTATGATTGCACCACTATACTCTAACCTGGGCAACAGAGCAAGACTCTGTCTCCAAACTTTAAAAAAATAATAAATAAAAATAAAATGACAGGAAGAGACTGTGTTTGAAAGCTCTGAAGGGGTTGCAGCCCTTGGATACTTGCCCCAAAAATAAACATGATGTGCTTGCTTTATTACTGTGATAGAAAAAAACAAACTTCACACTCAAGTCTTCACTAGTACAAGGACGTACTCCTGAAGCTCAAGCAGTCCACAGTTGTGGACTCTAAAATAATGATCTCCCATTATCCCTCAGATCTACTTAATAATGCTCAATACATTTTTGTATTCAGTCAACAAAGATTTATCAAATATCTGCTAGGCACTGTTCTAGGCCCGTGAGATATAGCAATAATGAGAGACAAACTCCCTGACCTCATGGAGCATCCATTCTATGGAGGGCAAGGTGAACAATAAGCATACAAAATAAGAGCAGATATCAATAAGTATTATTAAGGAAGAAAACAGTAACATGGTTAGAGATTGACTGGGTGGAGACTATTTAGGTGTGCGAAGTTCTCTGGGAGGACATAACATTTGAGATGAGACCTAAAAAATGAATGAAAATGAACCAAACGTGCAAAGAGCTGGGGAAAGAACATTCCAGACAAAAGGAATAAATAGCAAGAGCAAAGGGTTTAAGATGGTCACAGATTTCGCATATCTGAAGAACGAAAACGAAGAAGCGAGCATGAATTAGTGGGAAGAATGGTAGAAGATGACATTGAAGAGGTGAACCAGGGGCCAAACCGTGAAAGGCCTTGTAAGCTACAGTCAGCATTGGAATGTTATTCTGAGTGTGATTGGAAGCCACTAGAGTGATTTCAAGCAGGAGATTGAAATGATCCCATTTGAAAGCGAACATTGTGGGTTCTAGGTAAGAATGGATTGGGAAGAGCAAGAGTGGAAGGAGGAGGACCAGTTAGGAGACTACTGCAGTAGTCCAAGAGAGGGACAGTGGTGGTCTGGATGAGGATGATAGCAGTGGAGACAGGGAGAAGTAGATGGATTCAGGTCAAGATTACTGAACTTAATGAAGGGATGGGTGTGTGTTGAGGAGAGGAGCAATGAAAGAAAGAAAGGCATCAAATATGACTTCCAATTTCCAAAAATGTATGCTGAGCAAAATAGGCCAGACAAAATAGAGTAATATACTATAGTAACATACTACAGGTTATAGGAAATGCAAACAAATCCAAATGGATAAGAGATCAGTGGAGGCTGGGCACGGTGGCTCAAGCCTGTAATCCCAGCACTTTGGGAGGCAGAGACGGGCGAATCACAAAGTCAGGAGATCGACACCATCCTGGCTAACACGGTGAAACCCCGTCTCTACTAAAAAATACAAAAAACTAGCCGGGCGAGGTGGCGGGCGCCTGTAGTCCCAGCTACTTGGGAGGCTGAAGCAGGAGAATGGCATAAACCCGGGAGGCGGAGTTTGCAGTGAGCTGAGATCCAGCCACTGCACTCCAGCCCGGGAGACAGAGCGAGACTCCGTCTCAAAAAAAAAAAAAAAAAAAAAAAAGATCAGTGGAAATACAAAAATTAGTCAAGTGTAGTGGTGCACACCTGTGGGGCCAGCTACTTCAGAGGCCAAGGCAGCGGGATCACCTGAGCCTAGGAGGTTGAGGCTGCCGTGAGCTGTGATCGTGCCACTACACTCCAGCCTGAGAGACAGAGCGAGAGCCTGTCTCAAAAGAAAAAAAAAAAAGAAAAGAAAAGAAAAGAAAATATTAGGGGTTGCCTGATAGCAGCAAGCAATGGGATCAGAGACTGGGAAGCAGAAAGAAGGAAGCAATTACAGAAGAGAATGAGGTAACTTTTATGGTGATGAATGCATTTATTATCTTGATGGCAGACATGGTTTCCTGGGTGGGGAATTATTAAATTGTACACTTTAATATATTCAGTTTACTGTATGTCAAGTATGCCTTAATAAACCTGTTTTTTCAAAAAGACTCCCAGCTTTTTGACCTGAACAAACTAGTTGAATGTTAATGTCTTTTACTGAGACAGGAAAATTAAATTTCTATAATACAGCCTGTAAGCAGTCTCAAGGCTGCTCAATAGGAATAATAAGAATAATCCTTCCACTTGTGAATAGACTATATAAGTGAGAATGTAGGTTCAGCTGCTATAGCAGAGATCCAAAATAACAGTGGCTAAAATAAGATAGAAGCTTGTTCTCTCTACTACACTCAGCCAGGCATAAGCAGTCTAGGGCAAGTATGTGAGTCCCACAGTGCCAAAGTTCCCAGGCTCCTTCTATCTTATCCATAAGATCCAAGATGACTCATCACTACCATGTTCATAGTCTAGCTGAAAAGACAGAAAAGGAAGGGGGAGACTCACACTTTCCCTTTAAAGGCATATCTCAGAAGTTGTAGGCGTGGTTCTATTCACACCCTATTGACCCAAACAGAATCATGGCCACTCTTGGTTGTGAGAGAGACCAGGACATTTATTATTACAGGCAACTATGTGCCCATTTAAATACCAACAAATATCATGAAAGGGGAGTAGAGGACAGATATTCAAGGGAAATTAGCAGTTTTTGACATAAGTTTTCAGCTGACAAAGCTATTTCTCATTCATGTCATTTCATCTTCACAATTTTGTGACATGGATACACCTTAAGAGTTCGTTCAGTTTGAGGGGAAGTTTAGCAGAGTGGTTAAGAGTATGGGCTTTGGAGTTTCAAATCCCATCTCCACCGCTTGCTAGCTGTGACATCCAAGGAAAACTGCTTAACTTCTCAGAGCTTCAGTCTCTTCAGTTGTAAAATGGAGGTAATAACACTACCCATCTCATAGGTTTTTATGAGGAATAAATGTGATAATGAATGCACAGTTCCAGGCATACAGTTGTACCTACGCCTACATTATCTGTTATTATGCATCAAGTATTTGGGACCTCCAGATAAATAAAAGAGCAATTCACAGTATAGTGGCAGGGGTGGAGGGGGGTCACAGGTAAATGAATAGAAAGTTACAAAATAATATGACAATTCTGCCACAAGGAAGGCAATACCAGGAGCCAGACAAGCACAGGGGAGGGGCCTCTAACCCACAAATCTTACAAGAAAAATAGGCGTATATGGTAAAGAAGAAAGAAAGGATATTCCTTAAAGAAGCCAAGACACCACAGCAAGTGAAAGCCTAGTGCCTTCAGCGAAACACAAGTTGTCTGGCATCGCTGGAGCAGGGGAGCATGTTAACTGAGAGGAGGGGCAGAGTGGCAGATTAGGGCCAGTGGCAGAGGAACCTTTGCAGGTGACACACTTGCCAAGAAACTCTCAGTTACCCCTTCCTGCTGACCAAGTAAGTTCAGGGCTGGGACCTTACTAGGCAGAAAAGGAGCTTTCACTGTGCCTACCAAATGAAGCAGTCATAGGAAACACTGCAGGGAAAGGAAGTGAGTCGTTAGCAGGAACTGATGGTGGCTTTTCCCAGGCACCTTGCCACGTCTGATTCAATCTGTTTATGCAAAGTCCAAAGAAAGTGAATATTTTTTATCAATCCTGATGATTTAAACCTGCGTAAGAGATGAAGCTGGGTAACAGAGCATAACAAAGCCTGGATTATTTATCCTGTTGCTCGTCAGAGAAAGTGGGGCATGCCAGAGGTGAGAGCCAAGAGTGGAGACTCTCCCAAAAATATGAAAAGAATAAAATTAGGAAACCAAAAGCCTAGGGGAGAATCCATGCCTCTGTCACTCCAGCTCACTAAGCTGAGAAAGTTCATGGTCCTTTAGAACAGGAAGAAGAATACAATGGGGTTGGGTTGAAATCTGGACAAACTCCACATACACTTATAAATAGGCACCAAAACACACTGGTGCAGAGGAATGTTTTTCCATCTTTAGAGCCATACCTAGGACAAGGTGATTAAGGCTTTTCCCCAGGGCACCCACCTTAGCAGCCCCAGATGTTTTTAAATAAAGGTTTTCAAAATTGTGAGAAACTAAAAAAGTTAATATTGTTCTTTCTAGAAATTAGAAGAATATGAGTAAACGTAGAACCTAATTGGCAAAAAAGTTACTTAAAATAGAAAGCCCCAGATTGTCCATCTTATTGCTAAATCTCACATGTAGCCACAAGCAACTCCAGGCCTACATTTGACCAGTTCAAACTTCACAGTGGAAAGAGACAATGTCTTTTTCCTTTAGGGTTTCAGAAAGAGTCCCAGGATTGGATTTCCCTGGCATAGCTTGGGTCACAAGCCTGTCTCCAAAATAATCACAAGGCCCGGAGGCCTGGAATGCTCTGGGTTCGGCAGGTGCAGGTCATATGGCCATTCCAGGAAGGTTAAGGGGTATCATCCTCAAAGGACATAGACTGAGGGTAAGCGAAAGGTATCCTCTTTCCAAAAGAGTACAGTATAACTATCAAAGGAAGAGAAGGAAGATGTCACAAAGAGAAAAAAAAAAAAAACAGATGCTCATTTTATACATTAGCTGCCTAAAATTTCAACTTTTTTGAATTTCTCTTCTAATGAATAGGTCGATTCCATTTCATTGAGTACGTGAACTTCATGATGGTGACCCCCTAGTCTTCCCCATATAACAGTGGTCAGGGACCTCAAGAAGGCAACCTTGCTTTGCAATGGAGTGCTTGGATCACTGGATGTGGAATGTCCCATCCAAAGGGGCTGAACCCAAGACTTAATGTTTGTGCCTTTTCTAGATCAGAAACACTAAGGATTTTCTGTTTCATTCAAGACAAATTGTAGCTGTCACTATTGAGAAGAGGTTGAAGTTATCTTTTTTTTTTTTTTTTTTTTTTTTTTTCTGGAGATAGGGTCTCACTTTGTCATCCAGGCTGGAGTGCAGTGGTGTGAACACAGCTCACTGAAGCCTTGACCTCCTCGGCCCCAAGTAATCCTCCCGTCTCAGTCCCCCAGGTTGCTGGGACTATAGGCATGCACTATAGGCATGCACCACTGTACCTGGCTAATTTCTGTATTTTTTTTTTTTTTTTTGTAGAGATACGGTTGCACCATATTGCCAAGGCTGGAAAGTTACCACTTCTTTTTGTCCCCTTGGCTAAGGTCAAATGCCTCTGCATGGGTTTGAGAAGATGGCGAAGCTTGGCTGGCTGCGGGTGAGTAGTCTCCATGGCCTCATAAGTCTTTGTGGGGCCTTTTGTTTGTTTGTTTGTTTTGAGACAGTCTTGCTCTGTTGTCCAAACTAGAGTGCAGAGTGTTGTGATCTTGGCTCACTGCAACCTCCGCCCCTTGGGTTCAAACAATTCTCCTGCCTCAGCCTCCCGAGTAGTTAGTACTACAGGCACTCGGGTTTCGCCGTTTTGGCCGAGCTGGTCTCGAACTCCTGACCTCAAGTGATCCGCCCACCTCGGCCTCCCAAAGTGGTGGGATTACAGGCCTGAGCCACTGAGCCCGACCAAGTCTTTGAGTTTCTAACCACAGTGATTAGCAGAAAACATAAGAGGTCGCTAGCAGGAGTACTTATTCTGGAACATCAGAATCTGAGGGCAGAAGGCCATGTAGAATCAGGGGAGAAATTCTCCAAGGAACCCTATTAGTCCATATATTTGCCACACATCACTGTGTTCTGCCATCTGAAGTACACGATCCTGTATAAAAATTCCAGAAGATGGCCTGGCACGGCGGCTAAGGGAGGCTGAGGCAGGAGAATGGCGTGAACCCGGGAGGCGGAGCTTGCAGTGAGCCGAGATCGCCCCACAGCACTCCAGCCCGGGTGACAGAGACTCCGTCTCAAAAAAAAAAAAAAAAAAAAAAAAGTCCAGATAATAGGCAGGGCGCGGTGGCTCACGCCTGTAATCCCAGCACTTTGGGAGGCCGAGGCGGGCGGATCACCTGAGGTCGGGAGTTCCAGACCAGCTTGACCAACATGGAGAAACCCTGTCTCTACTAAAAATACAAAATTAGCCAGGCATGGCGGCTCATGCCTGTAATCCCAGCTACTGGGGAGGCTGAGGCAGGAGAATCGCTTGAACCCAGAAGGTGGAAGTTGCAGTGAGCCCAGAAGATCGCGCCATTACACTCCAGCCTGAGCAACAAGAGCGAAACTCCGTCTCAAAAAAAGAAAAGAAAAGAAAAGAAAAGAAAAGAAAAGAAAAGAAAAGAAAAGAAAAGAAAAGAAAAGGGTCTCAATCCCTGAGCATAAAGAGAAGATGAGGTAGAAAAAGCCCCAGGACTCTGCTCCCCAGGGACCAAACTTAGTGTTCCTTCAGACTTGGCCTATCCACTGGGAATTCTAGGTACTTCCTAGATACCCTAGGATGTCTACGATGTCCTTGGCAGTGTATGCTAAATGTGTCTGCCAGATATTTTTCTGGATCAGGATGAACATAATCTCCTCAGCATCTCAAAGGGGCCCCAAACTCTCAATACCTTAAGAACCACTACTCTAGGCTGGGCACAGAGGCTGAGGTGGGAGGATCACTTGAGTCCAGGAGTTCAGGACCAGCCTGGGCAAACATGGCAAAAGCCTGTCTCTAAAAAAATTTTTTTAAATTAGCCAGACATGGTGGTTCGGATCCTGTAGTCCCAGCTATTCAGGATACTGAGGTGGGAGAATCTCCTGAGTGCCTGAGGTTGAGGCCGCAGTGAGCCATGATTATGCCACTGCATTCTAGCCTGGGTGACAGAGTAAGACCCTGTCCTCACCCCCCACCGAAAACAAAAACAAAACCAAAAAAACCCCAAGAAACACTAATCTAAAGTGATGCTTCCACACTTGGCTTATTACTAAAATTACCAGAAGAGCTTTAAAAGCACTGATACCTGGGCCCCTCCTCCTGGAGAGGTGGATTCAGTGGATCTGTGTTGGGGCCAGAGAATCTGCACTTTTTAGAAGCTCACCAAGCTTAGAAACTGCAGCTCTAGAAGAAAATATTAATGAAGTTAGTATTAATTAATTTTCATTATTATTTTCCCTAGAAGGGAGAAGAAAAAATTACCTCAGCACTTGGCACTTTAAAGCTATTCTGATGTAAACACCTCAGGTGTTTATGGTAAAGATAAAATTAGAATTCCTGGTAAAGAGAGGGCACTGAAACCCAGCAAGCCATAAAGAAAACAATAGAATTCAGAAGGCCGTGGTTCTGTTATACTGTATTGTGACCACAGCTTATACCCAGTCATATCATGTTCTTGGACACCCCTAGCATCGGTTCATGAACTGTTTTCTTCAGTGAGAACTTCTCACACTGTACTGAAACTACCATGTCTTGTCTGTGTATCTCCCCCGTGGACTGTTAGCTCCTTGAGGATGGAGACGGGGCTTTGCTCTTCTGGAATGCTGGGCTGAGCATCCGGAAAGTCCTCGATGAGTACTTTCTGATGCTCAACTAACCTGACTCACATGACTGTTGGCTCCCTTGCAATTCTGTTCTCAAACTCTACCAGTCTGAAGCCTGCCAATGCAATTTCAAGGTGTTACTCTTCCAATAAAGACTAGCATTTTCTTCAAAACCTCTAGTCTGGAGAGATGCACTTCACTTGAGCCTTATTGCAGATTCTCATTTCTTTCAGCACTCATCTAAAAAAGGGGAACAATAATGCCTAGCCAAGCTTCCAGGGCAGTTGTGATAATTAAATGAGATCTTCCATAAATGGAGACAGTTGTTTGTTTCCCCACCCGCTTCAGCAAAGAGAATATGAGTGTCTGTTTTGCTAAAAAAGAAAAGAGGTCTCTGCATGGGGTGTAGGGTCAGACAGATACATTTTTTATTTTATTTATTTATTTATTTAATTTATTTATTTATTTTTGAGATGGAGTCTGGCCCTGTCACCCAGGCTGGAGTGCAGCAGCGTAATCTCAGCTCACTTGCTGCAACCCCTGCCTCCTCGGTTCAGGCGATTCTTGTGCCTCAGCTTCCTGAGTAGCTGGGATTAGAGGCACGTGGCACTGTGCCTGGCTAATTTTTGTATTTTTAGTAGAGACAGGGTTTCACCATGTTGGCCAGGATGGTCTCAAATTCCTGATCTCAGGTGATCTGCCCACCTTGGCCTCCTAAAGTGCTAGAATTATAGGTGTGAGCCACCACACCCGGCCAGGCAGATGGCTTTTAATTCTGACCCCAGTTCAAACATTATTGAGACAGTAAGGTGAGAATCAATAAAAAAGTCAAAAATTACCCTGTTTGAACAATGACCTGAAATACAATGGCTACATATCAAAGAAGTTGCTGAGTGACACATCCTCAGGACAAATAGAGGCTTCTGCACAGGCCACATGCATCTGTCCCTGCCTGCCCATCTGTTTCATCTTGCAGTGCTCCCTCCACTCCCTCTAGGCCCCAGCCACACCGAACTTTCTTTGTTACTCCACGCACTTTTTTGATGCCAGGCCTTTGCATGTGCTCTTCCATCTGCCTGTCACCTACTCATCCATAACTCTAGGCTTAAATATCTCTTTCCAGAATGAGTGCCGTGGCTCATGCCTGTAATTCTGGTGCTTTGGGAGGCCCAGGCGGGAAGACTGCTTGAGGCCAACAGTTCAAGACCAGCCTGAACAACATAGCAAGACTCTGTCCCTACAAAAAAATAAATACATAAAAATCTAAAAATCTCTTCCCAAGGAAGACCTCCCTTGACTTCCTCAGCCAGGTTAGGTCACTATGCCACAGGTGAACCTAGGTCACCTATGTTCTTCCCCTTTCACTCATTACAGATGTGAACTTCCAAAGGGCCTCCATTCAACCATTCATTTATCTGACAATTCTTTCCAGAGCTCCTACTAGGTGCTGGGCATTATTCTGGGTGCTAGCAGTACAGTGGTAGACAAGATAAGACACAGATTCTACCTATGAAACTTACACTCTAGTGGGAAAGGCAGACAATACACAAATAAATTAATACAGGAATCTCTGGTTCACTCACTGCTGCATTTCCAGAGTGGGCCCCAACACATAGCAGATACTCAACAAATGCTTGTTGAGGAGAAGGAAAGGAAAGTGAGGGTGAATGGCAGCTAATCTGAAGGAAGAGGCAGGAGTGGCCAGTGTCAGAGCCAACAAACTAACTACTGTGGAATCATTTCACCCTAGCGGTTTGCTCAATTTGCAGGAGGGACTAAAATGGGTTGAGTCCTATCCTGTCCTTTTGGTCTTCAATAAGGAAGGGGAGGAAGTGGCTTACCTTCACTTCTGTCTATCCTGTATCTGTGTAAGCACCTACAAATAGGGACAAATGAATGGGTGCAAGCCCTAGACATATCAAGTGATCTCATCCACTCCTGTGCCTTTCAGTGTTAGAGACTGGGCAGTTGGTTGCAAAACACATTTCCTCTTTCTCACGGGTGCCCAGCTAGGCTACTCTTCCCCACTTCTCTAATAGTTAGATGTTACCCCATGATGAGATTTCATTGGTGGAATATGGATGGAAGTGATAGACTCTCCCATGTGTGGTCCTCCATGCCCTTTCCCCATCACAATGACCCTGGAAGCTGTGTAATATAGATGGCGGATGTTGGGTGCAGTGGCTCACGCCTGTAATCCCAGCACATTGGGAGGCCAAGGTGGACAGATCACTGGAGTCCAGGAGTTCAAGAGCAGCCTGGCCAACATGGTGAAACCCCACCTCTATTAAAAATATAAAAATTAGCCAAGTATGGTGGCACAAACCTGTGATCCCAGCTACTCAGGAGACTGAGGTACGAGAATCACTTGAACCCAGGAGGCAGAGGTTTCAGTGAGCTATGATCATACCTCTGCAGTCCAGTTTGGGCAACAGAGCTAGACCCTTTCCCAAAAAAAAAAAAAAAAAAAAAGATAGCAGAGACAAAAGATGGAAGGACTTTGTTCCTGAACCCCACTTAGAGAAGAGTCTCTCACTTATTAGGAACACCAGTTTGGGATTTTCCTGAGTGAGAAATAAACTACTGTGCTAGGCCATCAAGGCTGGGAGTTTTTCTGTTAAAGCAGCAAGCATCTTTTTTTTTTTTTTTTTTTTTTTTTTTAAGACAGGGTCTCCTGGCTGGGGGCAGTGGCTCACACCTGTAATCCTAACACTTTGGGAAGTCAAGGTGGACAGATCACCTGAGGTCAGAAGTTTGAGACCAGCCTAAAAAATGCAAAAATTAGCCAGGCATGGTGGTGCGCACCTGTAATCCCAGCTACTTGGGAGGCTGAGGCAGGAGAATTGCTGGAACCTGGGATGCACAGGTTACAGTGAGCTGAGATCGTGCCACTGCACTGCAGCCTGGGCGACACAGCAAGACTCTGTCTCAAAATAAATAAATTAATTAATTAATTCAGGGACTCACTCTGAGTCATGCCTTCAGACTTAGTGTGGCCAAAACTGGGCTTGCTACTTTCACCCGCACCAGCTTCTCCCTCTCCAGTGTGGCCCATCTCAGTAAGATGGCACCACTTTCCACCCAGGCATGCAAGCCTAAAACTCAGAGCCACCTTGGACCCTTTTCCCTTTCTCTCAGCCTCTACATTTCTCCTCCATAGATCTTGAATTCATATCTTCTCTTCTCCACTGCTGCTACCATCAGTGCCTAAATACCACAACAGTCTCCAGCTAACCCATCTCCCTGCTTGATTATAGCTGCCCCTCAAGTCCATTCTCCAGCCTGAGTCATCCACCCCAAAACAGATCCAAGCATACCACCCCTACCCACACTCACTTTAACACTCAGGGCTGGCTCCCTACCACCCTGAGGATTCAGTTCAAGCTCCTTGGCACAGTCTCAAAGACCTTGCATGATCTGGCCTGGCCTCTCTTTGCAGCCTCTTCCGCTGACCCCAAGCCAGCTGTGTACATTCCTGTCACACCAATTAGGTTCCTCATTCACATCATCCTTCCTCTGCACTCTGGCTGTTCCCCTGGCCTAGAATACTTCAACCCCCATTCTTCACTTGCATCACAACTGCTCATCCTTCAGGCCTCAGCTTGATTTTCACTTCCTCAGAGAAGTGACCTACCTGACCCTTGGACCAGGTCAGCCAACTTGGCACCTCCTATTGCCCAACACAACTCTCTTGACATTTGATTGTTGTGACTTAATTGTCTGTCTTTCCTGTTCAAGTGCAAGTTCCTGGAGGGCAGGGCCTCGGTCCTGTTCACCCTTGTGTTCTTAGCCTCTAGAAAAAAGTAGGAATCCCCGTATGTCTGTTAAATGAGTATGTGTGAGCAGTACACTCACTCAATAATTACCAATTTAGTGATATCAGTGCTATTCAATGATAGCAAACAAGTAATTCTGAGTTTGTCTGCCGTCTGAGTCAAAGCAATTGCCCTCATTTTTTTTTTTTTTTTTTTTTTTCTTGAGATGGAGTCTCTCCCTATCGTCCTGGCTGGAGTGCAATGGCATGATATCGGCTTACTGAAAACTCCGCCTCCCGAGTTCAAGCCATTCTCCTGCCTCAGCCTCCTGAGTACCTGGAATTACAGGTGCGTGCCACCACTCCCGACTAATTTTTTATGTATCTTTAGTAGAGATGGGGTTTCAACATGTGGGCCAGGCTGGTCTTGAACTCCTGACCTCATGATCTGCCCACCTCAGCCTCCCAAAGTGCTGGGATTACAGGTGTGAGCCACCGGGCTCAACCTGCACCCATTTATTAATGAGGAGACAGATCCCCAAGGGATCAGGTGATCTGCCCCAGGGAGGCAGGAGGTGAAGCAGTCACAGGGCTCTGGCTATGACCACACCACCCCCCTTCTCCCTCCGCTTCCAACTTTTCTTGTTTCTGAGGACCAGGCGGAAATGTAATGTCATGACACATTGGGGGATTTCTTTCTTCCTCTACATTCTTCTGATGTGACTCCAGTCTGGGGGGCTGGGGGAACACAAGCCCCAGGAGGAGGGAGGCGGGTGGTGGGGAGGTTAGTGGCCACATTCCTCAGCAGCCTCTGTTTGCATAGCTCAGAGAAAGAAGAAAGAAGTTAGCAAGCTCTGGCAGACACACTGGGCATTCAGCTCCTGTTCTGGCAGCTGCAAGAGCTGGGCTGAGCACGCGCTCTGCCAAAGCCAGGGAGGCAGACACTCTCTCCAAGCTCAAACTGCCAAGATGAGGTGGAGGGGGTCAGGGCCTCTGTCTAAGATGGGGTTCACAGAAAGAGACCCCTTCTTTCTGCTCAGGCTGGCAGCCAGTTGGCCTTGAGCCATGTGTGGGAGAAGGGGAGCAGAGGGAGGCAGTGTCAGGGCCTTAGTGCAAATCCTTCCAGGTTGGGAGGCTGGTGTGGGCATCAGACAGCCCAGGGGGCTATCTCAGCTCCTCCTCCACTCTGGAGATGTTGGGGGGACAGCCTCTAGGCAGATGTCCCCACCCAGATCCTGGGGCCACTGCCGTCACATTCCAGAGGGGGCTGAGAGCCACAGAGCATGGCTTGAGAACGAGCTCACCATGGAAACCAGGCTTCCTAGGAAAAGGTCACATATTTGATGTGGCTGTCATCCGGGCACCTTAAATGCCACACTGTTCCTGTTTTCTTGAGCACACTGCCAGCAGAGAAGGCCTGAGACAATGGGGGTGGCAGTTGACCTGTTTGCCTGGTTTTAGACAGGCCCCTGTCACAGTTTCCCCTTCTCAGCAAAAAGCAGTGCTGTTTCCACTTACATGTTTCCCCAACGTGTACCCACTTGGGCAGCCCTGCAGGCCAACCCTTAAGTCTGGCAAGGACCCACTGTGCTAAAAATCTAGAAAAGGAGGTGCAAACAAGATCCATGACGGTAAAAACTAGCAGAGCTTGTTAAGAATAGTAAAAGCTTTCGTGTATTGAGTACTTACTCCATGCTGCCAGGCACTGTGATAAATGCTTTACATGCACTGTAATCTCCACAAAAAAACCCTAATAAAAAAATTGAGGCCAGGCGCGGTGGCTCAAGCCTGTAATCCCAGCACTTTGGGAGGCCGAGACGGGCGATCACAGGTCAGGAGATCGAGACCATCCTGGCAACACGGTGAAACCCCCGTCTCTACTAAAAAATACACAAAATAGCCGGGTGGACGTGCGGGCGCCTGTAGTTCCCGCTACTCAGGAGCTGAGGAGAGAATGGCGTGGAACCCGGGAGGCGGAGCTTGCAGTGACTGAATCCGGCCCACTGCACTCAGCCTGGGCCGGCCAGAGCGAGATTCCGTCTCAAAAAAAAAAAAAAAAAAAAAAAAATTGAGGTTTTGAGAGGTTAAATAACTTATCTGAGATTATTATATAACCAGAAAATGGCCTGACGAGGATTCAAACCCAGACTTGTCTGATCTAGAGCCTGAAACTTTCATCTCTACTCGATTTCACTCATCCATTTATTCATGCACACATTCATTTATTCAATTGTCCATCCATCCATGCATGCATCAAACATTAGGGAGAGCCTCTGGTGTGCTGCAGACTGGACTGGGTGCAGGGATACAGTGTGCAAAAGGACACACTCCACAACCTCCAAGAGTTCACAGTAGGAGAAACATATGAGTAAACAATGACAATACACGGTGTGTTGGAAGCCATGGGAGAGGAGCAGCAAAGCTGCTGTGGGAAGAGGACTCATTTTCCTTGCATTGCCCAAGGCTCAGAGGCGTGAGAGCACAGGGGAGGAGAGACTAACCCAGCTGGGACTGGGGTGGGTAGCAGATTTTCTCCAGAAGGTGTCCAAACACACACCTGGAAAAGGGGTTGAACTTGGGTCACACTTCTCAGGCCTGGAGTTCCAGGGGTTGGATTCACATCCATGGGCAGGAGAGAACACTCACTCTCAAATGGACCCGATCAGGCCCCCCCTTACCAAGCACACTGCCTCCCAGGGATGCCCAACTGACCAAGTACCACCGACAAAATAGAAAGAAGTCAGGCTTTCCTAGAGAACCCTGGGTGAGTACATGGTTTACACAGCTGTCCTTAACCCAGACTCTAGTGGCATGAAGAAAGAACGAGCTAGCTTCTTCCTCCTTCCACTCCCATTGAAGACTGCCCACTGTCAAAAGCTAGGGGACAGTAGAAATAAAACTATTGCCTTATTATAAGGAAACCAACCCAGTGACTTCTAGGTTGGGCAAGAAAATTAGGGTTGGGGAAAAGGGTGACTTAATTCCTCCCGTCTGTCTGGTTCCTACACCCACATCATATGTCTTTGGGGAAGCTTCCCACACAGGCTGTGATCCACCAACTATAGCACTCCAGCCCTGAAAGGAGCCCTTTTCCGTACATGCCCTGTTGGTTAGTAATAGCCAAGATGCTGGGTGGGAAGAAGGGAGAGAAAGAGGGAGGGAGGAAGGAATATTCTCTGAAGAGCGAGAGGGCAACTGGCTTCTTTCACAGTTGTGTGGGTGGCAGTGAGCTAAGAGGTCCCTGTTCTCTTCTCCATCAATCAAGGGGGCAATCAAGAAAAAATGTGCAGTTTAAAAAAGTTCAAAAAGAAAAATCAAACCACAACAACTTCCAAATTATATTAATTTGGTGATGGCCTGATACTCTGGAAACCAATCATGGGAAGGGGCAACCCTCACTTCCTCCTGCTCTTGGATGACGTTAGCCCTTTTACTTTTTCTGGGGTTAGTCTCCATGAAGCAACAGTCCGGCCTGGGCTCCTCACCACAGCAAGGAGGAAAACACAGAACTTTGTTCTCTCCTCTCTGGATAATGGTGGCCAGGATAGAAGTTCATGGGCAATGAGAAGCCTGGGCCCTCCTGCACAAGGTTGGCATCAAACAAAATTGCAGTAGCTGATAGAATAGTATCCTTGTGCAAGTTACTTCATGCCCCTGAGCCTCAGGGCCCTCGTCCATTAAACTGGGAAAATAATACTACCCACCTTCCTGATGGCCTTATTTATTCCTGTCTTCAGGTTCTTTTTATTTACCTCTTCTACTTTTTTTTTTTTTTTCCTGAAACAGGGTGTCACTTTGTCACCCAGGCTGGAATGCAATGGCACAATGACAGCTCACTACAGCCTTGAACTCCTGAGCTCAAGCAATCTTCCCACCTCAGCCTCCCACATAGCTGGGACCACAGGCATGTGCCACCACACCTGGCTAAATTTTTTTCTTTTTAAAAATTATTTGTAGAGATGAGGAGATGAGGTCTCCCCTCCCGCCTTGACCTTGCAAAGTGCTGGGATTACAGGCATGGGCCACTGTGCTCAACCTCTTCTACCTCTCTTTTCTCCTCTTTTATCCCCCTTTCTCTCACTGCCTTCTCGGTAGTCCCCTCCACCCCATATGGACTTAAATAATTCTTGACTTTCATGGCCCCTGTGAACTTGCTTCTTCCCCCATTCCTTCCCATTTTAATAGCGCCATCGTATACCCAGTTTCTCAGGCTAGAATCTAAGAAATCATCCTTGAGGGCCGGGTGCGGTGGCTCAAGCCTGTAATCCCAGCACTTTGGGAGGCCGAGACGGGCGGATCACGAGGTCAGGAGATCGAGACCATCCTGGCTAACACGGTGAAACCCCGTCTCTACTAACAACTACAAAAAACTAGCCGGGCGACGTGGCGGCGCCTGTAGTCCCAGCTACCCGGGAGGCTGAGACAGGAGAATAGCGTGAACCCGGGAGGCGGAGCTTGCAGTGAGCTGAGATCCGGCCACAGCACTCCAGCCTGGGTGACAGAGCGAGACTCCGTCTCAAAAAAAAAAAAAAAAAAAAAATCATCCTTGATTACCTTCTTCGCCACAACACATACATTTAACCCATCAGCCTGTCTTACGGGTGATTCCTCCAAAACATATCCTGAATCTGACCATTTCCCAACCTCTGCTACCACCCTAATTCTGGCCACCATCACCTCTTGCCTAGATGACTACAAAGTTCTCCTAACTGGTCTTGCTATTTATTTAGTTTTTAGAGATGAGGTCTTGCTATGTGGCCCAAGCTGGTCTGAAACTCCTGGGCTCAAGCAATCCTCTGGCCTCAGCCTCCCAAATTGCTGAGATTACAGGCATGCTGTCATGCCCAGCTGCTGGTCTTGCTTCTTTTACTTTTGCCCCTAGAACCTGTTCTCTGCATAGAAGAGTCATATTTCTGAAACACAAATTAAATTATATCACTCTCCTACTCAAAACACTGCATGGGCTTCCAAATTGTTTGTCACGGCCTACAAAGCCCCATGTGGTCCTTGCCTTGCATCTTCAACCTCTGATGACTGTGCTGTATCTGCAGGGGCTCCCTTCTGTGCCTCACACATGCTTTGCTTATTTTTGTCTCAGGGCCTTCACCTGCATGATCCCTTCCTGTCTCAGTTCAGATAGTACCTCCTCAGAGAAAGCTTCCTTGAGGCACCTACATAAATGAATTCTATCCCCACTTACTCTTGAACACACCACTGGTGTGTGTGTATGTGCATGTTACTTATTTATGAAACTGTCCTGTTTCTTTATCTATGCTTGTATTATTGGTCCATGCCAAGTGTTGTCCATGGTTCTTCTCCAGTGACAAGAATAGTACTTGGGACCAGGCACAGTAGCTCACGCCTATAATCCCAGCGCTTTGAGAGGCTGAGGTGGGAAGATTGCTTGAGCCCAGGAGTTCGGGACCAGTCTGGGCAACATAGTGAGACCCTGTCTCTAAAAAAAAATACAAAAATTAGTCAGGTGTAATGGTGTGTGCCTGTAGTCCCAGCTATTCAGGAGGATTGCTTGAGTCTAGGAGGTCGAGGCTACAATGAGCTGTGATCACACCACTGTACTGCACTGCAGCCAGGGTGACAGAGTGAGATCCTGTCTCAGAAAAACAAAACAAAACAAAACAAGAATAGTTCTTGGCACATTATAAGTACCCAGTGAATTTTTTGGGTGAATAAATTAATGTCCTTGCTCCCAAATCACTTCTCTTTCTTTTCTCTGCCAAAATGCCCTCTCCTTCAGAGCATGGATCCTATTTGGAAGGTGATAGGGAGACCTCCAAAACATTTGCTGAATGAATGAAGCTGGAATGAATTACACCATCAAAGAATGCCAGCCTCTTAATGCATAGCTATTCCCAGGAGGATTAGCATTCTCAAACAGGAAGCTTGAATTTCAGGCACTGTTGACAAAGGGAAGAATTTCAGGGCAGCCGAGTTGAAGTGATATTTTTGGACAGAGTTGCTGTTCCATGGCTTCTCAAATCCACAGATACTTATTAAGACCCTTTAGGGCTTCTTTGAAACTGAAGTTGACATTAAAATATGAAACAGTGATTGAAAAGGATTGTTTGCTTCTAAGGAAAGAATTGTGGACTGGGAATCAGAAGCCTGGGTTTCAATCCTGGACGTGAGACTACAGTAAGTAATTAGCTCCTTGGACAGGTCGCTTAAGATAGCCAACATTAACTGAGTATCTAGCTCATGCCTGGCCCTGAGCTAGGCACTTTACTCATACATATAATTTTTATTTGTCTGAGACAGGATTTCACTCCCTTGTCCAGGCTGGAGTGCAGAGTCACAATCACAGTTCCCTGCAGCCTCGACCTCCCAGGCTCAAGCTATCCTTCCACCTCAGCCTCCCAAGTAGCTGGGACTTACAAGCGCTTGCCACCAAGCCTGTCTAGCTTTTGTGTTTTTTGTAGAGACCGGGTTTCTCCATGTTGCCCAAGCTGGTCTCAAACTCCTGACCTCAAGCCATCCACCTGCCTTGGCCTTCCAAAGTGCTGGGATTACAGGTATGAGCTACTGTGCCCAGACGGACATATAATTTTTGCAACTCTTTAACGTAAATGATTTTAGTGTCTCGATTTTATAGACAGGGAGACAGGTTCAGAGAGGTTAGGTGTCATGTGTGAGGGCACTTCCCTAATAACAGTGGGAACTGGATTCAGCCACACATTTAGGTCAGCCTGCATTCCTGTTTTCTTCCACTTCCCTGTGACAGAGCCTCTTGGGTCACCTTTCAGGAATCTGTTAATTGGGGGCAACAGAAGACACTTTTTTTTTTTTTTTTTTTTTTGAGATGGAGTCTCGCTGTGTCACCCAGGCTGGATTGCACAGGCTGGATTGCAGTGGTGCGATCTTGGCTCTCTGCAATCTCTGCCTCCCGAATTCAAGTGATCCTCCTACCTCAGCCTCTCTGGTACCTGGGATTACAGGAGTGCAGCACCACACACGCCTAAGTTTTGTATTTTTAGTAGAGTCGGGGTTTTACCATGTTGGGCAACCTAGTCTCAAACTCCTGACCTCAAATGATCTGCCCACCTCAGCCTCCCAAAGTCCTGGGATTATAGGCATGACCCACCATGTCTGGCCCCAGAAACCCTTGAGCTCTAAGGACTTGCTCTCTAAGATCTTTTTTCTTTCTCTCTGTCTCTCTTTTTTTTTTTTTTTTAAGAGATAGGGTCTTGGCCGGGCGCGGTGGCTCAAGCCTGTAATCCCAGCACTTTGGGAGGCCGAGACGGGCGGATCACAAGGTCAGGAGATCGAGACCATCCTGGCTAACACGGTGAAACCCCGTCTCTACTAAAAAATATAAAAAACTAGCCGGGCGAGGTGGCGGGCGCTTGTAGTCCCAGCTACTTGGGAGGCTGAGGCAGGAGAATGGCGTAAACCCGGGAGGCAGAGCTTGCAGTGAGCTGAGATCCGGCCACTGCACTCCAGCCTGGGTGACAGAGCGAGACTCTGTCTCAAAAAAAAAAAAAAAAAGAGATAGGGTCTTGCTTTGTTGCCTAGGCTGGAGTGCAGTGGTATGATTATAGCTCACTGCAACCTCAAACTCCTGCGCTCAAAGGATCCTCCCGCCTCAGCCTCCCAAGTAGCTAGGACTGCAGGTACATGCCACCATATCAGGCTAATGTTTACATCTTTTTGGTAGAGATGAGGGTCTCACTGTGTTGCCCAGGTTGGCCTCAAACTTCTGGCCTCAAGTGATTATTCTGCCTCAGCCTCCCAAAGTGCTAGGAATCCAGGTGTGAGCCACTGTGTCCAGCCATTAAGTTCCTGTTAATATTTTTTCTCCCCCATACTATTTCTGGATATGGGAAAAGAGAAAACAACTCTGGCACAGAGAACTCATTTAGGAGTGTAGCTTAGTGGTTACAGTGCAGGCTTGGGAATTAGGCTTCTCAAGTTTACATCCTACTTTTACCACTTTCCTTAGGCATGCATTTAACATCTCTCAATTGCTTCTCAATTTTCCTCATCTATAACTTGGGTACAGTAAGTTGTGTTGAGATGCAAATAAGGTAGTGCCTGTAAAGTGTGCAGCCCAGTGTCCGATACATAGTGAGCATTCCATGAAATGTTAAATGTTTATTAAGCTAATAGTGATTATTATGAACACTATAAAAGAAAGTTTCTCAAAGGAGGCTGAAAGCGGAGCCCAGAGAGAAGAGGTAGATGCTTTTTAGTGCTCAGGGAGGGCCAGATTTCTTCTGACAGCCCGTCTTGAGAAATGGCTGCAGGTTCAGAGGCTCCTAGGGCCACTGTATCAACCAAGAAGATGCCCAGAGGAGCTCAGAGGACCTCTGCTGAGGGGAACTCCCATGAGAAACAGGGGCAGAGGAGAGAGCAGTTGAAAGGCAGGAAGCCCTGAGCCTGCAGGAAACATTAGCTGGAGAAACAAAGTGTGCTTGGAAAAGCCCAGCTCAGGACAAGAGCTTGATACTGAAAGCTTGGAAGCAGGGAAGGGAGCCTCAGGAGAGTTCAAAGTAACTCACTACTCCAGTTATTTCTGATATCTTTATTATGCTCTCTGATTACCACAGAAAATACATTGGTACTTCACAGTACCAATGTATTTGCAATGCAAATAGCAAAAGAGTTCCGGCCGGGCGCGGTGGCTCAGGCCTGTAATCCCAGCACTTTGGAAGGCCGAGACGGGAGGATCACGAGGTCAGGAGATCGAGACCATCCTGGGCTAACGCACGTGAAACGCCGGTTCTTTACTAAAAAATGCAAAAAAACTCGGCCGGGCGACGGGGTGCGCGGGCGCCGGTAGTCAGCTACTCGGGAGGCTGAGGCAGCAGAGAATGGCATAGAACACCAGGATGCGGAGCTTGCAGTGAGCTGGATACCGGCCACTGCCTTCCGCCTGGGCGACAGAGCGAAGACTCTGTCTCAGAAAAAAAAAAAAAAGAGTTCCTATTCAAGTTTTAAATCTTTTTTTTTTTTTTTTTTTTTTTTGAGGACAAGGGCTCAACTCTGTCACCCAGGCTGGAGTTTGCAGTAGTACAATCACGCTCACTGCGCTCAACTCCTAGTCAACGTGATCTCGTGGCCTCAGCCTCCCACGTAGCTGGGATTACAGCACACACCATCATGGGCCCCCCCTGGGCGGGGGTTTTTTTTTTTGAGATGGAATCTTACTCTGTTGCCTAGGCTGGCGTGCAATGGTGCAATCTCGGATCACTACAAACTTCTGTCTCCCGGGTTCAAGTGATTCTCCTGCCTTAGCCTCCCTCGGCCTCCCAAAGTCCTGGGATTACAGGCGTGGGCCACCGTGCCCGGCCAGGCTAATTTTTTTATTTTTTGTAGAGACAGGGTTTTACCATGTTGCCCAGGCTGGCCTTGAACTCCTGGGCTCAAGCGATCCTACTGCCTCTGCCTTCCAAAGAGCTGAGATTACAGATGTGACCCACCACACCTGGCCCTGAAAATTCGTATTTGGTGAATTTCTCAAAGTGAATACACTCACGTAGCCCACATCCCAACCATGGCACAACTTACCAGAACACCAGAAGTCCCTCTCTTCCAGTCATTACTGATCACAATGGGAGTCTTTTCCTGATTTTCTCACCATAGTTTTGCCTGTTTTTAAATTTTAAGTAAATGGAATCACACAGTATATACTTTTTTGTGAATCTGCCTTCTTTCACTGAGCCATATGTTTTGCAACTCATTCCTATTGGTATTTAGTACTTCACTGTATAGATATATCCCCAATTTATTCATTTTTATCATCAGATACTGATGGGTGTTTGGATGGTTTCCAGTTTTTAGTTATTGCAAATAATGCTTAGATTACTCTTGTGCGTATCTTTTTTTTTTTTTTTTGAGACTGAGTCTCACTCTGTCGCCCAGGCTGGAGTGCAATGGCGCAATCTCTGCTCACTGCAACCTCCGCCTGCCAGGTTCAAGCAATTCACCTGCCTCAGCCTCCCAAGTAGCTAGGACTACAGGCGCATGCCACCATGTCCGGCTAGTTTTTTTTTTTGTTTGTTTGTTTGTTTTTTTTTTTAGACGGAGTCTCTCTCTGTCGCCCAGGCTGGAGTGCAGTGGCTGGATCCCAGCTCACTGCAAGCTCCGCCTCCCGGGTTTACGCCATTCTCCTGCCTCAGCCTCCCGAGCAGCTACAGGCGCCCGCCACCTCGCCCAGCTAGTTTTTTTTGTATTTTTTTAGTAGAGATGGGGTTTCACTGCGTTAGCCAGGATGGTCTTGATCTCCTGACCTTGTGATCCGCCCGTCTCGGCCTTCCAAAGTGCTGGGATTACAGGCTTGAGCCACCGCGCCCGGCCAGTTTTTTGTATTTTTAATAGAGATGGAGTTTCACCATGTTGGCCAGGTTGGTCTCGAACTCCTGACCTCATGATCCACCTGCCTCAGCCACCTAAAGTGCTGGGATTACAGGCATGAGCCACCGCGCCCAGCCTCTGGTGGATCTCGTCTGGTGAACCATGTACTTATTTCTCTTGAATCTCCAGGAGTGGAATTACTCCTGGTGTATGCATATGTTGAGCTTCAATAGTTACTAGTGCCTAAAGTCTTAAAAGGATGTTCCAAGTATATACAAGATCTCTGTGCGGGCTCCTGAAGAAACTTCAGAATGTCACAACTCTGCAAGGGAAGAGGATGAGGAAGGGGCAGCCCAGTGGCACTTGTCCAATGCCACTGCACTGCCCCAATCCACCTGGTGGACTGTCCAATCCACCAGGACACATGACATGCCCCAAATTCCACTTTCATCTTGTCACCACCATCCACATTCCCCAACAGAGACCCCTCTCTAAATCCAATCACACTTTCAGGGCAGCATTGGATTGCATGTCTGTCTACTTGCTGGCCTTGGACTGAATTGTATTTCCTACATTCATTCATCCAGGTAACAAATATTGAGTGCCTACCACTCAATTGCATTGTTTTAGAATCTAGGAGAGGAGCAATATACACACCCCTACCCTCGTGGAGCCAACATTTTCATAGGAGATGGACTATAAACAAACAAGAATATGTTAGTGGTGATAAGGGCTATGGAGAAATATAAAGCAATGTAAGAAGAGTAAGAGGAGGATGGGGGAAGGAATGTGCTATTGTTTAATAGGGTGGTCAGGGAAGGCCTGCAGAGCAGATAAGATCTGAAAGACATGATCACTCTGGCTATTACACTGGAAATATGTTATATGGAAGCAAGATGGAACTAGAAAGGCAGAGGCCATCACAAAAGTGCAGGCATGAGATGATGCTAAATTGGACTGGGTGATGGTAGTGGCAGTGATGAGAAGTGGTTGCATACAGCATATATTCTAAAGGTAGGGCTGACAAGATTTGCTGATGGATTGGCTGTAGAGCAAGAGAGGGGAATCAAAGACATCTTGTTCTTGCCAGAAGCAATGCCTGCTCATATGTACAGCAGAGGAGTAGGTCCTGAGTCCAGGACCTGTTGATTGAATGGGTGGATGTCTTCGCTGATTACAGCCAGCTAAACGTGTGAAAGATCTGTTCTTTCTTATCTCAGAGATAGCATGGTGTAAGTACCAAGACAAAATAATTGGAGCCAGACTACTAGTCCCAGCTCTGTCATTTACTAGCTGTGTATCCTCAGGCAAGTTACACAACCACTTTGAGCCTCAGTTTCCCCTTCTGGAAAAATGGGACAGTAATAGTACCTGCATTACAGAATTGTTGTGGTAGTATACATAAATAGGCCTGGTATAGAGCCTACCACCAAGTCAGGGCTTAGGAAATAACTAAGTTAAACCAGTTCCCAGTTAAAGCAAACAGACGAAAGGATATGGAACAAGGGTTATCTTTATTTGGATTGCAAAGTATAAATGTGAACCAAGTTTGGAAATACAAGTTGTAACAGTTCAGAAATGGCACCAGAAACTTCCAGAAAGGACCATGACAGCATACCTTTGTCGTTTTGGTGAGGTGGGTGGGATTATACAAAGCCTTCCCCACCTCCAACCTTCTCAGTAGCAACTGGCAGGTAATCAGTTACCAAGAACAGTGAGCTCCAATGTTCCCTGTTCCTTCTCAGCCTTTTGCTTTGCTAATACCTTCTCCAGACTGTCCTCTGCTGCACTGACCCCTGCATGGAGTAGCACCAGAAGAATGGCAGGAGTTAGAGAAATGTCTTGACACAAGGGAAAGTGAGTTCCCACGCTGTGGGCCTGGGGCCGTGGGGGTGAGGAACCAGGAAAGCTATAGGCATGGAAGCCCAACCTCTTCTGAGACTTGACAGGGAGAGGACACGGGGAGACACTGATATCTGTTACATTTTGATATCAGCACCTTGGGCTTTCAAAACACAAACGGTAGACAAAATCGCCTAGGCAAGACTGCAGTCCAACTCATAGAGTGGCTCTGACCAAGTTAACCCCTACATCCTGACCATACAGAACTCCCCAGGTGGCACTCTGACCACGGAAGATCTGCAGAAATGTAGACAGACAATAAATTACTACAGATGAGTCACAGAACCATCCCAGCTTTGTGGCAAGGGTGGGTGGCACTGAGCCAGATTGTGGGGATGAGGAGTGGAGGGCCAGGAAATTGCCAAAGTAACAGTCTAGGCACTTGAAATATTATTGTTAGATTGTTAAAAACTAAATAAATTAACATACATAGAATAAAATAAATATATAATTTAAGAGGCATTTACAAACAACAACAAAAATAGTTGTTATTTTTCCATCTGGGTAGAAGTCCCAAAATTCAGTTCTCAGGCTTGTGGTATTTCACAGTTAACTCATCAAATCCAGCGCTGGAGGGTCCCAATGGCAGATCCCTTGGTGGTACTTGAGTACGTGGCTTCTCAATCTTTGTTGCTTTCTTCCAGTTCACAAATCTTTCCTTCTTGCTCTCCTTCTTCTTCTTCTTCTTTTTTTTTCAGTCAAAGATCCTGGAGCATATGGAATTTAACCGGCATTCTAATCCAGAAGTAAGTGCTTAAACAAACTTATAAGGGGAACTGGGGCTTGGTGGAGGGGAATCAGAAGGGCATGAAGGTCCCTTGCTTTTGCTTTCTTCTTACCCAGATACCATCAGACATACTCTGTTTGGCACTTGAAGGCTCTGGTATTTTGGCAAAGCAATTATGGGAGGCCCAATCCTAGATGGTGACTGGGGACGAAGGAGTCTTTGTGGCTAGATGTGAAGTCTTTCCCCTCTGCAGTCTGAAATCACCTTGTGTCTTCTCAGAGGTAGCAGTCCCCAGCCGATTCCTAAAGCACAAAAGGAAGGCATTTAAAGCCAGGTCCAGTCTAAAGAGGTCTTAAGATTTTCCTGGTCCAGTCTTTTCTATTTTTAAACTTTTTGAGACAGGGTTTGGCTCTGTCTCCCAGGGGAGGGGAGGAGAGGGGAAGGGAGGGGATGAGGGTGGAAGAAGCTGTCTTCTCAGGCATGTCTCTTAGGTGTCTCTCTAGCAACTTTTACCTTAAATGAAGCACTGAGTCTTTTGAAAATAGTTCTGCAATGGGATATTAATGTCACAGTGGCCTGGCCCCAACCCCTCGATGAAAATTCAGCGCCCACAGAAGCAGAGCCAGGAAAGGGGACAAAGGATAATCATGTCATGGGGCAAAGGATGGAGCATTACCTTGAGCACAAGTCTCTCTCAGTGGGAATTAGTCATGCCCAACTTCACTTTCTCTTCGTTTTCCACATCATAACCACCTCTCCTATGGTACCTGAGGAAGATAAGTTTTGTGAATAACCTCTGCCTGCTATGACAAAGTACAGGTCCAGAGCAGGTCCTTCCAAAGAACTCTGCCATGGTGGTTTCCTCTACTACTTGGAAAAGCCCAGACACAGTAGGGCAACCCAACCTCTGGTCAAAGGCCCAACTGCCCTGAGGAACTCCTGTCTCTAACAGCAGGATGCAATTTACAGAGAGCTTTCACCTCATTTATGTGATCCTCACAACATCGTTATGAGGTAGGTGGACAAAGATTACGATCACTATAAGGTTACAATCCTCAGAAAGACAGTAATTTGTTCCAGGTCTCAAGACAGATGAGTTACACTGCTTGAAAACAGGCATAGAGTGCTTGGTGGGTCTCCCCGAGCTAGAGCATACCTGGATTAGAAGCAGGGCCTGAAGTGCAGATGCCTCAGGAGTGGAAGGATATACCACTAGCACCACCCACACCTTGACTACCAAACCACATACTAATGCCATCAAAGAAAAGCTAGGAGAAAGAAATGTGTGACAAAGTGATTCCATGAGTGGGTTGTTGGGTCACAGAGGGAGGAAAAGAACTCCTGTAAGGAGTAGAACCTGCTATGGCCTCGCAAATTTGACCCTGGGCTCTAGACACGGGACTCATGTCATGCCAGAAATACCAGGGTTTTGGAGAATCTACACCCCGGAGCTAGCCCACAATTTGGAGAGATTGAGGGAAGTGCATGTGATCATGAAGGAGAGGGCCCAGGAGGAGGAAGAATGGGAGTGATTTGCAGAAGCAGTCTGCAGGGGACTCCAACACTCACCTAAACATGAGAAGCCCCACGATGACCAGCAGACAGACAGATGACAGCACCACGGCCACCACGGCCAGGATAGTTGTATGGTCATAGGTATATAAGCGATTTTCCACTGGGAGGCTCAGCCCATGACACCTCTCTCCATGGTAACCCGGGTGGCAGCTAGTTCAAGAAAAAACAAGAAGGAGATAGAGTTAGTGCTTTGGCCTCTCTCTCTTGGCAATGGCCCACCTGCATAAGCCAAACCCCATTCCTCATACCCTCAGCCTGTCAATCCCTGACCATGATCCCTGCCCATCCTCCATCCTTCTCCTCTAGTATAAAACCCTTTAAAGTGCCTCTGAAGGCTCTATAACATTCCTCCCTCACTTGACACCCTCCCCTTTTCCATTTCCTCTGGTTCTCTGGGCTGAGAATCCTGTTCCAGGCACAGAAAAAGCAAGGGAGGACTTGAAGGCCTCAGTTAGATATGTTCCACGTGTGGCTGATTTATGACATGTGTGTTCAGGCGTTACACCACTTATGAGAGCTTGGGCACAAGAGCTGGTAGGCTGAATTCAGGGATTTGTATCACTCCCTCCAGTGAGGCCCCTCAACATTCTGACCCAGAAATAAACCCAGCCTTGCCCATTGTGCTTCCAGCATCCAGTCCCTCTCCACCACTGCCCAGCCTATTAATAGGCCCTGTGCCTCTGCCAGGAGTCGTTTTTCTCAAGTTTCCTTCATTTAACTCCAGCTCCCCCTTGGTGCAGGGCCCAACTTGGGAGCTCAACTCTGGCCTTTGGCCTCTGAACGCTGAGCTACCAGGCCTCTTTCATCACAGGACAAACCAAACAAATCAAGTAACATCTTTCTGCCCAGCTGTCCTGCCAGAGCATGGAAGAATGTCAGAAACAATCCCTTGGCTCTTCTCACTCAAGAAATAAATCACATGGCAACTGCCTTTTCTTTTTCTTTTTCTTTTTTTAAGACAGAGCCTTGCTCTGTCGCCCAGGCTGGAGGGCAATGGTGCAATCTTGGCTCACTGCAACCTCCACCTCCTGGATTCAAGTGATTCTCCTGACTCAGCCTCCCGAGTAGCTGGGATAACAGGTGCCCACTACTACGCCCAGCTAATTTTTGTAATTTTTTAGTAGAGATGGAGTTTCACCATGTTAGCTAGGCTGGTCTCTAATTTCTGACCTCAGGTGATCC
>NW_016805883.1:302972-315326 GCF_001698545.2 Rhinopithecus bieti | reverse complement strand
ATTTTCCTGGTCCAGTCTTTTCTATTTTTAAACTTTTTGAGACAGGGTTTGGCTCTGTCTCCCAGGGGAGGGGAGGAGAGGGGAAGGGAGGGGATGAGGGTGGAAGAAGCTGTCTTCTCAGGCATGTCTCTTAGGTGTCTCTCTAGCAACTTTTACCTTAAATGAAGCACTGAGTCTTTTTGAAAATAGTTCTGCAATGGGATATTAATGTCACAGTGGCCTGGCCCCCAACCCCTCGATGAAAAATTCAGCACCCACAGAAGCAGAGCCAGGAAAGGGGACAAAGGATAATCATGTCATGGGGCAAAGGATGGAGCATTACCTTGAGCACAAGTCTCTCTCAGTGGGAATTAGTCATGCCCAACTTCACTTTCTCTTCGTTTTCCACATCATAACCACCTCTCCTATGGTACCTGAGGAAGATAAGTTTTGTGAATAACCTCTGCCTGCTATGACAAAGTACAGGTCCAGAGCAGGTCCTTCCAAAGAACTCTGCCATGGTGGTTTCCTCTACTACTTGGAAAAGCCCAGACACAGTAGGGCAACCCAACCTCTGGTCAAAGGCCCAACTGCCCTGAGGAACTCCTGTCTCTAACAGCAGGATGCAATTTACAGAGAGCTTTCACCTCATTTATGTGATCCTCACAACATCGTTATGAGGTAGGTGGACAAAGATTACGATCACTATAAGGTTACAATCCTCAGAAAGACAGTAATTTGTTCCAGGTCTCAAGACAGATGAGTTACACTGCTTGAAAACAGGCATAGAGTGCTTGGTGGGTCTCCCCCGAGCTAGAGCATACCTGGATTAGAAGCAGGGCCTGAAGTGCAGATGCCTCAGGAGTGGAAGGATATACCACTAGCACCACCCACACCTTGACTACCAAACCACATACTAATGCCATCAAAGAAAAGCTAGGAGAAAGAAATGTGTGACAAAGTGATTCCATGAGTGGGTTGTTGGGTCACAGAGGGAGGAAAAGAACTCCTGTAAGGAGTAGAACCTGCTATGGCCTCGCAAATTTGACCCTGGGCTCTAGACACGGGACTCATGTCATGCCAGAAATACCAGGGTTTTGGAGAATCTACACCCCGGAGCTAGCCCACAATTTGGAGAGATTGAGGGAAGTGCATGTGATCATGAAGGAGAGGGCCCAGGAGGAGGAAGAATGGGAGTGATTTGCAGAAGCAGTCTGCAGGGGACTCCAACACTCACCTAAACATGAGAAGCCCCACGATGACCAGCAGACAGACAGATGACAGCACCACGGCCACCACGGCCAGGATAGTTGTATGGTCATAGGTATATAAGCGATTTTCCACTGGGAGGCTCAGCCCATGACACCTCTCTCCATGGTAACCCGGGTGGCAGCTAGTTCAAGAAAAAACAAGAAGGAGATAGAGTTAGTGCTTTGGCCTCTCTCTCTTGGCAATGGCCCACCTGCATAAGCCAAACCCCATTCCTCATACCCTCAGCCTGTCAATCCCTGACCATGATCCCTGCCCATCCTCCATCCTTCTCCTCTAGTATAAAACCCTTTAAAGTGCCTCTGAAGGCTCTATAGCATTCCTCCCTCACTTGACACCCTCCCCTTTTCCATTTCCTCTGGTTCTCTGGGCTGAGAATCCTGTTCCAGGCACAGAAAAGCAAGGGAGGACTTGAAGGCCTCAGTTAGATATGTTCCACGTGTGGCTGATTTATGACATGTGTGTTCAGGCGTTACACCACTTATGAGGGCTTGGGCACAAGAGCTGGTAGGCTGAATTCAGGGATTTGTATCACTCCCTCCAGTGAGGCCCCTCAACATTCTGACCCAGAAATAAACCCAGCCTTGCCCATTGTGCTTCCAGCATCCAGTCCCTCTCCACCGCTGCCCAGCCTATTAATAGGCCCTGTGCCTCTGCCAGGAGTCGTTTTCTCAAGTTTCCTTCATTTAACTCCAGCTCCCCTTGGTGCAGGGCCCAACTTGGGAGCTCAACTCTGGCCTTTGGCCTCTGAACGCTGAGCTACCAGGCCTCTTTCATCACAGGACAAACCAAACAAATCAAGTAACATCTTTCTGCCCAGCTGTCCTGCCAGAGCATGGAAGAATGTCAGAAACAATCCCTTGGCTCTTCTCACTCAAGAAATAAATCACATGGCAACTGCCTTTTCTTTTCTTTTCTTTTTTTAAGACAGAGCCTTGCTCTGTCGCCCAGGCTGGAGGGCAATGGTGCAATCTTGGCTCACTGCAACCTCCACCTCCTGGATTCAAGTGATTCTCCTGACTCAGCCTCCCGAGTAGCTGGGATAACAGGTGCCCACTACTACGCCCAGCTAATTTTTGTAATTTTTTAGTAGAGATGGAGTTTCACCATGTTAGCTAGGCTGGTCTCTAATTTCTGACCTCAGGTGATCCACCCGCCTCGGCCTCCCAATGTGCAGGGATTACAGGCGTGAGCCACCGTACTCGGCTGGCAACTGCCTTTTCTAACACAAAGCATTTCCTTGAAGCTCTTAGAAAGACTCAGACGTGCTTACAGTTGAAGAAGAACATTCACATCCTTTCCTTTATCTGAGCATCCCAGAGATCCTCTGATGTAGGTAGGAGCCCCATTTTACAGAAGGGTGGAGTAGTTTTCCCAAGGTCACACAGCAAGGCAGAAACTAAGATGTAGCTGTAGACTGACTCTGAGCTCAGTGTACTGCCCACTCACACCTGACAACTGCCTACCCTCCAGGCAGGGGGCACAGTGGCACTGTCTGTCTGGGGACTTTGGACCACCAGCTGCTGAAGGAAGCACCAAGAACCTGGTGGCCCTCTTTTCTGAGCTGTGCTTTCTCTGGGAAGGAAGTGTTTTCTCTGGTGCCTCAGAACAAGGAATCCCTTCTTCCTGCGGAGAGAGCACCAGGGAAGCTCCAAGAGACAGATTTGTCCACAACCAACAGTGGCAGAGGGGCCAGGCTGGGTGGCATCGCATTCTTGCCTTCCTGTCCTGTGCCTCTCCCTGCCCTAGTTCCTCCTGGGTACTTTGAGAAACCACCTCATTGCAGGATTAATGTAAATCAGGCCCACTATACACACAGCACAGTCCACAGTTCCTCGCCCCGCCTCTCCATGTATCTGTCCCATCAGCCCATGTAGGCATAAAAGCAACCCCTATCCTGCCAGGACATGGAGGACACTTGCAGAAGCACCCCTGGAAAATCACTTGTGCACAGCAGTTTATCATTCACAAGCCACTAGCCTTATCTACCAGCTCAACTGAGCCTCCTAACATTCTGGTATGCAGGTACAACCCCATCTTACAGATGGAAAAGCTAAGATTAAGGGTCAGAGAAATTAAGTGATTCGTCAAAAGTTGCACAACTAGGAAGCAGCAGGGCTAAGACTAGGAACAAGTCTTGGCAAATTCCAAATTCATCATTCCTTCCACTCTGACCAATGCAGAACAGTGCAGGTAACTCCAAGAAAGCATATCTGATAGGCTCCTGGGGGGCAGTCTGACCCTTCTCTCTGACTATGTTATTATTATTTTTTACTCATAACTTGAATAATAAAGAATAATAACTAGCAATCATTGAAGGCTTACCATGAGCCAAGTACTTTGTGCTAACTGCTTTACAAGGATTATTTCTTTTAAAGCCATCTCTGTGAAGGAGAAGTTACTAGCCCCATTTTAAAGATGGACTGAGGCTTAGCTTTTGTTAAATACCTTGCCCAGGGTTACAAAGCTGGTGAGTGGTAGAGCCAGGATTCAACCCAGCAGTTTGGATGACTTCAGAGACTTTGCTTTCCTGGGAGAAAGGAAGCTGAAGTTGAATCTGTTTTTCACTTCCAGTCCATCATTCAAACTCCACAGGTAGTTACTCAGAAGATAGAAATAAAGTTTGGCCTCAGAGTCCCGCAATTCAGTTACATAATCCCTCCACCCCCACCCTGAGTCAAAAGGATAATAATGCAAACATCCTAATATTACCTACCTCCCCCTCCCTTTGCAAACAACTCCTGGCTTCCCCAGAGAGGGAGGGGGAATGAGTACATTCCAAGCATCCCAGGGTAGGGGCAAAATTTTGTGTCTTGTCCAGAGCCAGCCACCATCAGACTAGGACACATTCTTCCCACCCATGTCTGTGACCCATTCCAGAACATGTATTACAACAGATGCAAGAACCCTCTAGGGTCTAGAGACATCTTCCAATCTGGATTTCTCCACCTTTACCCCAGGAGGTGGAGGGGACATGTCTGGATGGAGGAGACTCAGAGTACATGAGTTCCAGACTGGTTCTGCTGCTATTTCTAGCCAGGTAATTTTGGGCAAGTCACGTTACCTTTCTAAACATTGGTTTCCTCATGTAAAATACAGAGATAAGAAATGCCTACTTCACTAGAGTATTGTGAAAACATAAAATGAGGTAATACAAATGAAAGGGGTTAATAAAGGCCAAGTCCCACATTGTGTGAGTTTTTACACAATCAGACTCCAGAAGTTACTGCCCATGGCCTGAGAAATGGGGTACCCAAGTCAGATGGAGCCAAGAGAAGCGGGATCGCCATTCCTTCTTAGCACCTGGGCAGTGAGGCCAAGCAGAGCCCCATAGCCTGTCTCTCCTCCACCTCTGAGTCCTCCTCAGCCCAAGTGTCCCCAGGATTCCTCCAGCCACAGGAAACTGCAGCCAATTTCTGTGTCAGCAACCAGTCAGGAATCCCAGGAAACTACTCTTTTTTTTTTTTTGAGACAGAGTTTTACTCTTGTTGCCCAGGCTGGAGTGCAATGGCGCGATCTCGGCTCACTGCAACCTCCGCCTCCTGGGTTCGAGAGATTCTTGTGCCTCAGCCTCCCTAGTAGCTGAGATTACAGGCACCCGCCACCATGCCCAGCTAATTTCTGTATTTTTAGCAGAGACGGGGTTTCGCTATGTTGGCCAGGCTGGTCTCAAACTCCTGACCTCAGGTGATTCACCTGCCTCGGCCTCCCAAAGTGCTGGGATTATAGGTGTGAGCCACCATGCCCAGGAGAAACTACTCTTTGAGGGCAACTTTTGGCTGGTGACACAAAAAGGGTTTTCCTGTTCATGGTGGCTGCAGAGGGCTAGTTTAGGAAGCCGGGTAGCCTCAGTCTCACCACAGCAGCCTGGACACACCTGAGCTAGTGGTTCCTGGGTCTGGAGTCAAAGAAGAGCCACAAAAATCCCTAGATGAAGGTGCACAGATGTCACATTCCCCCAAACCAGGATTTCTGTCTTCTTGCTGCTTTCTGCCCTGAGTAGCAAGGGCAGGAGACAGTAGGGGGCCCTCCCAGACATGCAATCAACCCCTGAAAATCTGCCTAGGAAGTGGTGGCTCACACCTGTAATCCCAGAACTTTGTGGAGGCCAAGGGCAGTGGACTTACTTGAGGCCCGGAGTTCAAGACCAGCCTGGCCACATGTGACAACCCCATCTCCACAAAAATTTAAACTTTAGGCCGGGTGCGGTGGCCTCAAGCCTGTAATCCCAGCACTTGGGAGGCCGAGACAGGTGGGAATCGCCGAGGTCAGGGATCGAGACCATCTGGCTAACACGGTGAAACCCCATCCTCTTACCAACAAATCAAAAATCTAGCTGGGCGAGGTGGCGGGCGCCTGTAGTCCAGCTACTCGGTGAGGCGAGGCGGAGATGGCGTGAACCCGGGAGGCGGAGCCTTGCTAGTGAGCTGAGTCCGGCCACTGCACTCCAGCCTGGGCGACCACATGCGGACTCCGTCTCAAAAAAAAGAAAAAAAAAAAAAAAAATTATTAATTGGGCATGGTGACAGGTGCCTGTAGTCCCAGTCACTTAGGAGGCTGAAGCAGGAGAATTGCTTGAACCCAGGAGGCAGAGGTTGTAGTGAGCCAAGATCGCACCACTGCACCCCAGCATGGGAGACAGAGTGAGACTCTATCTCAAAAAAAAAAAAAAAGGAAAAGAAAAAAGAAAAAGAAAATTCTGCCCAGGAAGCTAATGTAAAGTTTTCAAATCATATTGCTGTGCTCTTAGGCTAGTCAAAGAATAAGAGACCTCTAGGACAACAGCTGCCCTCTGCCCTTTATAAAATGCTGCTCCAATTCGATAAGGACAGATACAGGAAAGAAAGATGAAAGCCAACACCCAGTGCAGCCTGTGGGCATGAAAAGCATGCTGGACTAGGAGTCAGGTACCTGAGACACTGTCTTGTTTCCATCTACTTATTTAGTTATTGACCTCAGGCAAATTACTTCCTATTTTCTGGCTCCAGTTTCATCATCTCTCAAGTAGAGGTACCAAGTCCTGCCTACTCAGCAGAGGGCTTTTGAAAAATCCCAGGGGCCGGGCGCGGTGGCTCAAGCCTGTAATCCCAGCACTTTGGGAGGCTGAGACGGGCGGATCACGAGGTCAGGAGATCGAGACCATCCTGGCGAACACGGTGAAACCCTGTCTCTACTAAAAAATACAAAAAACTAGCCGGGCGAGGTGGTGGGCGCCTGTAGTCCCAGCTACTCGGGAGGCTGAGGCAGGAGAATGGCGTGAACCCGGGAGGCGGAGCTTGCAGTGAGCTGAGATCCGGCCACTGCACTCCAGCCTGGGAGACAGAGTGAGACTCCGTCTCAAAAAAAAAAAAAAAAAGAAAAATCCCAGGAAACTATATCTCTCCAGCTCCTAAAGTAGTGTCTGCCACTAAATAGGAGCTTAACATACCTGGGCTCAACTCATATTATATATAAACACTGAAACTCTGGGACAAAGGAGAGATGACATCATTATAGTTATCACTATCCCTAGGGACCACTGGGAAGGTGGCCGGGCACCCATATCAGGTTCTCTGGGTTTAGGTGGTCAGCTGAGTCCAGCTCTCCAGGAAGGCAGCCTTATATAGCCTCTCAACCACACAGTGCAAGCCCCACATCCATCCACCAAAATGCCCAGGACCAATCTGGTATAGATAGATTCCTGGCCTCAATCCACCTTGACTAGTTGAGTCACCTTCTTCACCCTGTACTAACGATGCCATCTTACAAATTTAAGATGAACATTTCCTGCCCTGTCCCAAGACCTTGGGAAGGATATATGGGGGCTTTCTATGCCACTCTTAAAGAATGCCTTCTAATACCAAGCTCCTGACAAGGATGTTATAGGAAAGGATGCACAAGTGACTGTGGACATGGTGGGGAGTGATGGGTCTGTCTGCCAACTGCCAAATACAGGGCAGCTCTGCTATGTGTGATCAGACAAAACAAGGAAGCTTTAAAAAGCCAAGGGATCTGCACCAATCACCAGTAGAAGGGATTGCAGGCACCCCGCCTTCTTGACAGGCTGGAGGCAGTATACACACAATAGTCTCTTGGCTCTGTCCAGAGTCTCCCCCTAAGGCCCCCAGAGCCTGCCTCCCCACAGGGAAGGGAACGGATGTTTGCAGCCTGACGCAGGGTATTGGCCTCAGGCACAGTGGCAACATTATGCCTGCCAGAGAGCATGGCAGTGCTGTCATCCCTGAGGGGTTGCCAAGGCAGCCGTTTGCTGGGTTTGGCTTAGGAGAGAGGCTAAGGAACCCACAGCCCCACCGCCCACACACCTACCCAGGGAAGGGGTGATGTTGCCTGACCGGAGGCTGATGCCTGCTGGATAAGGTTCCATTTCCTGTGAACCCTGCACAAAGGAATTGTTCTCCCACACCATGGCCAAAGGCCAGTACTCTCCATGTCCCCCACCTCCTGGCCCTTGCTGGGGTAAGGAAGAAGAAAGAGAGGCCTCAACCTGCCACCATGATGATCCCTCTCTGTACAGTCCTGCCATGCCTTACAATCAACCCACATTTGCACACTCACATGCACATAAACCCAAATACACACATACCTATACAACATGCATCCAAATACACCTCCTACCTTCCCTCAGGAGCTCTACTCTGCCCAGGAAGCCCACTTTGCCATGTTTCCTACTGGCTTCTCCCTCCCAGAGTACGGCATCAGGCAAGAATGAAGGGCCTGCCTTCAGGTGCCAGCTGTCCTAGCCACATGCTCATTTCTGGGCAAGCAGGAAATGTCCCTAAGGATTAAAGCACGTCACAAAACCATACCACAGGAAATTGCATCCTATAGGGGGGAGGGGGCTTCCGCTGACTAAAAATATATTTCCTCTCCTCCCAACTTCCGCCCAGAGGTTGAGAAGACACTGGGTGAAATTATGAATTCAAGGAACAGTGACAACGAGGAACAGCCACGTGGCTGACAAAGTATGCTGATGAGATTCAGCCCTGAGGAAGGGGCACTTACATGCAGGAGGGAGCCCGGAGCTCCTTCACATATTTGCATTCTCCGTGGATGCAGAAGTCCTTGTACTTCCGAAGACATGGGTCCCTCTTCTTCCCTAGTCCCTTGCCTTTCTTCTTTCTTTTCCCGTGCTCCTCCTTGCTTGGTGTGGCCAGTGCTTGTGGCTTGGAGGATAAAGTGACTGTAGGAGAAAAGCACCCTGTTAAAGTCTGACTCTTTGGGAAGAAAATCAGAAAAGCATAGTGCTTAAAAGGAGTATATACTCTTTGATCCCACCTGAAGTCAGAGATCTGGGAAGGCCCCTTAGCTCAGTGCCTCCCAAGAGGCAGAAGGAAGAGCAGGAAGATTGGGCAGAACCACCAGAAAGAGGGAACCTCAGTAGGAAGTAGAAGCTAGTGTGGGTCCCAAGGAAGGCATTTCACAGTCTCAGTGTAAGAGCTTCATTCTCAGAATGCTTTTGTTGAGTAACTGCAGTTCACTGGGCAATTCTACCAACTCCACCTCCACCCCACTGTCCACCTTACACCCCATCTCCTACTCCCCGCACCGACTTCGTTCTATTTTGGCCTTCAATCAGCCTCATTTCCTGATGCTATACTCAGTGACCCATTTGCAAAAAGACAGTGTCACACACAAAAATTGCTTCTAGAGAAAGTACTTGGAGGTTTTGGGGTTGGAGGGCTCCTAAAACAAGAAGTGTCCATGTGTTCAGGTGGTCTCCTCCGGGGCACCCCTTAGTATCATGAGCCCAGGGCAGAGCCTGGCTCAGGAACAGCAAGCAGGCCAGTCTGGTCACAGCCTTGCTTTTTCAACTTCAAGCAAAATATTTAACCTGCACGCCCTTTACAGCTCACCCACTTTCTCAAAGATTCATTCATATTTAACCCGCAATGTCCTGTTTATAGCTCTCTGGGTTGGGGGGTACAGGGTGTACAAGGGATAGAAAAATGGAAAGTAAGGAACTGTCCAGAAGGAACTGGAACAATGATGACTCCCCACTTCTTTCCATGCTTCAGAGAGACTGGGGGAAAAACAACCTCACCCAGATATCCAGTTGGGATTGACTGTGGACTATGCCCATCAGCCCAGTTCCACCCTCTTATCCCCCATCAGGAAAAAGGTGCCCATATCCATGGCTACAGCTGTGTGTCTAGCAGAAGGGTGAGCACGATACATTAGACTAGAGACTTAGAGTTTCAAGCTAGAGGGACTTCAAAGAATACCATGTGGCCAGGAATGGTGGCTCACGCCTGTAATCCCAACACTTTGGGAGGCTGAGGCGGCAGATCACCTGAGGTCAGGAGTTCGAGACCAGCCTTGCCAACAGTGGCAAAATCTCATCTCTACTAAAAATACAAAAATTAGCCGGGCATGGTGGTGCGTGCCTGTAATTGCAGCTACTCGGGAGGCTGAGGCAGGAGAATCACTTGAACCTGACAGGCAGAGATTGCAGTGAGCTGAGCTGAGATCATGCCATAGAATTCCAGCCTGGGTGACAGAGTGAGACTATGTTTCAAAAAAAAAAAAAAAAAAAATCATGGCAGGCAGAGTGACTTACTCAAGGTTATGCAGGATTGGGATTAGAATTGTGGTCTCTGGACTTCCTCCAATGTCCTTCCTCACCACACCAAGCTGCTTCACACACCCCCATCTCCTCCCTCTCACAAGTCTGGAGCACCTGAGATGCTGATCCAGGCATGAATGGGCTCTGAAGTCCATAGATCTGTGCTCCAATTTCAGCTATATGACCGTGGGCAATTCACTTAACCTCTCTGAACCTCAGGTTCTCAGTAAAATGTGGATAGCAAGAGTAACTATCTCAAAAGGTTGCTATAAGTGTTACATTAGCCAGGATAACATATCAAGTGCGTAGAACACAGTAGTAATTTAATAAATGGTAGCAGTCATTTATTTTAGGTGGTAGGATCCCCAGACCTGAAAAGTAGTCCTTGCCCAGTAAAGCCAAGAGAAGGAAAGAAAGAGAAGTAGGTGCCAGCAGCCCCACAGTCCTTCATTTCCTCTCATCCAGTCCCAGGCCCCCTCAGAGCTCAGGAGGCGATACAGGTGGTCACAGGAACCCAGTGACCAGAGTTTTGGGGAGAGTAAGGCAGGGGGGCCAAGCCAATCAGAAAGGGGAGGGAGAAGGTGCAGGGTGACAGCCAGGCTCCAGCCATGGACAGGGAGCAGTGAGTCAGGTCTGCAGAGGTATGAGGAGCAGCCATGTGGGTGGGGGGTGGGGGTGGGGTGAGTCACAACCCAGCCCTGCCCAGCCTAGGAGGAGAGGGCCAGGGGAATCCAGGCTGTTCAGGCCATGGGCAACCCCAGAGGGCCACTGGGAGAGGATGAAGTATGGGAGCCCAGGCTCAGTTTTGGAGCACGTGCTTGATTTATGCAAAATAGAGAGAGTACCCAAGGGAAGCTCCTGGGAAGGAGGGAGAAGGGCAGCTGAGGAGCAGGTGGAGCTAGAACAGGTGGGCATCTGTCCAACCAAATATAGTCATTCCAGGGTACAGTGCTGAGTCCTTGCTCTACGCTGGATAATCTCCTCAGGTCTGGAGGCAGGAGAGCTGGCAGGCTCTGGACTCTGCCCTGTGCCTGTGCTTGGCTACAGCCAAAGAGGCTGGTTGGAGGATTCTACACAGCCCTCCCCATTTGGAGTCGCCTCAGGAAAGCAAGGTGCTCAGTAAGCCTGCAGGTTTCCGGTAGCATTCAGAGATATCCAGCATTTTAATACAGCCCCCTAGAGGCCCAGCGTTCACCATTCACAGCCTTACCTAGGGCGACCAAGAGCTCCTCAATCCTCTCTGTTTCCTCAATCTGGAGACAGGTGGATGGAGGAGGCTAACACTGCACACTTTCTATAGAAGTGCCTGGGCATCTCCGCATCTGTTACCTCTATTTTATATACAATAGTCATTTGATGAGGGAATTAGAACTGGCGCCCATTTTTACATAGTAGCTCTAGGGAAAGCATCTCAACCATTCCTTGTTCCTATCACTCAGCTTACCTAAGAAGCACGTAACGACCCCAGACAACTTGCCTGTTTCAGTTTGCCCCAAAGTACCCAGAAGGGCGGCAACCTAGCAGGCGAGGCAATGACAACAGAGAGAGTGGGACCTATATTCCAGGATCCCCCAGTGCCCTTCAGGCCGATCAGCTTTTCCCCGAGGTTCTCCATGAATACCCTCAACCCGCAGTATTGCCCAAACAGCAAGAATCTTGGATCTGCTTATTCCTCAACAGCCCACCCCGGTCCGAGGATGGGCGGCCTCCACACCCACCTCTCAAAAGGTCCAGATCTGCCTCTTGCAAGTCACGGACTTTCCGGTCCCGGCCGCCTCCTAGGGGTAGCAGCTGGTCCGTGGATCCAGTGGAAGGGTCCAGGTTGCTGGTTCCAGCAGCTAGCCCTCTCCGAAGCTGCTCCAGGCTCTCGCCAGTCACCAGTGCCGAAAGAACTGTGGGCGAGGGGCCAGGCCGCATCAGACACCCGCCCAGACCCCCGACCAACACGCACCGATGCCGACGCCCGTCCGCCAGAACGCAAGGGCCCCACCAAGTGGCCCGTGCCGGGTGCGCTGCGACGACCTTCCCCATGCCCCAGCACAGCGCCCCATCCCCCCGATCTCCGGGGGCGTCAACAGCCCTCTTACCTGCAGCCAGAAGGAGCTTCGGCACCACCGACGGCAGCAGCTTCATGGTCCCGCACCGAGAGGAGGCGGCGAGGCACCAATCACTTTCGAAGCGGCGGCCACTGGGCGCTGGCACCGGAGCTGGGCGGTGAGACTCAGGAGATTCCGCTGGGCACCGTCTGCCGCCCGCCTCTGCGTGCAAGCCTGGCCGGGACCCCGGCGCAGCTCGCTCTTGTTGAGTGTCTTTCTTGGTCACTCCGCCCGACCGCGCGGCCGCCCAACCCCGCGCGCCTAGGTCAGGCCAGCCAGCAACGTGGCCCGCGTAGCTCCTTCGGCCGAATGAGCGCTGCCCGGCGCGCGGCCGGGAATAAGGCTCCGGGAGGCGCCGAAGCTCCGCCCCGCCCGGCGCCGCCCCTCCCTCCTCCCGTGCTGGGAAGCTCGCCCGGCTCGCGGCGCCGGCAGCTCAGCCCCGACCCC
>NW_016805883.1:297086-302679 GCF_001698545.2 Rhinopithecus bieti | reverse complement strand
GGCCGCCCAACCCCGCGCGCCTAGGTCAGGCCAGCCAGCAACGTGGCCCGCGTAGCTCCTTCGGCCGAATGAGCGCTGCCCGGCGCGCGGCCGGGAATAAGGCTCCGGGAGGCGCCGAAGCTCCGCCCCGCCCGGCGCCGCCCCCTCCCTCCTCCCGTGCTGGGAAGCTCGCCCGGCTCGCGGCGCCGGCAGCTCAGCCCCCGACCCCGCGGGCGCGGCGGGGGACTGGGCGGGAGGAGGGGGCGGCGCTCACATTTTTTGGGACCAGGCCGAGGCAGCCGCGGCCTAATTGTGGGTAGGGCTGCTGACCGGCAGGTGGCGGGGAGAGGTTCCTACCTTTCCCCAAACGCCTGTCGCTCTGCAGCCTTGTGACTGACTGCTGCGCTGAGTTCTGTTCCGGGCCTGGCCTCTTGCTGCGTCTCAGCTCCATACCAGGGGTCTCCATCCCTGTCACCCTCTAAGTTTCAGAAGCCCACCTTTTGGCCTACCAACACGGCAAGTATCAAATAATAATTAATTCATTTATCATGTAAAAATTAGACACATGAATGCCAGCCGTTCTCATAAACCCGAGATAACCAGAGTTGAAGCTGCAGGTAATTAGTATCAATCCAGCAAAAGCAAAGGAAGTTAGTACTCTACCAGTCGCTGGAGTGGCTTCCTCCCATCTTCCCTCAGGGGACATTAAGATTTTTGAACTATGGGTTGTAATTCCCAGGCTTCTGAAATTGGAGAGACACCGGTTGTGAAACAAGCCTTATTCTTTTCCTTGCCTTTGACTGCCATCTTTTTCCTCAACATAAAAAATGAGCCTCCCTCCCATAGGACCCAGCTGGCTAACCTAGATTGCTGTTTCACAGGCACCAGGAGTTTCTCTTCCAACCCATGTGCTTTTACAGGGGTCTTCTGGAGTCACTGTCCTGACCCAAAGAAATGAGTCTCTCAGTAGGTATTTCAGTTTCCAGAGACGTGGCTGGGGAGAGAGTTGTTTGACATAGGGCTGGGTTGGCTTTCAGAGCTCTGAAATTGTGCCAGATAGAGCACTTGCCTGATTCTGCCTGTGTGTAGGGATAAAAACAGGCCTGCTATTTATACACAGTCTATCCCACTGTCCTTCCCTATCCCCACCTTTGCAGGGGTCAATCTGGCCCTGCCCTCTTAGCTTGCTCCAGTAACCCAGGCCTAGGTTTCCATAGTGCACTGGAATCACTACAGACCTGAGTTTGAATCCTGCCTTTGCTACTTACTGTGTGACCTTGGACAAGAAACTTAATTTCACTGAGCCTCAGTTTTGACATCTCTCAAATGGAAAAAATAATAACAATAATAATAATGACTACTTTGTAGGGAGCTTTTTGAGAAATGAATGCGGGAACACACAAAAGTAGTATAGTGCCAGGCACACTATAAGCTTTCAATAAATGTGACTCATTATTATTGTTGCTGTTAATAATAATCACTAATCACTTGACCACTCTATTTCCTTAGAGGCCTCCTTTCTCTCCCTTCCCGAGATCCCTTGCCTTCCCCAGGCCAGATCTGAGGCTTTATGGTATAGTTGGGCTGGTTTCAGACGGAAGCTCACCTGTCACCTATTTGGCTAAGAGCCACTGTTAGATTATCCTTTTGGGTGATCAGTATCGGGCCTAGGACCTCAGTGCATGGTCACCGCCCAGGCCATGCCTTTACCCTCTGTCAGCAGCTGCCTGGCCACCTGCTTCCCCAAAACAAAGCCACCTTGGGGTCAAGGCTCTCCCCAGGGGAGGGTGGAGAGAAACACTTCCTGACACACGGTCAGATCACCCCCTTTCCCCCACCCTTGCCAGATTCACACCCTACTCTCCTGTCCTAGCCTGCCTTTCTCCCTTCACATGCTCTGTCCTTCCGCCTTCTCACCCCCACATCAGCCTCAGTCCCATTCATGGGGCAACTCCAAACTTTCATCACACCTGGAGCCTCACCCCAGCTAGGTTTGTGTGTCAGCCAGGTTTTACAGGAAGGGCCTGAAAAAAGAAGATAAAAAGCTTGAATTGTATTTGGGACAGTCACTTCCCCTCTCAGAACCTTGGATGTCTCTGAGCAAAGAAAAGGAATCACAATTCATGCTGAGGCAACCTCATTAACTCAATTATTCCATAAACATTAACTGAACATTTTTGGGGGGCACTGGGGACATAGAAATAAATAAGACGGCCCAGGACCTGCTTTCACAGAGCTTATATTCTGTAGTAGAGAGGCAGCACATTAAGGAAATAAACAAGGAAAAGCATTTCCTATAGTGATATCTGCTAAGAGGAAAGTTAAAATACAATGACGTGCTGTAGGATAATATGTTCCAGTGCCCAGGATAACACTTTAGACTGATTAGCAAAGCCTTCTCTGAGCAGGTGACATGTAAGCTGAGGCCTGAATGAGAAGAAGAAATCAGACTTGGGATCATCCATGACAAAAATATTCCAAGATGTGCAAATAGTGCAAAGACTCTGAAGTAGAAAAAAGCTTGGAACATTCAAGGAAAAGCAAGAGGGCCAAAAAAGGAGAGATATGGGATGATATTGGAACAAAGGCTAGCAACAGATAAAGGGGACATTATAAGCCAAGGTAGACACTGGATTTTATTAACCATTATTGTGAGAATCATATGAGATGTAAATGAGACAGCACTGTCATGCAGGATTCCTCCGTATCGTCCCCTCTTCCTGCTCAGGTCTCCCCCATCTGCTCTCTGGATGTCAGGTTGTCAAATGCCAGGAACACAGTTCTAAGGAAGCAGAGTTCAGATGGACAAGCCTGCTTTTATTGACTGTCTATTGACCATGAGCAAACTGAGGCTTTGGGCCTCCAGTGAGTCAGAAGGGGGCAAGTGCAGAGCAGAAACCCTAGCATCCTGCTTCCCAGCCCATGTGGGGTTCCTGGGCCTCTAGGAAGGCAGGCTCCATGGGATTCTGAGTGCTGCTGACTCACTGCTAGGCCAGAGTTCTTCATTTGGATAGAGCACTTGCTTACCAGTGGGAAGAGCTTTGAAGAAAGGGGTGCTAGTGGTGACAAGAAAGGAGAGAAGGAGACTTGAAGAGAAACCAGAGTTCCTTCTCCACTGTGGTCGAGATTTCTATACAAGTAGATTGGTTCCCCCAAACCTGGCTGTGCATCGGAATTACCTGGGAATTATTATTATTATTATTATTATTATTATTATTATTACTACTAATACTACTACTACTACTACTTTTTTTGAGACAGGATCTCACTCTGTTGCAAAGGCCAGAGAGCAGTGGTTCGATCTTAAATTACTGCAGCCTTGAACTCTTGGGCTCAAATGATCCTCCCGCTTCAGCCTCCCAAAGTGCTGGGACTATAGGCATGTGTCATAGTGCCCAGCTGTGGGAGTTTTTTAAAGATAAAGAGCTGTAGGCTCTACCCCTCTACCCCAGTCCTCTTAAATAAAAATCTCCTGGGGTGGAGCCCGAACATGTGTACTTTAGGCCGGTAATTCTGACATCAGCCTTGTTCAGAAGCACTGGTCTACATGATTCATCAGGATAACATGCCAAACATCTGAAAAAAATCTGAACCTCTGAGGCAGAGGAGCTTTCAGTAATGACAATTTCCCTGTACTCAACACTGCACATGCATTATCTTGCTTGATCCTCACAACATCCCCCAAACTAGACACTGTCATCATCATCTGCATTTTAAAGGATTGAAGCTTAAAAAGGTAACATCCCAAGGTCACCCAGCTAGTGAGTATCTCAGCCTCAATTTGAAACCCCCTTGTTCACTTGGGCTTGTGCTCTCCTGAGCTCAACACTCAAATGGATGAAACGACAGCCGCCATCTCTATGCTTCTGTGGATGGTTTTACTGAGGTTCAGTCCTTCATCTCTCCTGAGGGATAATGATAAGAATCTCTGGCTCACTAGGCTGGAATGAGGATTAGGTAAGGACAGCAAGGCAGCTAATGAAATGGATACAGTCTTGGGAGTAAGATACTTGGGGATTCAAATTTTGGTTCTTTTTTTTTCTTTCTTTGAACATGTTATTCAATTTCTCTTACCTACAGTTTGCTCATCGGAAAAGTGGGGACAATAATAGTAGTTATTATTACAGGGCTTTTGTGATGATTCAGTCATATCATGTGTATAAAGCAGAATATGATGCCTGGCACATAGTAGGTACTTACTCAATGACAGCTGTTATTATGACCAAATTTTTTCTTGCTTGCTTTCCTTTTTCTTTTTAAGTGGGAATTTGAATAAAATGTTGGTTTATCATGAGCTAGCCATCCTAAGAGATGAAGTGTTCCTTTCTGGGAGCTGGCCATGCTTATCAAAGAGATGCTAGATCTGCAAGGCCACCCAGAGTTTTGGAAACCTCAACCCAAAAAAGCAACTCAGGCTCAGAGGTCAGAAGGAAGCTGTGCCCGCTGTGGGAGAGGATTCAGCTGCCTTATCACTCCCCTCTGACCAGAAGTGAGTCCTGCACAGCCCTTGAGCTCTGCCGGGTTGGGGAGAGGGGTAAAGAAGGGCACTGCCATTGAGGGTGGGTCTGACCATGAGCCCAGAGTTACCCAAACCTGGAAAGTCAGGATGAGGGGTCATTGCTCCTTGGCCCAGGCTAGCTTCTCTCACCCCATCTGAGACAGTGAATCAAGCAGTTTGGGCATACAGCTGGATTCGATTAGAACTCAGACCTGCCCTTTGGAGTCCCCATGTACCTCCTTATGCTGGCTGGGCACCTGGAAGTAGCGTGCTTCATGCCTATTCAGGGATGAACAAGCTCTGCTGCCTGATTGTTTGGGGCTAGGATCCATTTGAATAGGATGAAGGATAGGGATGGATGAGATAGGGAGAGGCTTTTGGAGGTGAGGGGATTTCAGGAATCCCTATCATCTCCAGAAGATGCTGAGGAAGGAATATTTACAATGTGCTGGATCCCAAACCATCCTTCTCTATTTCTGGGCCCATTTTTGTGACTTCAAATGATTAACATCTCCAGACCAAGGACTTTGCCCCTACAGCCATCCCTCTGTATTGGCCAGCACAGAGAGGAAGTGATTCCTCCCTCATTACACAACCCATCTCTCTCTTCAAGCCTCAGAGTCCTCAAGTGAAAAATGAGAACTTGAAACAATTACCATGCATTCAGGTGCCAGCCAGTAATGTTCGTCATGAATGTTTGCTGTCATGTTGTTGTCAAAAGACTCGAGGAGGCTGGGCACAGTGGCTCATGCCTGTAATCCCAGCACTTTGGAAGGCCGAGGTGGGCAGATCACCTGAGGTCAGGAGTTCGAAACCAGCCTGGCCAACATGGTGAAACCCGGGCTCTATTTTTTAGTACAAAAATTAGCCAAGCACTTTGGGAGGCCAACACAGGCAGATCACGAGGTCAGGAGATTAAGACCATCCTGGCTAACACGGTGAAACCCCATCTCTACTAAAAAATACAAAAAACTAGCTGGGCGAGGTGGCGGGCACCTGCAGTCCCAGCTACTCGGGAGGCTGACGCAGGAGAATGGCGTAAACCCAGGAGCCGGAGCTTGCAGTGAGCTGAGATCCGGCCCCTGTTCCCCAGCCTGGGTGACAGAGTGAGACTCC
>NW_016805883.1:236476-296699 GCF_001698545.2 Rhinopithecus bieti | reverse complement strand
GTCTCTACTAAAGATACAAAAAAATTAGCCAAGCATGGTGGCGGGCACCTGTTATCCCAGCTACTCAGGAGGCTGAGGCAGGAGAATCACTTGAACCTGGCAGGTGGAGGAGCTGTGAGGAGCACTGCACTCCAGGCTGGGCGACAAAGCGAGACTTCGTCTCAAAAAAAAAAAAAAAAAAAAAGGCCCAGGGAGCAATTTCTATAACAATCAACAGTGCCTGATTACAGGGCATGATAACCTTTCTCTCTGTGTCTCAGCTTTTTTGTCTATAAGTGGGGAGAATAACAATCTACTTAGGAGATTCTTGCGACAACTGAAGGAGATAGCATCTCTGAAGTGCTTGGCAAAATGAAAAGCCCTATATAAATAGGTCAGAGCTCCTGTTAACTTGTTAACTTTTCCGGTGCTTAACCTTGGAATGCGGTCACATCACATTCTGTACCGGGAATGTACAAGTTCGGTTACTCTTAGAAAGGCAGTTGCAGGTCTGCAGTTTAACAATTTCACATTATCCATTTGCTCGTTTTTTATGGCTAAGGGTTGATCTAAGACAATGGTTTGCAAAGAAGGAGGTACTGCCCCCTAGGGGACATTTCAGGAATTTAGTTGTTACTGATTGGGGAGTCCTCAGGCATTTGCGAGAAAAAGGGGTCAGGAAACTACCTGCTTTTGAGTGTCCTACCAGTCACATATCGGTAAAAATCTTGGTTATAATAACTTGAGCCTAGAATCATCTCTAATTTACACAAAAATATAACAAGAGTTTTTGCAATGACTTCCAGGAATGAAATTAGTGTGAATTGTTCATTTTGGTGATATCTGAGCTACCAATACAATGCACCTGTTATCAGTCAGTATTTATAGCTGTGACATTCAAGGGAAGTCTGTGTGATTGTAATCAATGGGCTGACCTTCATTCAGATATCTGAGTAGTTGTGAGCAGGCATTTGCCAATTGAAGTAATGTTATTTTAAAAATCATTTTCTCTTTTATATTAATTAGAGTATTTTTATTATTTTGTAGAGAGAGGGTCTTGCTCTGTTGCTCAGGCTGGGATGCAGTAGCACCATCATGGCTCACTGCAGCCTCAGCCTCCTGGGTTCAAGCGATCCTCCTGCCTCAGCCTCCTAAGTAGCTAGGACTACAGGCATGCATCACCACACTCAGCTAATTTTTAATTTTTTGTAGAGATGGGGTCTCACTATTTTGCCTAGGCTGGTCTGAAATTCCTGGGCTCAAGCAATCCGCCCACCTTGGCCTCCCAACTTGTTGGGATTAAAGGTGTGAACCATCACACCCAGCCATTATTAATTTCTTTACAGTAAATGTACAGACAGAATATTATCTTTAAACTTCATTTCAGGATAGTAAAGGGATGTTAACAATATTATTTGTCATAAAAAAAGAAAATATTGATTCTGAAAGAATTGAGAACCACCGACACAAGAGATACTCACATGAAAAGCCTTTCTATGGCTGGGTGTGGTGGCTCATGTCTATAATCTCAATACTTTGGGAGGCCAAGGTGGGAGGATCACTTGAACCCAGGAGTTCAAGACCAGCCTAGGCAACATAGTGGGACCCTGCCTCTACAAAAAAGACAAAAGTCCCAACTCCGCTGAGGTAGGAGGATTGCTTAAGCTCAGGAGGTGGAAGTTGAGGCTGCTGTGAGCCATGATCGTGTCACTGTACTTCCACCTGGGCTACAGAGCAAGACTGTGTCTAAAAGAACAAAAACAACAACAACAAAAAGCTTTTCTATATATCCCTTGTAAAAGTGCTCTTCCAGATACTATTCCATATAAGGTCCCATGTAATAAATTCCTCTGGTAATGCAGTCTTGACTGTCATGGCTATCTGGTATAGGTACTTCCTTTTAGTATTAGATAATAACAGTTGTGGAACTCATATGTTCTTTTTTTGTTTCAACTGCCAGGAAGCTCACAGTTAAGTTTTGAGACTCAGTTGCAGTCGTTATCCTTAGCCTAGCATTTTGAGGATAATTTTTTTTTTTTTTTTTTTTTAGATAGGATCTTGCTCTGTCACCCAGGCTGGGGTGCAGTGGCGTGACCACAGCTTACTACAGCCTTGACCTCCCAGGCTCAAGTGATTGTCCCACCTCAGCTTCCCAAGTAGCTGGGACTACAGGTGCACCATCTTGCCCAGTTAATGTTTTTGATTTTTAGTAGAGATGACATATCACTATATTGTCTGGGCTGGTCTCCAACTCCTGAACTCAAGTGGTCCTCCTTCCTTGACCTCCCAAAGTGTTGGGATTACAGGTGTGAGCCACCACGCCCAGCAGACAATTTCTTTCCCTTCCAATTTGATTTAATTATGGGGCTCTCTAGTCATTCTTCATTTTCATTTTGTTTCAGAGTTGGGGTTTCACTCCATTGCCTAGGCTGGAGTATAGTGTGTGTGATGACAGCTCACTGAAGCCTTGAACTCCTGGGCTAAAGCAACTCTCTTGCTTCAGCCTCCTGAGTAGTTGGGACTACAGGCACATGCCACCATGCCTAACTTAAAAAAAATTTTTTTTTTCTTTTGGTAGAGGTGGGGTCCGGCTATGTTGCTCAGGCTGGTCTCAAACTCCTGGCTGCAAATAATTCTCCACAAAGTGCTAGAATTATAGGCATGAGCCACCTCTCCAGCCCATTCTTTAAATATTTACTTGTTATTTATGTCTTTTTTTTTTTTTAGACGGACGGAGTCTCGCTCTGTTGCCCAGGGTGGCGTGCAGTGGCACAATCTCGGCTCACTGCAAGCTCCACCTGCCAGGTTCACACCATTCTCCTGCCTCAGCCTCCCAAGTAGCTGGGACTACAGGCGCCCGCCACCACGCCTGGCTAATTTTTGTATTTTTAGTAGAGACAGGGTTTCACCATGTTAGCCAGGATGGTCTCGATCTTCTGACCTCATGATCCGCCCCCACTTGGTCTCCCAAAGTGCTGGGATTTCAGGTGTAAGCCACCGTGCCCAGCCATCTATGTCTTTTATTGTAAGCCACCTTTAAATCTTTTCTGGAAGTAGGAGGAGCATAAATAATGAATGTGAAACTCAAATATCATGCACCTGCAGTCTCCTTCCTAGTACTTTCTGAGTCTGGAAGTCTACATTGGAGGGGCCTGGAAAGCCTAAGTCAGAGTGGTTGATGGTGGACTCAGGTGGTCTCATCCTGCAGACTCGATGTCTCTGACACCTCATCCTCTTCTCCCTCAACGGCCTTCACCTTTGTGAAGGAGTGTGGGCACTGTGAGGAGTCGAAGCAGATTCCAGCTATCAGAGCCCACTCCAAGTTGTGGTTGGATCTTGGTGGCCTGGGTTAAGAGGGGGTCAGGGAAGGGCACCCAAGCTCTGGGCTCACAGAAGTCCAAAGCTACAAGCGGAGAGACTCCTTCCACCCAACACACACTCCCCTAGCAAGCTGTCTGCATCCCTCAGAGCAGAGGCTCTGAAGCTCAGGCTGAGGCATCAGACTGACCCTGTTTTGAACCCTGGGTACACTCGCTCCTAGCTCTGCTTTGGGCAGGATACCTCTCTGAGCCTCAGTTTCCTCGTTCAGAAGTAGGAATGATACCTACCTCAGAGGGCTTCACTATTAGGATTACCTCACTGAGATAATCTGTGCAGTGCTAAAGCAGCACCTAGAACACAGCAAGTGCTCAGTACCTGGCAGCAGCTGGGTATCCCAGTCTACCTTGGATTGGTAATTCTCATGCACCTGTCTGCTTCCCCAGTGTTGAGCTCCTCCAGGCAAGAGTGTGCATTAAACCTTAGCTCCTGACTCACAGGCCCAGGGACCATGGCAAACTGCTTAATGTTTCTGAGGCTCAGTGTTCTTACTAGTAAATTGGGGATAATGAAGTATACTTCAAATTTTGGGTGTGAGTAAAATTATTAACAGTGGTCATTTTTTGGTAAGGGTATGATGAAAAAATTTATGTTTTGTAAGCATTTTTCTCCTATGGGCATTTTCTGTTCTTTTCTTCTGTAACAGACATGAAATATTTGTGATATTTGTGTATTTTAAGTCACTTTTCAAAACATGCTTCTTCTTAAGAAAGCCACTGGGTGTGGTGGCTCACACTTGTAATCCTAGCACTTTGGGAGGCTGAGGTGGAAAGAGCTCTTCAGCCCAAGTGGTAGAGACTGCAGTGAGCTGTGTTTGCACCACTGTACCCTAGCCTGGGCAACAAAGCAAGACTCAGTCTCCCCACCTCCCAAAAAAAAAAGAAAAAGAAAAAAAAAGCTTAAATGTATTAAGTGCTTACTATATTTTAGGCATTGCTCTAAGCATCTTTTTTTGTTTTGTTTTGTTTTTGAGTCTTGCTCTTGTTGCCTAGGCTGGAGTGCAGTGACATGATCTCGGCTCACTGCAACCTCCACCTCTCGGATTCAAGCAATTCTCCTGCCTAGCTGGGACTACAGGCATGTGCCACCACGCCCAGCTAATTTTTGTATATTTATTTATTTATTTATTTATTCATTTATTTAATTTATTTTTTTGAGACAGAGTCATGCTCTGTTGCCCAGGCTAGAGTGCAGTGGCGTGATCTCGGCTCACTGCAGACTCCGTCTCCTGGGTTCAAGCGATTCTCCTGCCTCAGTCTCCCGAGTAGCTGGGATTACAGACACCCACCACCGTGCCCGCCTAATTTTTGTATTTTTTATTAGAGACGGGGTTTTATCATCTTGGCCAGGCTGGTCGCGAACTCCTGACCTCATGATCCACCCGCCTCGGCCTCCCAGAGTGCTGGGATTACAGGCATGAGCCACCGTGCCTGGCCAATTTTTGTATTTTTAGTAGTGATGGGGTTTCACCATGTTGGCCAGGCTGGTCTCAAACTCCTGACCTCAGGTGATCTACCACCTCGGCCTCCCAAAGTGCTGGAATTACAGGCATGAGCCACCGTGCCTGGCTTCTAAGCACTTTATACACATTATCTCTAATTCTCATAACACTCCTCTGAGGAAGTTAGTATTAACACCCTAGTTTTATAAATTGGGCTTAAGGAAATTGTACAATTTGCCCAGCTTGTTGTAAGTAAACCTATAAATGTGATAAAATTTCATAAAACTACACATATACACAAATGAGTGCATACAGAAATTGATGAAATCTGATTAAGTCTTATAGTCTATTTAACAATATAGTACCTGTGTCATTTTTCTGGTTTTGATATTGTACTACTGTCATGAAAGAAGTTACCACCAGAGGAAGCTGGATGAAAGCTGGAGATTTGCAATTTCTTGTGAATCTGTAATTAGACTCACATTAATAAATATTTTAATCTATATTTATTTATATATTATTTTTAAATGAGTTAAACAATAAGTTTGTTTTTGTCTTGTTTTGTTTTGAGACAGGGTCTCACTCTGTTGCGGAGGCTGGAGTGCAGTGGCACCATCTGGGCTCACTGCAGCCGCAACCTCTCTTGGGCTTAAGCCATCCTCCCACCACAACCTCCCAAGTAGCTATTAGCACATGTGTGTGCAACCATGCCCAGCTAGTTTTCTGTATTTTTTGTAGAGATGGGGTTTTGCCATGTTGCTCAGGGTGGTTTCAACCTCCTGAGCTCAAGTGATCGGCCTACATCAGCCTCCCGAAGTGCTGGGATTACAGGTGTGAGCCACCGTGGCCAGCCAATAAGATTTTTTTGTTTTGTTTTTTTAAAGTGTTGAAAACCTTGTAAGGTGCTGGGCATGGAGGCTCATGCCTGTAATCCTAGCACTATGGGAAGCCATTGCTTAAATCCAGGAGTTGGAGACCAGCCTGGGCAACATATGAGCCCCTCCCTCTATGAAATATTTAAGTTAGCCAGACTTGGTGGCTGTAGTCCCAGCTACTTAGGAGGCTGAGGCAGGAGCGTCACTTGAGCCCAGGAGTTTGAGGTTGCAGTGAGCTATGATTGCTACTGAATGCCAGCCTGGATGGCAGAGTAAGAAAAAAAAGAAAGGAAGAAAAAAAAGAAAGGAAGAAAGAAAGAAAATTTAGATTCAGCAAAGATAAACCTCTTCTCCGCTTGCCGAAAGTGAGCAAGCCAAGCATCCTATTCACTCCCTCTCCCTTAAGGTACAGTGTACTGCATGAAAGTATGCTTTGAACCTTGGAAATAATCTACCCCAACTGTCTCCACTTACATGTAAGAAAATGGAACCTTGGAGAAGGGAAGGGTCTTACTCAAAGACATCCAATAAGTCTGTGACTAAGCCAGGATGAGAACCAGTCTTTGAACTCCTACGCCAGGGTTTTTTACAGTGCCCACACACAGGCCTGCTCACCCACACAGCACACCTTCCCTGGGCTCTATCTGCGAGATCACTGGTGCCCACAGGCCAACCCTCACCGGCCTACCCAGCTCAGGGCACTCAGGTCTACAGGTGGAAGTGAGACCTGGGGAGGGTGGAGGCATGGTGGCCCACTACTCCAGGCAGCACTGGGAGCCAGGGTAGTTGGGGCCACAGAAAGGGCAAGGATAGACACTCTGAACTTTGGCAGGAGTTGGGTGGGAAGGGAACATGTGTGTATGTGCATGTGGGGAAGGTACTCACGCCAAATCCTTGCTCCCATCCCCCTCAGGCTCCGTTGAGTCACTTGTCCATAATGTCAGGCACATTCTTGAAGGGAGTGGTCACAGGGGTTCAAGGCCCATTCAGGCCCTAGGCCAGTTTCTATTCCTCCTGGCAGTGAAACCACCTTCTCATTCAGACTCAGCACCCCTCCCCAACTGGAAATGTAGTGACATACTTTTCTAATTCCTGCCCTGGGACCTCCTTGGACCAGACGCAAGGCTGGGGGGAGGGCCAGCCTGGGTCCCCTTTCTCAGGGGATGGATTCTTGGTAGTCAATATGTGGGGTGTGGCTGACCTACATTCAGATGAGCCTGATTGGCCCTCCCTTCCCCATCCTGTTGTGCTTCCCCAACCCCCCATCCCTCCGGGCCATTCCGCGGTGGACCAGGGCAAGGCTGAGGATACAGGATCCCTCCCTGCCATCTCGGCATCTCCATCTCCGCGCCCTGGCAGGTCCGCAGCCACTGAGCCTAAGGAAGCGGCCCTAGCAATCTGGTCTGTGGGGAGCAGCGCCCTCCTGTGGTCTCCAGGAGAAGCGCGGCTCTTTTCTCAGCCCCGTCCTTTGTATGCTCTCTCATTGAACAAAAATTTATTGAGAGTCACTACGTGCCAGGCGCCGCTCTAGGCTCCGCAGCCAAGACAGATACCTGCTCCAAGGACTGTGCATTTCAGCGTGCGTGTGCGTGGAGAGTCAGGCAATAAATGATAAACAAATACATAAATGAGGCAGTTACTGGTAGTGGTAACTGCTAGGAAGAAAATAAAACAGAGAAATGTGATAGAGAGTGACCCAAGAGAGAAACTTAGGATAGGATGGAAAAGGAAGGTTTCCGCGAGTAGCTAACGTCTGAGATGAGACCTAGGTCACAGATTGTCATGTAAGGATATGGGGGAAAGGCTTTCCTTACACAGAAGATAGATCCTGCAAAGACCCTCAGGCAAGAACAGGTTTTGCAGAACAGACTAAGGCCAGTGTGGTTAGAAAGGAGTGAGTGAGGGGAGGCTGGTGTGAGATGCCATCAGAGAGGTGGGCTGGGGCCAGGGTGTGAATCTTGCAGGCCATGACAAGGAGCTCCTCCGGCTCCTCCTCCTCCTTGTTCTCCTTCTTCTTCTTGTAATGGGAATGTGTTGGGTGAGTACTGAACCGAAGAGTCATGTGGCTCAACTGCCTTTTGAAAGGACATGTATGGTATGGAGGATGGACTTTGGGCAAAGGAGGAAGAGTGGAAGCAGGGGGGTTATTGCAAGAGATTAGAAAGCTACTGAAATAATTCAGGTGAGAAATGATGGTTGTTTGGATCAGGGTAGCAGTGCTGGAGGTGGGGAGATGTGGTTGGATTATGGGTATATTTTGAAGATAGAGTCAACAGGATTTGCTAATAATGGACCACATTTTCCTTTGCTCATTTAGCTCCAACTCCTTCACTCACACCCCCTAGTGGGTTCCTCCATCCTCACTGGAAAGCTGAGTCACAAGGGCAGATTCCAGGGACACAGCTAAATTGGGGAATTTCAGGGTGTTGTTGGACAAAAGAATTTAAGACTCATTAGCTGGGCAGCCAGGCACAGTGGCTTACACTTGTAATCCCAGCACTTTGGGAGGCCAAGGCGGGTGGATCACCTGAGGTCAGGAGTTTTTGAGACCAGCCTGGCCAACATGGTGAAACCCTGTCTCTATAAAAATCAGCCAGGTGTGGTTGCACATGTCTGTAATCCCAGCTACTTGGGAAGCTGAGGCAGGAGAATCACTTGAACCCGAGAGGTGAAGGTTGCAGTGAGCTGAGATCACACCACTGCACTCCAGGCCAGGCGACATAGGGAGACTCCGTCTCAAAAATAAAATAAAATAAAAGACTTACTAGCTGGGTGTGGTGGCGTGCACCTGTAGCCCCAACTACCTTGGAGGCTGAGGTGGGAGGATCACTTGAGCCTAGGAGGTCAAAGGTGCAGTGAACTGTGATTGTGCCACTACACTCCAGACTGGGTGAGAGAGAGAGACTCTGTCTCAAAAAAAAAAAAAAAAAAAAGAAAGAAAGAAAAAGAAAAGAAAAAAGAATTTAAGACTCAGGCACTAGGTCTTCCATTATTATCCCATTTAATGGGCAGGGCCTCTGCCTGCTATGCCTGCTATCTCCCTTACCCTGTCTGGCTTCCATAGACTCAATTATTTATTAGGTCCCTGTTTGTCCAAATGGGTGTGTCTGTGGCCCCAGGGGTGTGTTGGTGACACCCAAAACAGTCCTGGGTGTTTGGTGTTTATATTTGATACAAGTGAGGGGCAGCAAAATCTGGAGGTACCAAGTCCTCAGACCCAGGCCAATCATTTACTCCTGTTTCTTTACACAAAACACAGTAGGATCAGACCTGATAACACAGGAAATGCACATACACGTTTTGGCCCCAGGTTGGGCATTTCTGGAGAGAGCCAGGGAAAGGCCAGGCTAGTCTTACAAATACTCTTATGCCAGCAGGGGGTGGGGGAAGCAAGTAGGAGAGTAGGTGACCAGTAGGCTCTGGAGTCAGCAGGCCTTGTTCTGTTTGTGTTGTGCTGCAGTGGGGGATGCATTATAAATGCAACCAGTCAGAGGGCCCCTGGCTTCAGAACCTCAGACTGTACTGGTTCCGAGATTCTGTGCAAGCCTCATGGAAATGAAGCTGCCAGGCCAGGAGGGGTTTGAAGCCTCCAGTGCTCCTAGAACTATTCCTTCAGGGGAGCTGGACAGCAACCCTGGCCCTGGCACCGGCCCCAGCCCTGATGGCCCCTCAGACACAGAGAGCAAGGAACTGGGAGTACCCAAAGACCCTCTGCTCTTCATTCAGCTGAATGAGCTGCTGGGCTGGCCCCAGGCACTAGAGTGGAGAGAGACAGGCAGGTAAGTTGGATGCAGGCCAGTTCTGTGGGATCCTTCCCCTTCCCCAGCTGGAGCCTCCTATATGCCCCCCAGTGCTTCTTGTGGGGCTGCCCAAAATTAGGATTTTCCCAGCTGTGTTCCCTTATTTCAGGGTCTTACCTTCCATGATGCCCAGCCTCTTCTGCAGTCTAGTTTTGAGATCCCCAAGACCCAAGATGAGGGGTGACTGCCAGGGGTGGGGGAACACTTCACACCACTGGGCCCAGGATACCCTCATTGCCTTGCCTTCCCTAGCTCCTCTGCATCTCTGCTCCTGGACATGGGAGAAATGCCCCCAATAACACTGTCTACCTCTATCCACCTTCATCACAGGTGGGTACTGTTTGAGGAGAAGTTGGAGGTGGCTGCAGGCCGGTGGAGTGCCCCTCATGTGCCCACCCTGGTACTTCCCAGCCTCCAGAAGCTCCGCAGCCTGCTGGCCGAGGGCCTTGTACTGCTGGACTGCCCAGCTCAGAGCCTCCTGGAGCTCGTGGGTAGGCTGGGAGCCTTTGCAGGAAGGGCCTGGGTAGCCATGCCTTTTCCCCAGGATTTCCCCTCCAAAGTCTTGGAATCTTCGAGAGCCCACCTCTACCCCTCCTAGGATTGTCTACCCTTGTCACAGGTGGACATGGAAAAGCAGGGTGGAGGAGCAAGTTCATTGGCCCTGGCAGTCTGAGACTCCCAGAAGGGAAAGGGGTCTGGGCAGAGGGAGACGGGGAAGAGTGTGGGGCAGGGAACTCTCAGGAAGGAGGTAACCCCCAATCCATTCTCCAGAGCAGGTGACCAGGGTGGAGTCGCTGAGCCCAGAGCTGAGAGGGCAGCTGCAGGCCTTGCTGCTGCAGAGACCCCAGCATTACAACCAGACCACAGGCACCAGGCCCTGCTGGGGTGAGAGCCCCTCCCTGGGCCCAGGACCAAGACCCTGGTGTGGCAGGGTCTCAGATCTCCCCTGTACCTTCTAGGGCTAGAAGTAGCCCAGGCTTAGTTCAGGCTCCAACACAGGACTCATGATCAAGAGGAAACTTGTGATAATGTTGTGGGGAGAAGATTCAGGGGGCTAGAATCGTAAGAGAGCTCTGTGAAGAGATGTACTTGGCAGGCACTGTGCCAAGAGCTTTACACACAGTATTTCATTTGATCTTCACAACCACCCTGTAAATAGTACCACAATTATCCCCATTTTAGTGATGAAGAAACTGAGGCTCAGAGTGGAGAAGGGTGTACTCTAATGTCTTACAGCTTGTCAGTGGCAAAAGTGATTAGGGAATCCTGGTGGATCCACCCCAAAGCCTGTGGTCTTAATCACTGCATAATCCTGTTTTGTAGGCTCTACTCTTCCAAGAAAGGCTTCTGACAATGAGGAAGCCCCCCTGAGGGAACAGGTTTGTAGCCCTTCCTTGGGGTCCCTTTCCAGTGGCTGGGAGAGGGGTTAGGAATTAACAAAAGTCTACTTACTCTCCACTGGATTTCTCATCAGTTGAGATCTTATCCTCCCCAAATAACCTTTCATACTCTCTGTCTCCTTGAACCCCCATCCAGTATCAGAACCCCCTGAGACAGAAGCTGCCTCCAGGAGCCGAGGCAGGGACTGTGTTGGCAGGGGAGCTGGGCTTTCTGGCACAGCCACTGGGAGCCTTTGTTCGACTGCGGGATCCTGTGGTACTGGGGTCCCTTACTGAGGTGTCCCTCCCAAGCAGGTAAGGCTACTTGGGAGTGAGTGGGAGTCAGGGTTCCTAGAGCCCAGAAGGGTCTTTACTGGGGAGGGGAAGGAGGGTCTCAGTCTGATTCTCAGGCTGTGGGGAGGATGATGCTCAGGGGTCTGGGGAGAGAGTAGTGGTCAGAACTGCATGGTAGGTGTGCAAATGAGTATGTTTATGGGAACTGATAGGTCAGAGCTGAGCATCAGAGGCCAGGGCTGCCCTGTGGGAAAGCAGCCTGTGAATCTCTGGGGCCTGGTTCCTTCCTCAGGTTTTTCTGCCTTCTCCTGGGCCCCCCTATGCTGGGAAAGGGCTACCATGAGATGGGACGGGCAGCAGCTGTCCTCCTCAGTGACCCGGTGAGCTAAGCAGGTGTGTGTGTGTGCACGCGCTCGCGCACACATGCCTGTGTGTATGTGCACACATGCATGCATGCATGGGTTCGTGTGTGTGTGGACTCTGTATGTGTGCCTAAATATAGCAATGAGGCAGAGTGAGCAATGAGACGGAAGTTTCCTTGTCTCCTAGTGCAGCCCCATTACTGGCTGAGTGCTGGCACACTATAGGCACTCAATAGATACCCATTGAATGAATGAATGCATGCATAAAGGAATGTGTGAATGACTTGTCTGCCTCTGTGACATGTGTCTAGTTTTCACACTATGAAAATGCATGTAAGAGACCAGATTTGCACTTACCACCCATTCTGTGTCCCCATCCTCAGCAATTCCAGTGGTCAGTTCGTCGGGCCAGCAACCTTCATGACCTTCTGGCAGCCCTGGATGCGTTCCTAGAGGAGGTGACAGTGCTTCCCCCGGGTCGGTGGGACCCAACAGCCCGGATTCCCCCGCCCAAATGTCTGCCATCTCAGCACAAAAGGTACCTGGGAGCTATCATCCCATACAGATTCCTGCCCATAGGCCCTGGGTCTGATTCCATTGTTGAGGGGGGGTGAGGTCCCAGGAAAGAGATAGGGACCTATCTTTGGATTTGAAGTCAGGCAGGCCTAACTCGGAGTTCTGCTGGACTTCTGTCGCTAAGAGACCTGAACAAAACCTTCCCTGCCCGAGCCTGGCTTTCTACAGGTCGCAATATGACCTGGACCTTCTTGAGGCCCCTGTGTCGCCATGGTCCCCTCGCCAGCAGAGACAAGAGTAGCCGCCAGGGGGCAGGGCGCCACCAGCTCTGGGCCGAGTCCGGACGGGTTGGAGATCCTTAGCCAACCTCGGGTTCCCCTCCTCCTCAGGCTTCCCTCGCAACAGCGGGAGATCAGAGGTCCCTCCGGCCCGCGCCTGACCTCGGCTGAGGACAGGCACCACCATGGGCCGCACGCACCCAGCCCGGAGTTGCAGCGGACTGGCAGGTGAGGCGAGCTGGGAGGAAGCAAGGGTGGGTGACCTACGGAGGGGAGGAGTCACAGGGAAACTGAGGTGTGTGCTCACTGTGGGAGGGGCTCACCCGGCCACAGGGAAAGTAGCAGGGATGCGGGTGTGGGGTGTGAAAACCTGGATCACTGACGACCCTCGGGCGGGAGGCTGTTTGGGGGCCTTATCCAGGACGTGCGCAGGAAGGCCCCGTGGTACCTCAGCGATTTCTTGGACGCCCTGCATCTCCAATGCTTCTCGGCGGTACTCTACATTTACCTGGCCACTGTCACTAATGCCATCACTTTCGGGGGTCTGCTGGGAGATGCCACTGATGGTGCCCAGGTGGGTAGGGCCCAGGGGGCAGGTACAAGCCTTGGTGTCTCCTAGTCCTTCCCTTCCCCTGGGACTATGGGTAAGTTAAGGAGGCTCTCCCAAAGCTTGGGCTCCTGTCCTGAGGACTTCAGGGTCCTGTGCTGAGCCCCTGTTGGCTTCCAGGGAGTGCTGGAAAGTTTCCTGGGCACAGCAGTGGCAGGAGCTGCCTTCTGCCTGATGGCAGGCCAGCCCCTCACCATCCTGAGCAGCACTGGGCCGGTGCTGGTCTTTGAGCGCCTGCTCTTCTCTTTCAGCAGGTAAGAGAGCTACCCCCATCACCAGATCCTCACTAGTGCCATGGTCAGCCTGCTCCTGGCTGGGTGAATAGGAGAGGGTGGGAGCTATCTGTTTGGGTTGAGGGATACCTGACCTGGGTTTGGTGGGAAGCAGACAGCCCTGCTAAGACTTCCTGTCTCTCATCCCCACAGAGATTACAGCCTGGACTACCTGCCCTTCCGCCTATGGGTGGGCATCTGGGTGGCTACCTTTTGCCTGGTGCTGGTGGCCACAGAGGCCAGTGTTCTGGTGCGCTACTTCACCCGCTTCACCGAGGAAGGTTTCTGTGCCCTCATCAGCCTCATCTTCATCTACGATGCTGTGGGCAAAATGCTGAACTTGACCCATACCTATCCTATCCAGAAGCCTGGGTCCTCTGCCTACGGGTGCCTCTGCCAATACCCAGGCCCAGGAGGTGGGTAAGGGAAACAGGGACCTTGGTCAGGTGAAGAAGAATGTAGGGAAGGGGAGGGGTTGCACCCTTACTATCCCCCCTGGTTAAGTTCTGCAAAGTGCTGCATACTTACCCAATAACTGGCAGTACTATTTCCACTCTGGTTCTGAATCAATTGAGAAATAAGACAACAGAAGGCCCAATATAGTCATCCTTTCTGACAACACTGATAGAGGAACATGGGTTATATATATAGGTGAATAGGCTTCCTAATGATGAAGCCAAAATTGAATAGACTTACCCACCAGTCATGGAAGCACTGGTTTGAGACTATCTTGCCCCGGGGAAGCAGAGCTAAACACATACATCAAACAGGCAGCTTATACTCGAGAGAGGGGAGAGAAAGGGGCAGGGCCAGGTATGCCCAGCTTCATTTCCTGAAATCACCAATCAAATATATCATTGCTCTTCTGGGTGAGAGTGGCCGGCCAGGTGGAGAGAGGCTTGGAGTATTACACTTGCATATATCCCTCCACATGGAAGGCAACACCAGGACTGGGAAGAAATGGCCTCTCTACATGTTCTTCTATCAGTGCTAGGCATGAACAAGACCAGTTCTAGCCCTGGTGGAAACACACAGATTTGTATACTTCTCTATTCAGTCAACATTTGCTGAGCATTTGCTGTGGCCAGGTCCAGTGCTTGGTACACGGGATGCAGATGGGTAGAGAATTTGAGAGGATGAGGGCATGAGACAATGTCCTGAGCAGTACACACTCAGTAGTGATAGAGTCAGCAGACAGATGAGTCACAATTAAGAACTCTGGTTCAGCTGGACCCATCAGATTAGAATTTTATGGGGCTGGAGAAGGTTCCCAGGGGAGGGAACATACATCTGAATTATTCTCTGCTTCCCAGGAAATGACTCTCAATGGATAAGGACAAGGCCAAAAGACAGAGACGACATCGTAAGCATGGTAAGGGACTGCTCCTGGGAGGTTCTAGGAAGGAAAGGGTGGAGACCAAGGCAGTCGGTGGTTCCTAGCTCTTCCTACCCGTAGGTTAAGGAAACCTTCATAGGTGAGTGTGGCTTAGCCATTTCCTACAGCTGGGAACTTCCCATCCTGGGCCCTTGGTATCTCTGTGGGTCCCTCCTCCCTTGAAGTGGGTCCGGGAGAGCAGGACATTTACTCCATTGCCTGTAACCCCACCCCGACCCTCCTGTGTACAGGACCTAGGCCTGATCAATGCATCCGTCCTGTGTACAGGACCTAGGCCTGATCAATGCATCCTTGCTGCCGCCACCTGAGTGTACCCGGCAGGGAGGCCAGCCTCGTGGCCCTGGCTGTCATACAGTCCCAGACATTGCCTTCTTCTCCCTTCTCCTCTTCCTTACTTCTTTCTTCTTTGCTATGGCCCTCAAGTGTATAAAGACCAGCCGCTTCTTCCCCTCTGTGGTGAGTGTCACCTTTCTTTTTGTGGGAGAGGCCTGACTCTAAGCTTTGGGTCCTATCTGTGAGTGGGAAGTGGTATGGAAAAAGAGGGATGGCAGGTCTGGACCTGACTGAGTGTCCACTGTGTGCCAGGTGCGCAAAGGGCTCAGCGACTTCTCCTCAGTCCTGGCCATCCTGCTGGGCTGTGGCCTTGATGCTTTCCTGGGCCTAGCCACACCAAAGCTCATGGTGCCCAGAGAGTTCAAGGTGAGAGCCAGGGAATAGGGTTGGGGTACCATAGGGGAAAGCAGGGCCAGCAGATCATGGGAAAGGAAAATGCATAAATCCCACACTTCTCTTCTCTAAGCTTCTTTCTTCACTCATAAACTAGAGATAGTAATAATAACGGCCCCACAGGGTTGTCGCAGGGATTCAATGAAGTACTGCAGCAGACACGTGAGTACAGAGAATACACGGTAGCTATTATTACAAGGTATGGGTTAAGAGAATGGGTCTTGATCAGCCAGCCCTGGGTTTGAGTTCTAGTTCTTCCACTTCCCAGCTATGCATCAGGCAAGTTAATGCACATTTCTAAGCCTCAATTTCTTCATCTATAAAATGGAAATAATAAAATGACAATAGTTCCTACTCCGTAGATTGTTTTGAGTTTACAGAAGATCACAATGGAAAGCACTTACCACATGCCTGGTACATACCAAGTCCTCAATAAATGTTAGCTATTATTGTTATGGGATTGCCCCACCCTTGGCATGGCCCTGCCCACCCCACTACTCCTCACTGTCTTCTTTGCACCCCTTATTGCCTACTCTGATCCAGGAAAGCTGGAACTCCCTTTCCAAGGCATGACAGTGTGTAGGACAAGGCTTAGCACTGATTTCTAGACTTTGCCTGTGCATTTGGAGACCTCCTCTCCGAATTCCTCCAAGACAGGAGAGCAGGGAGGACTCCAACTGGGGCAGCAACTGGGGCCCCCTCCCCTACACATATGCTTGTAATCAGAGCTGACGCAGACACACCCAGCCCTGTCCCTGCCTCAGATCAAGGCAGGTCTGAGCCTGAGTTGCCCCACCCAGGATAGGGGAAGAGGGATCTCTAGGGAGCAGGGCTCTGTACATCAAGAAGTGTGTGCAGGCCACATCTGCCACCTCCTTCTCTTCCAGGGAGGGAGGGACCCTGAACCAAAGTCCAGAGCCCCTGGTTCCAGCCTGACCTCAGGGCTGGTCTCCTTCCATCTGCTGTCTTTTAAGGCACTGGGATGCTTTGAACCAGCTGTACACACACACCCCACTAGCATCTAGTGTCTTGGGGTGGGGACAGGTTGTGGAAGAATGCCAAGGTTGAGGTGTGCAGGTGAGATGCTCTTGGGAGACCCTCTCCAACCTGTCCATGAAATGCCCTCCCCCAGCCCACACTCCCTGGGCGTGGCTGGCTGGTGTCACCTTTTGGAACCAACCCGTGGTGGTGGAGTGTGGCAGCTGCCCTGCCTGCCCTGCTGCTGTCTATCCTCATCTTCATGGACCAACAGATCACAGCGGTCATCCTCAACCGCGTGGAATACAGACTGCAGGTAAGGACTGCTGGGCAAGGCCCTAGACCAAGGGACAGAAGCTCCAGGGTAGTCTACGCTCCCCCATCCTACCTCAGAGGACAGAGGGCCAGGGCCTGGGCTAGCTTCATCCTCATTGCCCCCACCACTACCTGCAGAAGGGAGCTGGCTTCCACCTGGACCTCTTCTGTGTGGCTGTGCTGATGCTACTCACATCAGTGCTTGGACTGCCTTGGTATGTCTCAGCCACTGTCATCTCCCTGGCTCACATGGACAGTCTTCGGAGAGAGAGCAGAGCCTGTGCCCCTGGGGAGCTCCCCAACTTCCTGGGTATCAGGTGAGGGCAGTATTTAGGAAGCGGAGTAAGAGGTGGGCTGCAAGGTAGGGCAATGGGGAACATGGCAGAGTTATTTGGGCAGCTTTAATTCTAAGCTGGTGTCCTACAAACACTGCAGTGGCACAATGAGTGAGTTCTGGGCTCTGAGATGGGTAAGTCAGATCTTCCCCTCTCTTCTCTCAGCCATGGGGACTGGGAGGGGCCTCAAGAGGAGCATCATCAATGGAAAGGTAGAGGCAGCCAGGGCTGAAGTGGAGGGTCAGGTGCCACCTAATAATCCTCACTCAATGTAGAAGTTACAAAGGAATCCATCATAAAAACAATTTTGGAACCGTTGGAAACACAGTCTAAGTATCTAAAGTATATGAAATCAACTTTATAAATTGTGAAATGTAAGTCTTTATGGCAGTGTAAACATTACTAATTTTCCATCAAAATAAAAATGAGGAGCAACTATGAACTTGAATTGATGGAGAAGTCTGGGACTCTCACCTTGAAGTGCTCTGCCCCTTCCTCTCCACCAATTTTTCACATCAAGCTAAGGGCTCATCACTCCAGGTGACCTACTGGGGTATTCCTCTAGTTTCCTCTTGCTGCTAGGGTCTGTACTGGCATTCAGCCAGGATCTCCAGTCTGGGTACCCCAGGGACTCCCCCAGACCTCAGCTAACTCTTCCCTCTCCCCACAGGGAGCAGAGGCTGACAGGCCTGGTGGTGTTCATCCTTACAGGAGCCTCCATCTTCCTGGCACCTGTGCTCAAGGTACCTTTGTTATACAAGCCAGGATCAGGGTCAGTGCACTAATAATAGGAGCACAGCAAGAACTGACACTAGTTGAACACTTACAGTGTGCCAGGTGCTCTGTTAAGTTTTCTCCATACATGGTCTCATTTAATCCTCACATTAACCCTGAAAGGAATATGTACCTTACAAATGAGGCAGCCAAAGGTTAAAGAGGCAAAGTAATTTGCAAAAGCCCATCAAACGAGCCAGTTTTTCAGATCTGTCTGAGAACCCAAACTCTTATCCAATGGGCTTTTTACCCAGTGGAGCAAGGTGTGGGTGTGCCACCACCATCCCCTAGGGTCTAAGTGCTACCCTTGCTCTAGCCTCCCAACAAACCTGAGACTAAGAATATGATCAGGCCAGGTGCGGTGGCTCATGCCTGTAATCCCAGCACCTTGGGAGGCTGAGGTAGGAGGATCACTTGAGTGCAGAAGTTTGAGACCTACCTGGGCAACATAAGGAGACCCTGTCTCTACAAAAAATAAAAAAGGTAGCTGGGCATGGTGGTGTGTGCCTGAGGTGGAAGGATCACTTGAGCCCAGGAGTTTGAGAGTGCAGTGAGTGGTGATCATTGGATGACAAGAGCAAGACTGTCTCAAAAAAAAAAAAAAAAAAAGGGACCCCAGAAAAACTTTGAGGCAAAAAGCCTTCACTTCTCCTTCACCAGAGGTATATAGAATATTTGCCATATGTGAGACTGCTAGGCACTTGGGAGAAGTAGGGGTCGGTGGAATATTGAAAAGAAATATGGAACTAAGCCCCTACCAGCAACACACACACATGAGCAAAAATTAAGTAACAAGTAATAGCAGAAAGGCTCAACAAGCCAAGACAGCAAAGCAGTCAAGGAGGGTGTGGAGAATGTCAGACAAGAGTCACTGGCAGGATGACAAGAGGTTAGGGAAGGGAAAGGTCATGGAAGCTGGGTGAGAGTAGAGTATGGAAAGAGCCAGATGGACTGGATCAGCCACTTACTAACTGGGTGACTCTCATTCACAGACATTTACAGAGCATAAACCATATACTAGGCTGGGTGTGGTGGCTCACACCTGTAATCCCAGTACTTTGGGAGGCCGAGGTGGGCGGATCGCTTGAGCTCAGGAGTTTGAGACCAGCCTGTGCAACATGGCAAAACCCCATCTCTACAAAAAACACAAAAGTTAGCTGGGCGTGGTGGTGTGCACCTGTAGTCCCCGCTACTTGGGAGGCTGAGGTGGGAGCATCACTGAGCCCAGGAGGTCTAGACTGCAATGAGCCAGGTTTGTGACACTGTACTCCAGCCTGGGCAGAGTGAGATCTTGTCTCAAAAAACAAAAGAAAACAAACAAACAAAAAAACCCAAAAAACAGAAAACCAGAAACAAAAAACAAACAAAAACCCATATACCAAGCACTGTTCTAGGTACTGGGGATATAATGGTAGTCAAAAGAAATCATTTTTCCAACCTTGCAATCTGGTGAAAGGAGAAAGATTTTTAAAAGTTAAAACAAGAGGCCAGGCATGGTGGCTTATGCCTGTAATCCCAGCACTTTGGGAGGCCAAGGTGGGCAGATCATCTGAGGTCAGGAGTTTGAGACTAGCCTGACCAACATGGCAAAACCCTGTCTCTACTAAAAATATAAAAGTTAACCAGGCGTGGTGGCAGGTGCCTATAATCCCAGCTACTTGGGAGGCTGAGGTATGAGAATCACTTGAGCCTGGTGGGTGGAGGTTGCAGTGAGCCAAGACCAAGCCACTTCACTTCAGCCTGGGTGAAAGAGCAAAACTCCATCTCAAAAAAAAAAAAAAAAAAAAAAAGAAAGAAAAAAAAGAAAAAAAATAAAACAAGAAAATAGGATAACTTTAGATAGTGATAAATTCTATGAAAAATAGAAGAAGATAAGATGATTAAGAGTGCCAGGGGCTACTTTAGATTGGGCCTGAAGTTAAAAAGTCAATGAAGACCTTTCAGGGTGTCATGAGATGAGGCATGAGTAATAAGAATAAACTGGTCATGAGAAAGTCTGGGGGAAGAGCATTTTAGGTGGAGGGAATAGCAAAGTAAAAGGCTTTGCAAGGGGTAGGAACAAACTTGGGCATGTTGAGGGAAGGAAAAGTGGTTAGTATAGTGGGTGCATAAAGAACAGAGGGAAATGTGATAGATAAGATTGGAGTGGTAGGCCAAGTAATGGACAAAGTTACTTAGTTCCTCTGAAATTCAATTTCCCAATCTGTAAAATGAGGTAATAATAACATTTACTTCATCTGATTGGTTTGAGGATTCAGTCAGATCGGGCATGAAAAGTGTGAAAGGAAAAGCAAGGCCTGGGCAGACCTAGATGCTAGATGCTAGAGGGATCTAGGGCATCTAGGCATCCTGGGGCATCTGGGAGGTTGGCAGAAGTAAACTTTGCTAACTCTCTGCTTCTTTCTACCAGTTCATCCCAATGCCTGTACTCTATGGCATCTTCCTGTATATGGGGGTGGCAGCACTTAGCAGCATTCAGGTGAGCCCATTAAAATCACCTAACAAAAGAAAAAAAAAGAATAAAATTACCTAGCAACCCCACTCCTTTTTTCTTTTCTGTTGGCATCTCCTGCCTACAGTTGTGAATTCCCCTCTTACTCTCTTTTTCCTGTCTCTCCTGGGCTCAGGGACTCAGCTGCCATGCTTCCCGCCTGCTCCCAGTGCTGGGCTACGATAGCTATCAGTAACACCCTCCTGTCAGGCTACCTGAGTGCCCTGCTTTTCTCTTCCTCTCATCCCCCTAGTTCACTAAGAGAGTGAAGCTGTTGTTGATGCCAGCAAAACACCAGCCAGACCTGCTACTCTTGAGGCATGTGCCTCTGACCAGGGTCCATCTCTTCACAGCCATCCAGCTTGTCTGTCTGGGGCTGCTTTGGATAATCAAGTCTACCCCTGCAGCCATCATCTTCCCCCTCATGGTAACCTGAGGCAGGGTTGGGCTGTGTCCTGGAGGGTCCTGGGAGACTCTGAGCCTGGAAGGGTGGCCAAGGCCTCCATGAGAGGAAGAATCTCCCCTTTCACTCTCTGTGGCTCTCCCTGGTTGAGAATCCTAAGACAAAGAAAAAGATGGCAGAGTGATACCTATGTATGGGCTAGTCCTGGGATACCTGATTCACCTCTTTTCCCAACCTCTTTGGAGTGATCAGCCACAGGTAAGAACATAAAACCCAGAAGAAATCTGAGGTCCTGGTAGAGGAAATGGTGACACTTTTATTACTCAGTGAGGTGATAACATAGGTGGCTTCTGGCCTTGTTCTTATTGAGGAAGTTAAGAGTCATAGGCTTCGCAGTAGAACCAATCTGCTTACTATATCCCAGATGTGTGACCTCTGGGAAGTAACTAATCACTCGCGGTCTCAGTTTCCTTCTCTGTACGATGGGAATAATTATTCTACCTCATAGGAATGTGCTAGCATTCAGTGAAACTGATATACAATGCCTAGCACATAGGAAGTGCTCAAGAAGTGTTATTATTAATGTTCCTACTGCTGTTGCTGACAGGCCTGGGCCATGTTTCTATTCCTGCAGTTGTTGGGCCTTGTGGGGGTCCGAAAGGCCCTGGAGAGGGTCTTCTCACCACAGGAACTCCTCTGGCTGGATGAGCTGATGCCAGAGGAGGAGAGAAGCATCCCTGAGAAGGGGCTGGAGCCAGAACACTCGTTCAGTGGAAGTGACAGTGACGATGTGAGCTCCAGGCTGGGTCCTCTCAGGAGAATGTGTCAGGGTTTGGGAGAGCGTTCTTGTCCAGGAGCTAAATAGTATCTCCATTAAGCCTGCAGATCTGATCAACAGTCACTTCCCTTAGCTGTGTATGGACACATGGGCAGACCAAAGGGGTGAAGGAAATCTTTCTTCATAGGACAGGGGCCCTTGATGTGGGTGGAAAGGGCTGAGGCTTCAGCTCAAGTGGGCTGTCTTTCTCAACTCTGATCTTTGTTTTGTCTCACTGTGGGTTTATATCCGGTCAGTGGGTCCCTTCCTCTATGTTGTCTCTCACTATCTATCTTTCTATCTATTCTCAATCCATCTTGGGATCTGTCTTCCACAGTCAGAGCTGATGTATCAGCCAAAGGCTCCAGAAATCAACATTTCTGTGAATTAGCTGGAGTAGGAGTCTGGGAGTGGAGACCCCAGGAAACAGCATGAGGTGAGGATGTGAGGGAAGTGCTCCTGATGTTGAGGATGGGAGGTGTGGGCTTAGAACTTGGAACTCTCCAGTGTGTTGACCAGCCCTGTTTTCTCCTTACTCCAGTCCCTTAGGAATCCTAGACTGGGGGTGCTGGGGTATAGAAGGGTCTCTTCCTAGTGAAGAATAACTGGCAAGGCTGCCTAGGCTTGGCTCCCTGTGGTTCTGAAGTTTGGTCAGTAGAGAGAGCTCAAACTCACACCAAATGAGAAGTGGAGATGGGTGTTGTGGGGGGTGGTGCCCTGGCAAAAGAATGGGAAGGAGTGGGAAGGAGAGGAAGGGAGGAGAAAGCCTGGTGTTCCTTTCCCTTGCTTGGAAGGCTCCTCTCTTAGGCTGCTGAGAACCACACTCTAGACTTGTGGAGGAAATCTCTATCACTTGTCCTCTCTGCCATTCCTTTATTTTATTCATCCATATATCAAGCATTTTCTGAGTACCTGTCATGTAGTTATCTTGGTGCTAGAGATAGTAAGACAGTCATAGTCCCTGACCTCAGGAAACTTAAATCCCAGTGGGAGAGTAGACAAATAAACAGACAACTGTTAGAGTGAGATAGTGCTGATAAGGGAAGAACAGGGCATGGCATGGGAGCAGGGCTTCTAACCTCTTCTTAGAGAACAGTAAGGTGGAGTGGTGAGAGTTGGTGAAGGTGGGGTGGTGGTGGTTGGGTGGTGGGTGTTCCATTTCTACGAGAAAATGGTCCATAATTTGAAATCCAAATAATGAATAGAAACTAGCCAGGCAGCTGGGCACAGCAGCACACAATTGTAGTCCCAGCTACTAGGGAGGCTGAGGCAAGAGCTCAGGACTTCAAGCTGTAGTGTGCAATAATCACAACTGTGAATAACCACTGCACTCCAGCCTGGGCAATATAGTGAGATCCTGTCTCTAAAAAAAAAAACGTTTTAAAGGAGCAAGGCAGGACTAGATGGAAGGAAAATATTCTAAGCAAGCCCACAGCATGTACAAAAGCCTGGAACTGGTTGCCCTTAAAAAGCTGAACTCTCTTTTGGGGCCAGGTACAGTGGTTCACGCCTGTAATCCCAGCACTTTGGGAGGGAGAGGTGGGTGGATCACCTGAGTTCAGGAGTTTGAGACCAGCCTGGCCAACATAGTGAAACTCCGTCTTTACTAAAAATACTAAAATTAGCTGGGAATGGTGGTACATGCCTGTAAGAGGCTGAGGCAGGAGAATCGCTTGAACCCGGGAGGTGGAGTTTCAGAGGTTGCAGTGAGCCAAGATTGTACCACTGCACTCCAGCCTGGGCGACGGAGTGAGACTCCGTCTCAAAAAAAAAAAAATCAAAACAAAATCTCTCTTTTGGGCCATAGAACATCCTCATCTTCATGCTTCTCCAAGCCCAAGAGCCTAAGAGCCAGGCCGGGTGTGGTGGCTCACGTCTGTAATCCCAGCACTTTGGGAGGCCGAGGCAGATGAATCACTTGAGGTCAGGAGTTCGAGATCAGCCTGGCCAACATGGTGAAACCCCGTCTCTACTAAAAATACAAAAATTAGCCGGGCGTGGTGGCGGACACCTGTAATCCCAGCTACTGGAGAGGAGGATTGCCTGAACCTGGGAGGCAGAGGTTGCAGTGAGCCGAGATTGCACCATTGCACTCAGGCCTGGGCAACATGAGCGAAACTCCATCTAAAAAAAAAAAAAAAAGCACCTAAGAGCCTCTGACATTTGCAATGGGAAATTTGGGGGACTGGAGAGAGAAAGGGGAATTCACTGGCTGGCCCTGAACAAGATCTCCTGGGCGCTCCTTATCTCTTATCATTCTTTTTGCTCTGTTCTTCGCAGTAGTATGTCCCCTGAGCACTTGCTTTGGCCTCACCATGTCTTCTCTTAGTTCACAGGTGCTTATTCAGGAAGTCAGGACACTTTTGGCCTTTGGCTTAACTTCCAGATGCTCAGTCGGCTTGGGGAAGGACTGAAGGGCAGCTGCCAAGACCTCAGTTACCTCCTGACCTGAGGGTGGAGAGTGGCAGGAAGCAAGCATGTTTGCTGTGCATTTAGGAAAGGCTGGTGAGCCAGAGGGACGGATCAGGTCCCATTCACTCTCTACTCATTAAAAGGTCCTGAGCCATGAAGTGCTTCACATTTTGAACTTTCTGTCCTCCCAGATTCTCTTTTACAGAATCTAAGGGCCATCAGGGAACTCTTTTCAGCTTGCAAAAAGAAAAAACCAGTCTTTCCAGAATAAGTATTCGTCAGTTTGAAATAGCTTTTTACACATATAAAATAATTTTGGCTGGGTGTGGTGGCACATGCCTGTAGTCCTAGCACTTTGGGAGGCTGAGGTGGGAGGATTGCTTGAGCCCAGGAGTTCCAGAGCAGCTTGAACAACAGAGTGAAACCTTGTTTCCACACACACACACACACACACACACAAAATTAGCTAGGTATGGTGGTGCATGCCTGTGGTCCCAGCTACTCAGGAAGTTGAGGCAGGAGGATCGATCGCTTGAGCCTGGAGGATCACTTGAGCCCAGGAGGTCGAGGCTGCAGTGAGCCATGATCATGCCACTGCACTCCAGACTTGGGAACAGAGCAAGAACCTGTCTCAAATTAAAAAAAAAAAAAAAAAAAAAAAAGAAAGAAACAAGAAAAGCCAGGCGCAGTGGCTCACACCTATAATCCCAGCACTTTGGGAGGCCGAGGTAGGTGGATCACGAGATCAGGAGTTCGAGACCAGTCTGACCAACACGGTAAAACCCCATCTCTACTAAAAATACAAAAATTAACCAGGTATGGTGGCACGCACCTGTAATCTCAGCTACTGAGGAAGCTGAGGCAGAAGAATCACTTGAACCGGGGAGGCGTAGGTTGCAGTGAGCCAAGATTGCACCACTGCATTCCAGCCTGGGCAACAGAGTGAGACTCTGTCTCAAAAAAAAAAAAAAGCAAGGAAAAAATAAAATCTTGGGCTGGGCATAGTGGCTCACGCCTGTAATCCCAGCACTTTGGGAGGCCGAGGTGGGTGGATCACTTGAGGTCAGGAGTTTCAGACCAGCCTGGCCAACATGGCAAAACCTTGTCTCTACTAAAAATATAAAAATTAGCCTGGCATGGTGGCACATGCCTGTGATCCCAGCTACTTGGGAGGCTGAGGCAGGAGAATAGCTTGAACCGGGAGACAGAGGTTGCAGTGAGCCAAGATCATGCCACTGCACACTCTAGCCTGGGCAACAGAGCAAGACTGTCTCAAAAACAAACAAACAAACAAACAAAAATCATGTTGATGCATGTAGCTGTAGTTTGTTTTCATTGCTAGGTAGCACTCCAGTGTATAACTCTACCACAATTCAATTACCCAGTCTATTGACTCAAAGAATTTACTGGTGAAGCCATTGGGGCCTAGAGGTTGCTTTGTGGAAAGTTTAAGTTGATTCAAATTTTTAAATTTTCAGGCTCTTTATTTCTTCTTCAGCCATCTTTGGTGAATTGTATTTTTCTGGGAATCTATTGATTTTATCTAATTTTTCATATTTATTAACATAAAGTTATTATAACTCTTATCTGCTTAATATCTGTAGCATATTTAGTTATGGTTTTCTTATTTCTCTCTGTTTTTGGTTCTTGGTTACTCTTGCAAGTTAGGCTATTTTTTTTTTACATTTTTATTATTTATTTATTTATTTATTTATTTTTGAGACAGAGCTCTGTCTCCTGGGTTCACACCATTCTCCTGCCTCAGCCTCCCAAGTAGCTGGGACTACAGGCGCCCACCACCACTCCCGGCTAATTTTTGTATTTTTTAGTAGAGACAGGGATTCACTATGTTGGCCAGGCTGGTCTTGAACTCCTCCCTCATGATCCACCCGCCTCGGCCTCCCAAAGTGCTGGGATTACAGGCGTGAGCCACCGCGCCCGGCAAGGCTATTTTATTAGTCTTTTTAAATAACTAACTTTTGGCTTTGTTGATTTTCTCTACTGAATGTTTCTCTACTTCATTGATTTCTGCTCTTTATTTTCTTCTTTCTGTTTTATGTTTATTGCTGTTTTTCTAATTTCTTATCTCCTTATTTTCAGCCTTGTTTCCTAATGTAAACACGACTGTTACGAATTTCCTCCTAAGTACTACTTGCATCTTACAGGTTTTGATATATAATATTCTCATTACCATTTATTTATTCTAAGAATTTTCTAATTTCTACTGATTTCTCCTCTGATTCACAAGTTGTTGAAAAGTGCATTTAAAAATTTTCCAAACTTTTTTTTCCTTTATCTTTTTGTAACTGATTTCTAACTTAATTTCATTTAGATATGAGGAGGCCGGGCACGGTGGCTCATGCCTGTAATCCCAGCACTTTGAGAGGCCGAGGCGGGCAGATCATGAGTTCAGGAGATCGAGACCATCCTGGCTACTAAAAATACAACAAATTAGCTGGGTGTGGTGATGGGCGCCTGTAGTCCTAGCTACTCAGATGGCTGAGGCAGGAGAATGGTGTGAACCCAGGAGGCGGAGCTTGCAGTGAGCAGAGATCACGCCACTGCATTCCAGCCTGGGGGACAGAGCAAGAGTCCGTCTCAAAAACAAAAAAACAAAAAAAAACCAAAACCAAAAAAACTATCAGTTAGATACTTATGAGGCTAACTTTATGGCCTGGAATGTTGTTAATTTTTGTAAATGTTCCATGTATACTTGAAAATAATGCTTATTCTCCAATTTTCTCTTTTCTTTTGAGATGAAGTCTCAGTCTTGTCCCCCAGGCTGGAGTGCAATGGAGCAATCTCGGCTCACTGCAACCTCCACCTCCTGGGTTCAAGCGATTCTCCTGCCTCAGCCTCTGGAGTAGCTGAGATTACAGGTGCCTGCCATCACGCCTGGCTAATTTTTGTATTTTTACTAGAGACAGGATTTCACCATGTTGGCCAGGCTGGTCTCGAACTCCTGACCTCAGGTAATCCGCCTGCCTTGGCCTCCCAAAGTGCTGGGATTATAGGTGTGAGCCACCGCGCCCGGCCCTCCAATTTTCTATTTCTATTAGGCCAGCCTACCAATTGTGCTGTTCAGGATGTTCTATATATGGCATGGCTTTCTTTGGCCTGTTTGAACTAGTAAGTACTGGGGAAGGTATTTTAATAAACCTATTATGATAATGAATTTGTCACTATCTCTTTGAAGAATTGTCAATTTTGTTTTATGTATTTTAAATGCTGTGTTTTAGTGCTTTCTAGTTTAGAATTGTTATATCTTCCTGGTTAATTGATCCTTTTATTATTTTGAAAAGATTTTATTTTGTAGTGATTAGTAATTCTTTCTGCTTAAAAATTATTTTGTCTGCTAGAAATATAGTTAAATTAGCTTTCTTGTGATTAGAATTTACCTATATTATATATTTACATTCTTTGAATTTTAGTCTTTCTGTGTTCTTATATTTTACTTGTATCTTTTGTAATCATGATGTGGTCAGATTTAGTTTTTTTTGTATTTATTTTTATTTTATATAAAAATTTCTTTAGAGGCAAGGTCTCACTCTGTCACCCAGGCTGGAGCATAGTGGCACGATCTTGGGCTCACTGCAGCCTCAACCTCCTGAGCTGAAGAGATCCCTCTGCCTCAGCCTCCTGAGTAGCTTGGACTACAAGCACACACCTCCATGCTCTGCTTATTTATTTATTTATTTATTTATTTATTTATTTATTTGAGACAGAGTCTCACTCTGTCACCCAAGCTGGCGTGGAGTGCAGTGGCACGTTCTTGGCTCACTGCAATCTCCAACTCCTGGGTTCAAGCGATTCTCCTGCCTCAGCCTCCTGAGTAGCTGGGACTACAGGTGCGCACCACCATGCCCATCTAATTTTTTTGCATTTTTGTAGAGATGGAGTTTCACCATGTTGCCCAGGGTGGTTTCAAACTCCTGAGCTCAGGTAATCCGGCCGCCTCGGCCTCCCACAGTGCTGAGATTACAGGCGTAAGCTATTGTGCCTGGCCACTCTGCTTATTTATTTTTTCTTAATTTTTGTAGAGACAGGGTCTCACTATGTTGCCCAGTCTGGTCTCAAACTCCTGACCTCAAGTGATCCTCCTGCCTTGGACTCCCAAAGTGCTGAGATTATAGGTGTGAACCACTGCAATGGCCCATGATTTTTTTTAATTAATCAATTAATTTGAGACAAAGTTTTGCTCTTGTTGTCCAGGCTGGAGTGCAATGGCGCAATCTCAGCTCACTGTAACCTCCGCCTCCTGGATTCAAGCGATCCTCCTGCTTCAGTCTCCCAAGTAGCTGGTATTACAGGCATGCACCACCATGCCAAGCTAATTTGTCTTTTTTTTTTTTTTTTTTTTTTGAGATAGGGTCTCACCTGTCACACAGCCTGAAGTGCAGTAGCACAAATATGGCTCACTGCAGCCTCAAACTCCTCAGCTCAAGTGATCCTCCCACCTCAGCCTCCTGAGTAACTGGGAGCACAGGTGCGTGCCACCATGCTTGACTACTTTTTAAAAATATTTGTAGAGATGGGGTCTCACTATGTTGCCCAGGTTGGTCACAAACTCCTGGGCTCAAGCAATCCTCCTGCCTTGGCCTATAAAAGTGCTGGGATTACAGGCACCAGCCACCATGCCTGGCCAGGTTTTTTGTTTTTAAATCCAATTTGACAATCCATCTTTTAGCTAGAAAATTTAGTAAATTTACATTTAGAGTAATTACTAATATATTTGATTTTGTTTTATTTGCTTTTCTATTTCCTATTTTTCTCTTCCTCTTTTCTCCTTTTCTTACCTTATTTTAGATGGATGGAGCTATTTTTGTCCTTTTTCTTTTCCACTTTCCTCCCTTTACTTGATTGGGATATAAGAAAAAGGGAGGTCAAAGATGACTCCAGTGTTTTGGGTCTCAGCAACAGGAAGAATGGAATTGCCATTGACTTGAGTTCATATTTGGGCATTATGATGCCATTCATTTATTTATTTACTAGAGACAGGGCTTCACCATGTTGGCCAGGCTGGTCTTGAACTCCTGACCTCAAAGCGATCCACTTGCCTCAGCCTCCCAAAGTGTTGGAATTACAGGCATGAGCCACTATGCCTGGCCGTATGATGCCTTTTAGACAATCAAGTAAAGATGTCAAATAGGCAGCTGGACATGCAAATCTGAAGTACACGAGGAAATCTGAGTCAGAGATAAAATTTATAATTTTATTAGAGTACAAATTATATTGAAAACACAGACTATATAAGATTGCCAAGGAAGTACAATCAGAGAAGAGATCCAAGGACCAAGCCTTAGAACTCTTCACTGTTAAAAGGTTAAGAGGTAGAGGAGCAACCAGGAAAGGAGAAGACTGAGGAGTGGCCAGTGATATGGAATCAAAACCAGGAGTTAAGAAAATGTTTCAAGGATAATTGTTTTTGGTTAGTTTGTCTTGGGGTCATTCTAACTTTTGTGTCATCTCATTATGAATTTTAAAGTTAAAATTATATTTAACCTATCATTTTAGTTGTTTTTGGGGAAGATTGTTCAGAAATTATAATCCATACGATGTCAGAAATGGAAATTGTGCCAACCCTTTTTTCAATATTATAAAGAAAAACCCTGGCCGGACACAGTGCCTCATGCGTATAATCCCAGCATTTTGGGTAGCTGAGTGGGGAGGATCGCTTGAGCCCTCAGGAGTTCAAGACCAGCCTGAGCAATATAGTGAGACCCTGTCTCTAAAAAAAAAAACATAAAAAATTAGCTGGATGTGGTGGCACGTACTGTAGTCCCAGCTACTTGGGGCGGGGGTGGGGATGGGGCAAGAGGTGCTCTAAGGTGGGAGAATCACTTGAGCCCAGGAGTTTGAAGCTATAGTGAGCTATCATTGCACCACTGCACTCCAGCCTGAGTGACATAGATCCTGTCTCAAAATAGTCTAAATTTAAATTATACTTTTAAAAAGATTACTGGAGTTTCATTCTTGCTGCCCAGGCTGGAGTGCAGTGGCATGATCTCGGCTAACTGCAGCCCTCCACCTCTGGGGTTCAAGTGATTATCCTGCCTCAGCCTCCCGAGTAGCTGGGACTATAGGCACCCATCATCATGCCCATCTAATTTGTTTTGTAGTTTTTATAAAGACGGGTTTCACCATGTTACCAGGGGCTGGTCTCCAAACTCCTGACCTCAGGTGATCCACCTGCCTCGGCTTCCCAAAGTGCTGGGTTACAGCTTGAGCCACCATGCCCAGCCAAGCATTTTTTTTTTTTTTTTTTTTTTTTTTTTTTTGAGACGGATCTTGCTCTGGCCACCCAGGTGGGAGTGCAGTGGCCGGCTCTCAGCTCACTGCAAGCTCCGCCTCCTGGGTTCACGCCAATTCTCCTGTCTCAGCCTCCCGAGTAGCTGGGACTTACAGGCGCCCGCCTCGTCGCCGGCTAGTTTTTTTGTATTTTTTAGTTAGAGACAGGGTTCACCGTATTAGCCAGGGATGGTTCTCGATCTCCTGACCTCATGATCCGCCCGTCTCGGCCTCCCAAAGTGCTGGGATTACAGGCTTGAGCCACCGCGCCCGGCCAAGATTTTTTTTAAGAGATAGGTTCTTGCTATGTTGCCCAGACTGGTCTCAAGCTCCTGGGCTCAAGCAATCCCCCTGCCTTGGCCTCCTAAAGTGCTGGGATTATGGCATGAGCTACTGCACCCAGCCAAGTGATACTTTAGGCATGTATTTCTCTCAATCAATAGATACTTAGACTATCACATCAGGGTTTTTCTTTTTATTTATTTATTTAATTTATTTTTGAGACAGGGTCTTGCTCTGTTGCCCAGACTGGAGTGCAGTGGTGCAATCATAGCTCATTACAGCCTTGATCTCATAGGCTCTAGCAATCCTCTTGCTTTAGCCTGCCAAGGGGAAGCTGAACTACAGGTGCATACCACCACACCTGGTTAATTTTTTAAATTATTTGTAGAGATGGGGGTCTCGCTATATTGCCCAGGCTGGTCTCAAACTCCTGAACTCAAGCAATCCTCCCATGTTGGCCTTTCAAACTGCTGGGATTACAGGCATGAGCCATTGTGCCCAGCCTAAATTTAGACTTTAAAAATAAATGTGTATTTTACTCATTTCAACAGCATCCACATATTGTTGAAAACATCTTCATTTAGACTTGCTTATTTAAGCATTCAACAAACACTTGTTGAACATCAACAATGTACTGTCAGATAGGTTTCTCATTTCATGGAGTTTACCTTATAGTGAAGGAGGGGCAAAGAAAGGGTAAGATAATCTCAGATAATGATGAGTACTCTGAAGAAATTAAAATAGAATATGATAGAAAACATTACTTAAGATGGGTATTCAGGGAAGACCTCTCTGAGGGGATTACCTTTAAGCTGAGATTTGAGTGACAAGGAGTAAGTGAAAGTATCATCTGCCTACAGTCAAGGAGTGACACATATACACATAAATTTAAGTGCACTACAGTCCCCAGATTAAGAACCACTGTCAGCCAGGAGCAGTGACTCATGCCTGCAGTCTCAGCACTTTGGGAAGCTAAGGTGGGAGGATTGCTTGAACCCAAGAGTTTGAGACCAGCCTGCATAAGATGGTGAGACTCTAGCTCTACAAAAATAATAAAAAATAAGCTAGGCGTGGTGATGCATACCTGTAGTCCCTTCAGCTTGTTCAGTTCAGGTCACATGAGCCAAGATATTCCTTTCTTGGCTCTAAACCGTAGGTTTGAGTTTTTGTCAGTAAAATAGGGTCAAGAGCCTGGATTCTCAGTCTAGGGTGCTGGAAAGGTTAATTGATGCCTGTAACATTCTTTAAAATCTTTAGATGAAAGACTCAGGGCTGTATATAGGATTACCAAGGGAGGCTGGGCGCAGTGGCTCAAGCCTGTAATCCCAGCACTTTGGGAGGCCGAGACGGGGAGATCACGAGGTCAGGAGATGGAGACCATCCTGGCTAACACGGTGAAACCCCATCCCTACTAAAAAATACAAAAAACTAGCCGGGCGATGTGGTGGGCGACTGTAGTCCCAGCTACTCGGGAGGCTGAGCCAGGAGAATGGCGTGAACCTGGGAGGCGGAGCTTGCAGTGAGCTGAGATCCGGCCACTGCACTCCCAGCCTGGGTGACAGAGCGAGACTCCGTCTCGAAAAAAATAAAAAAATAAAAAAAGGATTACCAAGGGATTGGAAACTCTTCCCTTCCAAGCCCCAGGGAAAATCCCTTCATATCAGTAACCCAGGCCTTTCCTCTCCAGTCTGTAGCTATGGGACAATGGTTCCCAAACTTTTGCAGGCATTAGAATCAAAGGTTGTGATGTGAATTCCCAAGCTCTCTGCCTGAGATTCTGATTCTCCCTGAAGTTCTTACCTTCTTAGTTCTGTATTCTTCTATACCCTTGTCTGGTGTCTCATGCTTCCCAATACTCTAGATTTTTATCTCTGCAAATGAATCTGAGGGTGTACTTGTCCATATACACTATTGTCAGAGACATCTTTGGCTTTTTTTTCCCTGAAGGCAATCCAGAGCAGAGATTGGGGAAGGCAGGAATGTGTCTGTATCTACTTCTCAAAGGTACATAGACATTCATTAGGAGGAGAGTTTGGGATAATTATTTGAATGAAAGGAGGGAGGAATTGCTGACTGGCACAAAATGAGAGGTGAGTACAAGGAAAGCAACCCTGGTTTGAGGGCCAAGTTCATTGCCTCTTTCCTCTTTTCCTGATGCTGAATCCTACTAAAGGGCTGTCCAGGGATTGATTGATCTTTCATTCATTCATCCATTAAACAAATGCATATTAAATAACTATTATATGCCAGGCAGTAGGAATTCAGTGTTAACTAAGACATGATCTTTCCTCTCCTGTATTTTTCTGTCTCCTCTACTAGAATGGAGACATTCTAGTAAAAAAATACATATAAGCTGGGTGTAGTGGTACATGCCTGTAGTCCCAGCTATGAGGGAGGGTGAGATGGAAGCATTGCTCAAGCCCAGGAATTTGAGGCTGCCTAGAGCCATGATTAGACTGCTGTACTTTCCTCCAGCCTGGGCAACAGAAAGTCAGGCTTGATAAAAGGAAAGAGGAAGTGGAGGGTGGAGGGAAACATTCTTAGCAAAGGGAATACGAGTTCAAAGGCCATCAGGCAGGAAAGACTTTGGAATGTTTGAGAAACTGAAAGAAGGCCAGGCGCGGTGGCTCAAGCCTGTAATCCCAGCACTTTGGGAGGCCGAGACGGGCGGATCACGAGGTCAGGAGATCGAGACCATCCTGGCTAACACGGTGAAACCCCGTCTCTACTAAAAAATACAAAAAACTAGCCGGGTGAGGTGGCAGGCGCCTGTAGTCCCAGGAGAATGGCGTAAACCCGGGAGGCGGAGCTTGCAGTGAGCTGAGATCCGGCCACTGCACTCCAGCCTGGGCGACAGAGCGAGACTCCGTCTCAAAAAAAAGAAACTGAAAGAAGGACTATCTTGCTAGAGTGGAGTGAGAGAGGGAATACTGCAGGATGAGGTTGGAGAGGATGAGGATTAGGGTTTATAGGTCACCATAATTAATGCCTTGGAAAAGTAGTGTGGGCAAGGGAGCCTTGCCACTTGGGGTAAGAATAGTAGGGGCCAACCTAGAATAGCCAAAACAATCTTGAAAATAAAGAACCAAATTGGAGGACTCACATTTTCTGATTTCAGAACTTACTACAAAGCTATAATAATCAAGACAGTGTGTGGTACTGTCATAAGGATAGACATACAGATAAATAGAATTGATAGTCCAGGAAAAACCCCTCACATTTATGGTCAATTAAATTTTGATAAGGTTGCCAAGACAACTCAATGGTGAAACAATAGTCTTTTTTCTTTTTCTTTTTTTTCTTTCTTTTTTTTTTTTTTGAGATGTAGTCTCACTCTGTTGCCCAGGCTGGAGTGTAGTGGTGTGATCTTGGCTCACTGCAGCCTCCCAGGTTCAAGCAATCCTCCCATCTCAGCCTCCCAAGTAACTGGGACTACAGGCGTGCACCACCACACCAGATAATTTTTATATTTTTAGTAGAGTCAGGGTTTCACCATGTTGGCCAGGTTAGTCTCGAACTCCTCACCTCAGGTGATCCACCCGCCTCAGCCTCCCAAAGTGCTGGGATTACAGGCATAGCCACCGTGCCTGACTGAAAGGACATCTTTTTGATGGTGCTGAGAAAATTAGATATCCACACGCAAAAGAATGAAGATGAACACTTACTTCACATCATATGTAAAAAATAACTCAAAATGGATCAATAACCTAAACGCGAAAGCTAAAATACTTCTTAGAAGAAAACATAGGTATAAATCTTTATGACCTTGGATTTGGCAATGGTTTCTTAGATATGATACCAAAAGCACAAGGAACAAAAGAAAAAAAATTGGACATCAAAATGAAAAACTTCTGTGCACCAAATGACACTGCCTAGAAAGTGAAAAGACAACCCACAGAATGGGATAAAATATTTGCAAATATAAAACTGATAAGAGACCCAAGAGAATTTAAAACTTATACCCACATAAAGATATACACAAATGTTCATAGCAGCATTATTTATGATAGCCAAAAAGTAGAAATAACCCAAATGACTCACCAACCCAAAATGATGAATGGATAAGTAAAATGTGTTATATACATACAGTGAAATATTATTTGGCCATAAAATGGAATGAAGCACCCATATATGCTACAGCAAGAATAAACCTTGAAAACATCATTCTAAGTGAATGAAGCCAGTTGTAAGGGATCACATATTATATTATTCCATTTATATGAAATATCCGTAATAGGCAAATCTATAAAGTCATAAGGTAAACTAGTGGTTGCCTAGGGCTGGGGACCTAGGGATAATGGCTATGGGGTGCAGGAATTCTTTTTAGGAGTGATGAAAATGTTCTAAAATAGATGTGATAAGCATGGCATGGTGGCACACACCTGTAGTTCCTGCTACTCAGGAGGCTAAAGCTAGGAGTTAGAGGCCACAGTGTGCTGTGATCTTGTATGTGAATAGCCACTGTACTCCAGCCTGGGCAACATAGCAAGATACCATCTCTAAAAGTTAAAAAAAAAAAAAAAAAAAAAAAAAAAAACCAGATGTGATGGTTGCACAGCTCTGCATATAATAAAAGTTATTGACTCGAACATTTTGAGTGAATTGTGTGATATGTGAATGATATTTTAAGAAAGCTGTTAAGGTGGGGTGCAGTAGCTCATGCCTGTGATCCCAGCACTTTGGGAGGCCAAGGTAGGAGGATTGCTTGAGTCCAGGAGTTTCAGGCTGCAGTGAGCTATGGTTGCAACACTGCACTCCATCCTGGGCAACAGAGCAAGACTCTGTCTCTAAAAAAATAGATAATAAAAAAGAAAGCTGTTAAAAAATAAAAAGAATGGTAGGGGCCAGAACCTAACAGGAAGGTCAAAATGGGGAGGTTGAAAACCTCTAGGGCCTCCAAGACCAAAGGAATTACCACTTCTGGACAAGAACTGGGGAATTTTCCAGTACCAATTCCAGGAACCTACTAGCTAAGTGAACCCAAGGGAAGAATCATGGCCTTGGGAGGTTTCTCCAGGTTGTTTTCAGACACGTTTGTTCACCTTCCATTAATATATCCACTTACAAAGGGGATTATAGTGTGCAGTGATGCAAACTAGACCATGTTCCTTCACTAGATCCTCTGCTATTTTCTCTATTTTTGAGACAGAGTCTTGCTGTGTCACCCAGTCTGGAGTGCAGTGGTGGGATCTCAGCTCACTGCAACCTCTGCTTCTTGGGTTCAAGCAATCCTCCCACCTTAGCCTCCCAAGTAGCTGGGACTACAGGCGCCTGCCACCATGCTTGTTTAATTTTTGTATCTTTTGTGGAGATAGAGTTTCACCATGTTGGCCAAGCTGGTCTCAAACTCCTGAGCTCAAGTAATCTGCCCGTCTCAGCCTCCCAAAGTGCTGGGGTTACAGGTGTGAGCCACTGTGCCCGGCTTCCTCTGCTATTTTCTTTTCTTTTCTTTTTTTTTGAGACAGGGTTCCGTTCTTGTTGCCTAGGCTGGACTGCAATGATGTGATCTCGGCTCACCGCAACCTCCACCTCCCAGATTCAAGCGATTCTCCTGCCTCAGCCTGCCGAGTAGCTGGTATTACAGGCATGTGCCACCACGCCCGGCTAATTTTTGTATATTTAGCAGAGATGGGGTTTCTCTATGTTGGTCAGGCTGGTCTCGAACTCCCGACCTCAGGTGATCAGCCTGTCTCAGCCTCCCAAAGTGCTGGGATTACAGGCGTGAGCCACCACGCCCCGCCTCCTCTGGTATTTTCTTTTCTTTCTCTTTTTTTTTTTAATTGAGACGGAGTCTCGCCCTGTCGCCCAGACTGGAGTACAGTGGCGTGATCTTGGCTCACTGCAAGCTCCACCTCCTGGGTTCATGCCATTCTCCAGCCTTAGCCTCCCGAGTAGCTGGGACTACAGGTGCCCGCCACCACGCCTGGCTAAGTTTTTGTATTTTAGTAGAGATGGGGTTTCACCGTGTTAGCCAGGATGGTCTCAATCTCCTGACCTCGTGATCTGCCTGCCTTGGCCTCCCAAAGTCCTGGGATTACAGGTGTGAGCCACCGCGCCCGGCCTCCTCTGGTATTTTCAATGACACTACATTTATTTCTGAGATCTTAGTTCCAACCTAGACTTATCTCCTGTTTATTGATAACCATAGGATCACAGAGCTGAAAGGTAATCTCATTTTAAAAATACAGAAACTGAAAACAAAATTTTTTAAAATACAAAACTGTGCCCAGGCGCGGTGACTCATGCCTGTAACCCAGCAGTTTGGGAGGCCGAGGCGGGCGGATCACCTAAGGTTTGGAGTTTGAGACCAGCCTGATCAACATGGAGAAACCCCATGTCTACTAAAAAAATACAGAATTAGCTGGGCATGGTAGCATACAACTAATTGGGAGGCTGAGGCAGGAGAATCACTTGAACCCAGGAGGCGGAGGTTGTGGTGAGCTGAGGTCACACCACTGCACTCCCGCCTGGGCAACAAGGGCGAAATTCCTTCTCAAAAACAAAACAAAACAAAACAACAACAAAAAACATAAACTGAGGGTCTAGAGGAGAGAGGGGAGCTGCTTGCTAAAGATCATACCAGATCATCATAGCCAGAGGGTATGATGGCATAGAGGAAACTCAAATCATGGTGAAAAATGGCATAGAGGGGATGCAAATCATGGTGAAATGCCTTACTCCTAAATTCTCCATCCAAATGACAACATTCTCAATCAATCAGTAATAGTCTATGGAAAGATAGGGCTCAGGCCACAGAGAAGGGATGGATGGTAAGAGGGAAAGGAATAGGTGGATGTGGATGTGGAAGAAGAGGTAAATGGTAAAGTAGAGGCTGTTACTATGTGAGTTTACATTTTTTTTTTCTTTAAGCTTGATTTCTTTCCATGTTGGCTTATTCTAATGAACCATGTTGCACTGCGGCCTAGAAGAATTGGTTGGTTTTTTTAACGTCACTGAAGGGTTTTTGGTCATTTCCCTGGCTCACCCCAGTTCCTGATACTGAGCCAGAGTGGACAGGCTTTGCTTCTAATAGCTTGTCCTAACCATCTAACTTCAGAGTTTCTGAATAAAATCCTTATGGCTGGGAAGGTCCTTCACTCCCACTTGCCCTATCCTAGTTTCTCTCTCTTTGCCCTGTGCATCCCCAAATCCTACCTGGAGATATAGAGAGGGAGGAAGAGGAAAAGAAGTAAATTTTCCCTTTCATAGATTCACATCAGAAGCATCCAGGACACAGTACAAAGCTCTAGCTCCCAAGCTTTGACTGCTGGGCTAAAAGATGAGAGTTGACTAAGTGGAAAAAGACAGCAAACCCAGCAGAGTCTCCATACATCATCTCCTCCATTCTTCTGCCTCCAATGGAACTGCTATATAGTGCTGCAGCAGCTCTGAAGCCTTTTTGTCTCAGAACCCCTTTATACCCTTAAAAATTATTAAACACCCAAAGAGCTCTTGTTTATGTATGTGGGTTATATGTATCAATATTTACTGTGTCAGAAGTTAAAACTGGGAATTAAAAAATATCTTCTGGCCGGCTGAGGTGGCTCATGCCTGTAATCCCAGCACTTTGGGAGGCTAGGGTGGGCAGATCACCTGAGCTCAGGAGTTCAAGAACAGCCTAGCCAACATGGTGAAACCCTGTCTCTACTAAAAATATAAAAATAAGCTGGGTGTGATGGTGCACACCTGTAGTCCCAGCTACTGGGGGAGGCTGAGGCATGAGAATCGATTCAACCTGGGAGATGGAGGTTGCAGTGAGCCGAGACTGCACCACTGCACTCCAGCCTAGGTGACGAAGTGATACTCTGTCTCCAAAAAATAAAAATAAAAATAAAAAAGAAAAGAAAATCTTACTTTGACACAGTAGGCACATGAAAAAAATCTTCCAATGAAGGATTTAAAATATATATATATTAATTCATTTAATAAATGTGAACATAACATTTTTATAAATAAATATGTATACGTGTGTGTGTGTGTGTGTGTGTATACACATAAAAAAATTTTTTTTTTTTTTTGAGATGGAGTCTCGCTCAGTCGCCTAGCCTGGAGTGCAGTGGCGCGATCTCGGCTCACTGCAAGCTCCGCCTCCCGGGTTCATGCCATTCTCCTGCCTCAGCCTCCCAAGTAGCTGGGACTACAGGCGCCCGCCGCCACGCCCGGCTAATTTTTTGCATTTTTAGTAGAGACGGGGTTTCACCGTGTTAGCCAGGATGGTCTCGATCTCCTGACCTCGTGATCCGCCCGCCTCGGTCTCCCAAAGTGCTGGGATTACAGGCGTGAGCCACTGCGCCCAGCCTTTTTTTTTTAGACAGAGTCTTGTTCTGTCGCCCAGGCTGGAGTGCACTGATGCCATCTTGGCTCACTGCAACCTCGGCTGCTGGGGTTCAAGCAATTCTTCTGCCTCAGCCTTCCAAGTAGTTGGCATTACAGGTGCATGCCACCATGCCCGGCTAATTTTTGTTTTTTTAGTAGAGATGGGGTTTCACCATGTTGACCAGGCTGGTCTTGAACTCCTGACCTCAAAGCAGTTGAATCTGCCTGCTTTGGCCTCCTAAAGTGCTGGGATTACAGGCATGAGCCACCACTCCTGGCTAAATAAATATTTTTCAAAACAAAAATATTTAATGAGAAAAGTGGCATCTTCAATGTCTGGCTTTATAAAAGCTGGATTCTCATATCTGCTTCTGTATTCAGTCAAATGCAAGAGTGTTTTGGTTGAAGAATATGAAGAAAATCTGGCTCAACACAGCTATGTTGAGCTATGTTGAAGTATATCTATTATACTTCAATAGATTTTTCAGATAACTGGATATTCCCTTCAATACACCAAAATCCAACAACTGTTAGTTTCTTAAAGGTTGAGAGCACAACTACAAAATGTCCATACTCTGTTATATTAAAATCCATTGGTCTATCACATACTTTCATTTTGTGTTGTTGTTTTAAAACAGGGTCTTGCTCAGTTACCCAGGGTGGAGTGCAGTGTCTGCAATCACTGCTCATTTCATCCTTGACTTCCCAGGCTCAGGCGATCCTCCCCCCTCAGACTACAGGCATGTGCCACCACACCCAGCTAATTTTTTGCATTTTTAGTAGAGACAGGGTTTTGCCATGTTGCCTAGGCTGATCTTGAGCTTCTGGACTCAAGTGATCCTCCAGCTTTGGCCTCCCAAAGTGCTGGGATTATAGGCATGAGCCACGGTGCCCAGCCCTAATTTAAAAAAATTATGTGTAGAGACAGGGTCTCCCTATGTTGCCCAGGCTGGTCTGGAACTCATGGGCTCAAGCGATCCTCCTGCCTCAGCCTCCTAAAGTGCTGGGATTACAGGTGTGGGCTACCACACCCGGCCTATTATTACTTACTTTTTTTTTTTTTTTTCCAGATGGCCTCTTGCTCTGTTGCCCAGGCTGGAATGCAGTGGTGCCATCTCGGCTCACTGCAACCTCTGCCTCCCGGGTTCAAACAATTCTCATGCCTCAGCCTCCTGAGTAGCTGGGACTACAGGTGCTCACCCCCATACCCAGCTAATTTTTGTATTGTTAATAGAGATGGGGTTTCACCATGTTGGCCAGTCTGGTCTCGAACTCCTGACCTCAAGTGATCCACCTGCCTTGGCCTCCCAAAGTGTTGGAATTACAGGCGTGAGCCACCACGCCTGGCCTAATATACTTTCAATGGATCTTTTACACATGTATGATTTTGTAACATCATGATTGGTCATTTGGAAAACATTGGTTCACTGAACTGTGCAGATCTTTCAAACATTGACACATTTTTATTATATAATATAAAAAATATTTATTAATACCATGATTTATCTCATCAAAAAAGTCTTTAAAACTTTTAGAAAATTGTCAACCAGTAATATATACAATTTTCCAAAATTCTCACTTTTGCTCAAAGATTTGAATTTTATCATTGGAAATAAATATTGTCAGGTGTTTTCCTTCAAGTGACAGGCTCCAGAGAATATCTGCCAAATATCCACATCTGAATTACCAACATTTGCCTGTCAGTGCTATTTTCAAGTAAAAATGGTGTTCTATGAAAACAAAAAAGGCCAACGCAGCTTGCAAACAAAATAGCTATGCTCCTTGAGACAACCAATGTACTTTGATATATAGCAGAAGTGCTCTGTGTATCCTTCTCATTTCCTAACATAGAATATTAAAAACACTTGTACTCAAGGGTCAAGTTTTAATAAAATTAATTGTTACTGCTTCATCAAGGATTCTTAATAAAATTGGCCTTTTCCTGCTTTGAGTGCCCAATGGGGAAGAATACATTTACTGCTAGTACAGTTTGATACCATTGCCTAATACTGTGCTGAGGTACCAGCGATCTTTGTTTTTTAGAAATAAAAGCTCACTCTGTTGCCCAGGCTGGATTGCAGTGGTGAGATCAGAGCTCACTGTAGCCTTAAACTCCTGGGCTCAAGCAATCCTCCTGCCTCGGCCTCTTGAGTAGCAGGGACTACAGGCATGCACCACCATACCCAGCAGTACCAGCAAATTTTTACCCCCTATTGCTTTTGTACCATCAGTGCGAAAGGCAATATAGTGAAAAATAATACATTAGAATTATAATGAAGATAGTTTTGACTTCATGGATTCCCCTGAAAAGGTCTTGAGGGTTGCAGGAATCTATAGACCATACTCTGAGAATTGTGGCAATATGGCCGGGCGCGGTGGCTCCTGTCTGTAATCCCAGCACTTTGGGAGGCAAAGGCGGGTGGATCATCTGAGGTCAGGAGCTCAAGACCAATCTGGCCAACATGGTGAAACCCCGTCTCTACTAAAAATACAAAATTAGTCGTGCGAGGTGGCGGGCGCCTGTAGTCCCAGCTACTTGGGAGGTTGAGGCAGAAGAATTGCTTGAACCTGGGAGGTGAATGTTGCAGTGAGCCGAGATCAAGCCACTGCACTCCAGGCTGGGTGGGAGAGCGAGACTCCGTCATAAAATAAAATAGGATAGAATAGGATAGAATAGAATAGAATAGAATAGAATAGAGTAGAGCAGAGTAGAGTACAGTAGAGTACAGTAGAACAGAGTAGAGTAGAGTAGAATAGAATAGAGTACAGTAGAATAGCATAGAGTAGAATAGAATAGAAGAGAGTAGAGTAGAGTAGAATAGAGTAGAATAGGGTAGAATAGCATAGAGTAGAGTAGAGTAGAATAGAGTAGAATAGAATAGAGTAGAACAGAATAGAATAGAGTAGAATAGAATAGAGTAGAGTAGAGTATACGAGTAGAGTAGAGTAGAATAGAATAGAATAGAATAGAATAGAATAGAATAGAATAGAATAGAATAGAATAAAGTAAAAGTAAAGTAAAATAAAATAAAATATTAGCTGGGTATGGTAGCGCATGCCTGTAATCCCAGCTACTTGAGAAGCTGAGGCACAAGAATCACTTGAACTTGGGAGGCGGAGGTTGCAGTGAGCTGAGACCCCTCCACTGTACTCCAGCCTAGGTGATAAAGTGAGACTCCGTCTAGCTGGGTGGGGCTAACAATTGGCTGGGTGTGGTGGCTCACACCTGTAATCCCAGCACTTTGGGAAACCAAGGCAGGTGGAATACTTGAGGTTGGGAGTTTGAGACCAGCCTGGCCAATATGGCAAAACCCCATCTCTACTAAAAATAAAAAAAAAAAAAAAAAGGCCAGGCGTGGTGGTGCATGCCTGTAATCCCAGCTACTCTTGAGGCTGAGGCAGGAGAATTGCTTGAACCCAGGAATTGGAGGTTGCAGTCAGCCGAGATTGCGCCATTGCATTCCAGCCTGGGCGTCGCAGCAAGACTTTGTCTCAAAAACAACAACAAAATTGTGGTAATATACCCATGTATGTGTGTGTATATCAAAGTATAAGTGAAATATTTCTTCCCTAACTTCACATTTCTCTGAGTTAAATGCAACTCCCTAGATTTTGCCCAAAAAACTACATTCTAAATTTTTTAAATTTTTTCTTCTTAATTTGTTGGATAAACACATTAATAATAACAATAAAGATCTTTAAAACAAAAAATCTACCAACTATCTAACGTTTGGTTTTAAGGTAATAACTGGGGTGGTTTTGGAAAATAGTTGTTTGTTACAAAGGCATTACATACTCATTATAAACAAATTCAAACAATATATGCAGAAATAAAATGATATATTTCTAGTAAAAAACTGAAATAATTTCATTTTTTCCCCTACTTGGCAGTGTACCATGCACAATCAGCCTTCTGATTTTCTTCGTTCTTTTATTTATTTATTTACTTACTTATGTATTTATTTATTTATTTTTTTGAGATGGAGTCTTGCTCTATCGCCAGGCTGGAGTGCAGTGGCATGATTTTGGCTCACTGCATCCTCCGCCTCCTGGGTTCAAGCTATTCCCCACTGCCTCAGCCTCCCGAGTAGTTGGGACTACAGGCGTGAGCCACCACAGCCAACTAATTTTTTGTATTTTAGTAGAGATGAGGTTTCACCATGTTGGTCAGGATGGTCTCAATCTCCTGACCTCATGATCTGCCTGCCTCAGCCTCTCAAAGTGCTGGGATTACAGGCATGAGCCACTCTGCCTGGCCTCTTCATTCTTTTTAACAAGTACATTGTAGGTCATGTTATAACTGTACCACAGCTAACTTAACCACTTACTTATTGATGGACAAGTAAGGTTTGCTTGTTTGTTTGTATTGAGACGGAGTCCCACTCTTTTGTCCATGCTGGACTGCAGTGGCATGATCTTGTGCACTGCAACCTCCATTTCCCAGCTTCAAGTGATCTCATGCCTCAGTCTCCCCAGTAGCTGGGACTACCTGTGTGCACCACCACCCCTGGCTAATTTTTTTTTTTGAGACAGAGTCTTGCTTTGTCACCGAGGTTAGAGTGCAGTGGTGCGATCTCGGCTCACTGCAACCTTTGCTCCAAGGTTCAAGTGATTCTCCTGCCTCAGCCTCCTGAGTAGCTGGGATTACAGGCATCTGCCACCATGCCTGGCTAATTTTTGTATGTTTTAGTAGAGATGAAGTTTCGCCACGTTGGTCAGGCTGGTCTCAAACGCCTGACCTCAAGTGATCCACCTGCCTTGGCCTCCCAAAGTGCTGGGATTACAGGTATGAGCCACCCTGTCTGGCCTTTTTTTTTTTTTTTTTTTAGAGATGGGGTTTCACCATGTTGGCCAGGCTGGTCTTGAACTCCTGACCTCAAGTGATCCATCCACCTCAGTCTCCCAAAGTGCTGGGATTATAGGAGTGAGCCACCATGCCTGGCCCTGACAAGTAAGGTTTTAATGAATGTCCTTGTACACAATTTTTTTTTTTTTTTGAGTTAATGTGTGAGGGTTTCTGTGCCACTTTTTCCCCAGAGTTGGAAATGGATTTGCTAAATCAAAGGGTAGGTGCGCTAAAAAAAAAAAAAAAAAAGGAGAAGGACTGGGCACAGTGGTTCACGCCTGTAATTCCAGCACTTTAGGAGGCCGAGGTGGATGGATCACTTGAGGTCAGAAGTTCCAGGCCAGACTGGCAAACATGGTGAAACCCGGTCTCTACTAAAAATACAAAAATCAGCCAAGTGTGGTGGCATGTTTCTGTAATCCCAGCTACTTGGGAGGCCAAGGCAGGAGAATTGCTTGAACCCAGGAGATGGAAGTTGCAGTCAGTTGAGATCACGCCACTGTACTCCAGCCTGGGCGACAGAGACTCTCTTTCAAAAAAATAAAACGAAGGCACCTCCAAACTCATTTCCCTAAAGATTGTATCAATTACACTACTGCTAATGGTATACAGAGAGTGCAACAGGGAACTTGTGAGAGTAACTCTTGGGCATGAGCATTACCAGGCTGTGAATAGTGGTCAACCAGTGCTTTGAAGGGTTTTTAAGTATTTCTGAGCCCTTCAGTCACTCTCCAGGAATTCTAATATCCATTTGAAATCCCTGGTATACAGAAAAGTATTGCTGTTTTCTTTGGACTCTCTAGTATGGCTCAATCTTGATTTAAAATGTTGCCAGCTTATGGGTGGAGCCATTGGGACAGTTTAGGGCTTTAACCAAACTCCAGAGGCCACAGACAGGCCTGCCCATATGTCCTACATAACTCTGTAACAGTGATGCAATTCTTTTCAACTGATGAACCTTTTGCGTTGACTAAATCTCTGCTGGAGAAGTCCAATTTTGGCTGTTTTTCTTTTCTTTTTTTTTCCCTTGACACCAGAGGTGTAAATGCCAGGGTCTAAGAAGGGCTTCTAGGTGAAAAGTTTAAGAGTAGAGTCCTGACCAGTATATATCTTAATAGCTTCTGTGAGCTTATATCAGACTCATGTCTGGCCTAGGCTTTCTACAAGTGTCCTTTTGGGGCCATAGCCACTTCCTTGGGAAAGAACACTTGGTACGTGGCACTGTTACCTGCCCTGCAGGTGAACACCATGCTGTATCTCCTGATTTATGGGACTGCCTTGATGAAAAAAGGGTGTGGCAAACTGAGTTGAGTTCAAACACTCCACAAGAGTGTCCAAGACTGAACTGACTGGGTCACTTATAAGCCCAAATTGCTCTTTGAATTAGAGTCCTGGATCTGCTCCTTTCTCATTGTGGTAAGCAAGGATGTACTTCAGGTTCTCACAGGAAAAATCAGAGGGTAATGATTGGGTCATGTAAAATCACTTCAGAGATTTTATTGGGAGATACTGATTCTAATATTCACTCCTCAAGTTACTCCTCTATTTAAAAAAAATTGTAAGGCCAGGCGTGGTGGCTCACACCTGTAATCCCAGCACTTTGGGAGGCCGAGGTGGGCGGATCACCCTGGGTCAGGAGTTCAAGACCAGCCTGGCCAACATGGTGAAACCCCATCTCTACTAAAAATACAAAATTAGCTGGGCATGGTGACACACGCCTGTAATCCCAGCTACTTGGGAGGCTGAGGCAGGAGAATCACTTGAACTTAGGAGGTGGAGGTTGCAGTGAGTCGAGATCACACCATTGGACTCCAGCCTGGGCAGGAAGAGTGAAACTCCGACTCAAAAAAAAATGGAGGGGGGGGATTGTGAAAAACTAAAACAATTCAAGGGGTCTTCTGACTCAAAAGTGCTGATTCACTAAATGCCAGGCCACCATAACTTGTAAAATAAGAGGATTCTTGCTGCTGGGGTTGCTATCCAGCTGTTCTCTCATCAGAAAAAGTGCTCAGACCATAAGATTCAAAAGTTTCACCAATTCTGGGATCTTCTAAAGTCTGTGGCAGAAGGACATGGTACCAGCCAAGGAGAGCTTCTACAAAAGGTGGGTGTGGCTGTCTAATTTGCAGTGGTAAGAGGACATGTGAAAAAGGATGTTTGGGGTCACTAGCTTCAGGTTTACCAAGTGTGGGATAGAAGAAGCAGTAATGCACAAGGTAGGGTTCTGGATTTCTCCAAGTAACCTATTGATTGTCAGTTCTTAGAACCCTATTCTTGTCAAAGAGCTTGTACAACTGTAGACCAGAACATCTGGGCTGAACTACACACTTAATGGTATTTATTTCTCAAAGTGACTCTTGGTTTTTCCTTTTTTTTTTTTAGATGGAGTCTCATTCCACCGCCCAGGCTGGAATGCACTGGTGCAATCTCGGCTCACTGCAACCTCTGCCTCCCGGGTTCAAGCGAGTCTCCTGCCTCAGCCTCCCAAGTAGCTGGAACTATGGGCACCCATCACCATGCCTGACTAATTTTTGTATTTTTAGTAGAGATGGGTCGTCACCATATTGGCCAGGGTGGTCTTGAACTCCTGACCTTGTGATACACCCGCCTCGGCCTCCCAAAGTGTTGGGATTACAGGTGTAAGCCACTGTGCTTGGGGGCTTTTCCTTTTAATTAGTACTGAAGTGAGAAAGCTCATAGAATTACTGCTAGCACTCATATTTTCAGTACAATCCTTCCTATGGAAGCAATACACAAAAATATTCACCAAGGACTCACCTGGGGGAAGAGTGGATTAATCTTCACTGTCATCCAATATGACCTTTCTGCAGAGAGATGTTTAACTTTTGCAAAAAGCAAAGCTACAACTTGATGTCTTTTAAAAATGTGGGCCAGGTGTGGTGGCTCACACCTATAATCCCAGCAGTTTGGGAGACTGAGGCAGGTGGATCGCTTGAGCCCAGGATTTTGAGAACAGCCTGGGTAACATGGCAAAAACCCTGTCTCTACAAAAAATACCAAAAAAAAAAAAAAAAAAAAAAAAACACACAACAAAACAAAACTAGCTGGGCATGGTGGTGTGCACCTGTAGTTCCAGCTCCTTGGGAGGTTGAGGTGGGAGGATGGCTTGAGCCTGGGAGGTTGAGGCTGTAGTGAGACTGCACCACTGCACTACTCACTAACAGATCAAGACCCTGTCAAAAAAAAAAAAAAAAAAAGTTTTCAGTTACAGAGTTACAGTAAATCTGTGTTTCTGTTCAGTTGAAGGTTTGGGGGTTTCTGGCTGACTCAGCAATTAATGTTCTACCTCGGCTAAGTTCTTCTCATTGCTCTCTGAAACCAAACACATAAGGTAAATCCATCATGTTTAACTTTGTTGTTGTTTGGGTTTGTTTTTTTTTTTGAGATGGAGTCTCGTTCTGTCACCCAGGCTGCAGTGCAGCGATGTGATCTCGGCTCTCGGCTCATTGCAGTCTCTTGCCTCCCAGGTTCAAGCGATTCTCCTGCCTTAGCCTCCCAAGTAGCTGGGATTATAGCAACCACCACCATGCGTGGCTAAATTTTGTATTATTAGTATTATTATTAGTAGTAGTAGAGGTGAGGTTTCACTATGTTGGCCAGGCTGGTTTTGAACTTCTGACCTCAAGTGATCCACCTGCCTCAGCCTCGCAAAGTGCTGGGATTACAGGTGTGAGCCACTGCGCCTGGCCTAAGACACATTTAGCTTGGAAGAAACTTTCAAACTGTCTCCCAAAGTGGCTGTACTGTTTTGCATTCTCACCAGAATGAGAATTCTTGCTGCTCTGCCTTCTTGCCAGTAATTGGTATTGCCACTTATTTGGACTTTAGCCATTCTAATAGGTGGAAATAAAAATTTAAAGAAAGGATCTTGATGCATAATGCCACATTTATTTTCAGAAAGTTTGTATATATCTGGAGTAACTTTTGTTCCTATACTCTTTTGTTTCCCACATTTCATCAGATGCAAAAGTTATACTGATTTTGTTGTTGTTGTTGTTGAGACAAGGTCTCACTCTGCCACCCAGGCTGGTGAATAGTGGTGTGATCATAGCTCACTGTAGCCTTGATCTCCTGGGCTCAAGCAATCCTCCCACCTCAGCCTCCGAAGTAGTTCATCTCCACACTTGGCTACCTATTATTATTATTATTATTATTTTTATTTTGTAGAGATAGGGAGTCTTGCTTTGTTGCCCAGGCTGATCTCAAACTCCTGGGCTCAAGTGATCCTCCTGCCTTGGCCTCCCAAAGTGCTGGGATTATAGGCACGAGCAACTGTGCCTGACCTTCATGCTGATTACACTTACTGACAGTTTCTTTTTCTCCATTCTGATAGCCACTTCCCTAATCCAGGTGTTCATTATCTCATACCTGGGCAAAAAGCTGCAGCCAGATTGCTTGTTTCCTACACTCCAGTATCTCCTTGTTCTAACCCAATTTACTCAATTCAGCTAAAAAGAAAACATTTTGTACTCTTCCTTTAACAATTTTTATTGTTTTTCGAAAACTATGGTGGGTGGCTTATTGAACCAAAGTTATGTATTTATTTTTAGTTTTATAGAGATGGGGGTCTTGTTATTTTGCCCAGGGTGGTCTCAAACTCCTGGGCTCAAGCAATCCTCCTATGTTGGCCTCCCAATATGCTGGGATTACAAGTGTAAGCCACTGCTCCTGGCCTGAGAAGGATATCTACAAACCTAATAACATGGTTTGTGTATGAGAGGAGGTCTAGGTATTTAGTGGGGAAAGTAAAAAGACTCTTTTCCTCATTTTATATTCATTTTATTCTTTTTTCCACATGCCTGTTGTGTCAAATTGTTTTGTTCTTTTTGAAATTTGAACCATGTGAATGTATTAACTATTAGATTTTTTTTTTTTTTTTTGAGACAGAGTCTCACTCTGTTGCCCAGGCTGGAGTGCAGCGGCACGATCTTGGCTAACTGCAATCTCCACCTCTTGGGCTCAAGCAATTCTCCTGCCTCAGCCTCCTGAGTAGCTGGGATTACAGGGGCCCACCACCACACCTGGCTAATTTGTGTAAACTATTAGATTTTTTTAGTGTGAAATTACATGGTCTAAGAAACTAACAATATAGTTGGAGAAACCAGAAGACAAGTTTTAAATGTTTCTGTTATAAGGGAGGAAGATATATTTGATGGTAGTCAGGGATAACTTCACCTAGGGTGCTGATTAGCAGATTTATAAGAAGGATATAATGGTTGAAGCATGTTTACCTGATTGATGAATTTCCTCTGCTTTTGAGGTTGCCATGGAATTGATGTGATATAGTGGGAAGAGCATGGGTTTTGGGACCAAGCAGAAATAAATTCAAATCCCAGCTTTTCTATACACTGGCCTTATAACCTTGGGCAAGTTATTTAACAATTTTGAAGTTTCAACTTCCTCATCTACAAAATGGGTAAAATCTGAATAGGATCATTATAAAAGTTAAATGACCTCCAAGTGCAACCAATATGTTCGTTTACTTCTTATACAGATGGGCTGAACTGAGATGGATTGGCATATAGGAATTAAATGTCTGGAGAAAATGCAGGATGCATGTGAAAGAACTTCATGTAGCTAAAGTCCCTGTATCTATAATTTAGTCTGTCAATCTCATATTATGGGATTTGAAACCTCTTATTGTCTCAGAAGTTTTAGAAACCCTTGGGCTAGCTGGGCACAGTGGCTCACACCTATAATCTCAGCACTTTGGGAGGCTGAGGTGGGAGGACTGCTTGAGCCCAGAGGTTAGAGGCCAGCAGCCTGAGTAACATAGGGAGACCCCCATCTCCACAAATAATTAAAAAAAAAAAAAGCCAGGCATGGTGGTCCAATCCTGTGGTCCCAGCTATTTGGGAAGCTAAGGTGGGAGAATTGCTTGAGCCTGAGAGGTCGAGGCTGCAGTGAGCAGGTGATTGTACCACTGCACTTCAGCACCGGTGACAGGGTAAGACCCTGTCTCAAAAAAACAAAATAACAAAATAAAAATCCTTTGGCTCTACAGTTTTTATGTGTGGTTTTTTTTTTTTTTTTTAGATAGAGTCTTGCTCTGTTGCCCAGGCTGGAGTGCTGCTAGCTCACTAAAGCTCCACCTCCCAGGTTCACGCCGATTCTCCTGCCTCAGCCCCCAAATGAGCTGGGCACTATTAGGGCTTGCCACCACGCCCGGCTAATTTTTTTTGTATTTTTAGTAGAGACAGGGTCTTCCCAGCGCCATGTTAGCCAGGATGGCCTCCGATCTCCTTACCTCGACGATCTGCCCCCTCGGCTCCAAAGTGCTAGGAGTTACAGGTGTTGACCACCGGCGCCCAGCCAGTGTGTTCTTTATCCTCTCGTTGATCTGGAAGTGGTCAAAACAGAGTGCTTTTTTTTTTTTTTTTTTTTTTTGAGACGGTAGTCTCGCTCTGTCCCCACCAGGCTGGAGTGCGTCAGCTGGCCCCGGATCTCAGCTTCAGCTGCAAAGCTCTGCCGCTCCTGGGGGTGTTATGCCATTCTCCCTGCCTGCAGCCTCTCCCGAGTAGCTGGGAACATAAAACAAGAAGCTTAAGCGTCGCACCACCGTCGCCCCGGCTAGTTTGTATTTTTTAGTAGAGACGGGGTTCCACGTGGTTCGCAAGGATGGTCTCGATCTCCTGACCTCGTGATCCGCCCGTCTCGGCCTCCAAAGTGGCTGGGCATTACAGGCTTGGGCACCGCACCCGGGCCGAAATCAAGTGCTTGAGAACACATTATAGAGGTTTATAAGTAGACTCTAAATATTCCCACTGTCTTTTTTTTAATTTTCTTCTTTATTCCATAGAGACTCAAAATTGCCAATGCTGACTATATTTCAAGACTATATTTCAAGTCATCATGGCAGGGTATTAGGAAAAGTTTTCAATTAGCAATAATCATTCCTTTGGCTATGATACTGCCACTAAGCAAATCTCCACTCCATTTTTTTTCCTGAGACAGAGTCTCGCTCTGTCACCCATGCTGGAGTGCAATGGCGTGATCTCAGCTCACTGCAACCTCCGCCTCCCGGATTCAAGCGATTCTCCTGCTTCAGCCTTCTGAGTAGCTGGGATTACAGGTGCGCACCACCACGCCCAGCTAATTTTTGTAGTTTTAGTAGAAACGGGGTTTCACCATGTTGGTCAGGCTGGTCTTGAACTCCTGACCTTGTGATCCACACGCCTCGGCCTCCCAAGTGCTGGAATTACAGGTGTGAGCTACCGCACCCGGCCTAATTTTTGTATTTTTAGTAGAGACAGGGTTTTACCATGTTGGCCAGGCTGGTCATGAACTCCTGACCTCAGGTGATCCACCCACCTCAGCCTCCCAAAGTGCTGGGATTACAGGCATGAGCCACCATACCTGGCCTGAGTGTGATTTTATTTATCTATCAAATTTATCACTTGACATTGTGATGATTTATCAATGAGTTTTCAAATTTTAAATCCATAGGAATGTAGTATATATGGAACTATTGAATCACATTTTCTTTTTGGGACAAAGTTTCACCCTTGTTGCCCAGGCTGAAGTGCCGTGGTGTCAATCTTGGCTAACTGCAACCTCTGCCTCCCAGGTGCAAGCAATTCTCCTGCCTCAGCCTCCTGAGTAGCTGGGATTATAGGTGCCCACCACCACGCCTGGCTAATTTTTTGTATTTTTAGTAGAGACATGGTTTCATCATGTTGGCCAGGCTGGTCTTGAACTCCTGACCTCAGGTGATCCACCCGCCTTGGCCTCCCAAAGTGCTGGGATTACAGGCATGAGCCACCGTGCCCAGCCGTTAAATCACATTTAATAGAGACTCTATAGAGCAGTCACCAAAATATAGGAGACTGGGAGTTCCTAATTCCCATACTGACTGTCAAACTACTGACAGGTATCTCAAGTAAAGGTCCTGGTGAAACAAAGATTATTGCTCAATCACATTTCTTTAGCTATACTCGGGGTTAGTCGGTAGGCACTGAGTAAAGAGAGTGTTTTCTTCTCTCTCAAATAAATTGAGAAAAATGTATATATATCCATATTTCCTTTCCCTGTGTCCTTGAGAGTCACTGCATTTGTTTAAAGAATTTAATGAGTTTGTTCAGGGAGTTGCCTCAGAAATTATTTTTGTATCAGTAGTAAGCATGACAAGCAGTTCCTTTGTAATGCTGTACCAGTCAATACCTGTTTTTGCCTAAGGATGTATCCATACCAATTCTGGATAATCCAGCTTTGAAGTGGGTTGGGCAGTGCTAGGTTTCTTTTGTTGGTGTTATTAGTTTGGGTTGTGACTTAGTCACACATGCCTTGAAAACTTAACAGCACTGAGGGTATAGGCTAATTAAATTCCACAAATGCTAACTAAAGCCAGTGTACATAGCATTTACATTAATAGTTATGTAGAATAGGTATAAGACTTTTTTTTAATTTTCTACAACTTATTTATTATCTAGAAAGAACATTTAACTAACATGTTCTGCTCATAGAAAACACTATCCTTTACATGTGAAATGTCAAAATGAGCAATAACCAAGCCAAAGAAATGTTTATGATCTTCAAAATGTTTTTTAAATAAATGTTTGGCAGAATCAACTTTTAAAGTCATAAAAAAATCATTATATTCTTATAAAAATTTCAGATCCCAGTTTAAGGATGATGAAACATTAAATCTTGCACAGTGGAGATATATAAAGGCCTTTGTTAAAGTTGTAAGAGAGGAGAAAATGACTTTTTTTTTTTGGAGACTGAGTCTTGCTCTGTCGCCAGGCTGGAGTGCAGTGGTGCGATCTCAGCTCACTGCAACCTCCACCTCCCGGGTTCAAGCGATTCTCGTGCCTCAGCCACCTGAGTAGCTGGGATTACAGGCACGCGCCACCACACTTAGCTAATTTTTGTATTTTTAGTAGAGACGGGGTTTCACCGTGTTGGCCAGGATGATCTCCATCTCCTGACCTCGTGATCCGCTCACCTCTGCCTCCCAAAGTGCTGGGATTACAGGCGTGAGGCACTGCGCCCGGCCTTTTTTTTTTTCAGCCAAATTCTGTTATCATATGGACATTCTCGGGGTCAAAGGATATTTCCCATACAAACCACCAGACTCCTTTTTTGGTGATCTCTGATTAAAGGATTAGATGGAAACAGATTTTTTTTAAAATTTTTTTGAGACAGGGCACCGCTCTATCGCTCAGGCTGGAGTTCAGTGGCAGGATCTCGGCTCACTGCAACCTCTATCTTCCAGGCTCAAGGGATCCCTCCCGCCTCAGCCCCCTGAGTAGTTAGGATTACAGGCATGCACCACCATGCTGGTCTAATTATTATTATTATTGGTCTAATTATTATTATTATTATTATTATTATTATTATTTTTAGACGATGTCTTGCTCTGTCTCCCAACCTGGAGTGCAGTGGCACGATCTTGGCTCACTGTAACCTTCGCCTCCTGGGTTCAAGCGATTCTCCTGCCTCAGCCTCCCGAGTAGCTGGGATTACAGGCACACACCAACACATCCGGCTAATTTTTGTATTTTTAGTATAGTCGGGGTTTCACCAAGTTGGTCAGGCTGGTCTCAAACTCCTGACCTCAAATGATCCGCCCACCTAGGCCCCCCAAAGTGCTGGGATTACAGGCGTGAGTCACCACGCCCAGCCTAATTTTTGTATTTTTTGTAGAGACGGGGTTTCACCATGTTGCCTAGGCAGGTCTCGAACTCCTGGGCTCAAATGATCCGCCCGCCTCAGCATCCCATAGTGTTGGGATTACAGGCGTAAGCCACGGCGCCCGCTACAGAATCTCAGCATTTTTTAACCCCCTCTTTATTGACAAGATAAAGACAGAGATAGAGAGATGGATACAGGGAGGAAGAGACATCTTTAGAGGAGGGAAGACCACCACAGCTAGCCTTGTTTTGCACCACACAGATCTGATTATAACTGGAATTAGTTGCGCTGGTAGGACCCAGGGGCGAGCAGAGAGTTCCTGAAGGAAGAGGAGATAATAACTAGCAAAAATGAGTATTTCCTGTAAGTTTGGGACTTTGCTAAGCGCTACGTTATCATCTAATTTATTCGTAACAATAACCCAATGAGGAAGGTACTAATATTACTCCCATTTCACAGAGGAGCGAGTTGAGTCACAAAAATGAAACAGGCGGCAAATAAGTGGCGGCACCAGAACTCGAAACTGCCCCGGAGCACGCACTCTTCACCACCCTGTTCCACTCTGAGGTCGGATTCCGCGCGCGGTTCGCGGAATTCCCACCTTCCTACGTGGGACAGTTCCCGGTACTGAGGCATGGCGCTGTCCAGCCCTCAGGCCCGCAGCCGTCCGCAAGCAGGAGAACGCGGCCCCGCTGGGAGATCCCGCCCGAAGGCTGTAGAACTGCGACGCGCGGCCAGCTCCTGGCACGCGGGCGGGTCGAGTCTCCTCTAGGCGGCCATTCCAAGGAGCTCCCCGGGTGTCCCTCAGACCCGCGCGCTGGGCTCAACTCGGAAAGGCGGGAGGCGCGAAGCAGGATCGGCCTTGCCCCTCGACTGTCCCCTCACCGCTCCCTGTCCCCTATTCCCTCCCAAATAGCCCGCGGCAAATAGGTTACGCATCTTCACCTGTCCCAGAGGTGGTGACCGCTCTTAGTGACTGACGCTTCGCTCCTCCAACCAGGCAATGGCAAGAAGGTGGAGCCTCCCTAAGACTGATGGCTTCCTTTCTCCAATCCCAATGCAGCTAGTCTCCGGCCGTAGTCTGGGCGCCCAGCAGAGAGCGACAGGTGGGAGCTGCGTTACTTCGGCGCCTCTTGCGACCTTGACGTACAAGTTTCACCAAGTGCAGGGTGAAGTCTACTCCAAATTTGACCAATTCTTGCGGGTCATCACTTCAGCAGTCATTTTATTCAGAAGTGGAAATTTCCCGGCCCTTTCCCGTCACCTCAGATGAGGGCGGGATGAATGGTACTCTCACAGGCCAATTGTACCACGCGACGTCCCGCGACAAAGTGACCGACACTTTATGGCGCCAATGAGTTCTCCCATTGTTCGGGGTCACTATGACTGACCACAAGGCCAACTAATCCACTTTAAGGTCGTGATGCGATAGTCAGACGGGTTGGCCAATAAACATAGAAAAAGGCCGGAAGTCAGCTCGTGAAGGGTGGGAGGCGGGTGTTCGCAACCGCCTAGGCCTGCGCGGGTCAACGCAGCTTGGCGGCTGCGAGCCAGCAAGCGGCGCGTGACGAAGAGCCTGAGCGACGGGTCACTTTGGCCAATGATCTGCAGCCGCCAGGGTATTGCAGCCAGTGGCGAGTCTCGGGGGCGGGAAGCAGCAGGTTAGGCAGTGAGAAGTTAGTGGCGCTGCTGGGACGGGGGAAAGGAGACGCTTCTTCCTCTTGCTGCTCCTCTCGTTCCCGGGATCAGCGGCGGCGGTGGCCGCAAGTGGGTCGGCACCGTCTCCGGCTCCGCGTGCGAACAATGCTGACTGATGGCGGAGGCGGCGGCACCTCCTTTGAGGAGGACCTGGACTCTGTGGCTCCGCGATCCGCCCCAGCTGGGGCCTCGGAGCCGCCTCCGCCGGGAGGGGTCGGTCTGGGGATCCGCACCGTGAGGCTCTTTGGGGAGGCCGGGCCAGCGCCGGGAGTCGGCGGCGGCGGCGGCGGCGCCAGCGGTGCCGGCGGAGGGGACGCTGCGCTGGATTTCAAGTTGGCGGCTGCCGTGCTGAGGACCGGGGGTGGAGGTGGTGCCTCTGGCAGTGACGAGGACGAAGTGTCCGAGGTAAGGCTCCGGGACCCTCGCCTCCCACACAGTGTGAGGCGTGAATTCTCTTTGGGTCGGCTCTGGGCCGGGGCCATCCTCCCGCTTCCCTGACGGAGTCCTGTGACAGCGGTCAGCTCCATGGCGGCGGTGGCCGCGGTGAGGGCCTAGTGAGCCCTCGGTTTACTCTTCAGCTAGAGCGGGACAGGTTCCCGTCACCATCCGTAGACCCACAATAGGGAGTCCTTTGGTCTCTGAGCTTCGCGCGGGAACAGGGACTCCTCAGGCTGCCTCCCGCCCACCCTGCTTTGGAGTTGGGGGGGGCGGGGTCTTGCCAGAGTCCCTGCCCTTGGTACTGAGAGAGACAAACAGAGACAGAGAGCTGGTGCAAAGATGGTTTCTCTTCTTTGCCTCTCCTCAGTTGAGGGATACGTTTATTTGCCTTCTGCCTTGTGTGTGTCTTACCTGTGTGCTTAAAGAGGGTTCTTATTTTCCCTCTTCAGTTTGAGACAGGTTTGAGTGTTAGGGATCTCTCGGCTTTTACCCTGAAAAATCACGTGACTCCTCCTTCTGGGACCTTTTGTGAAGTTAGACAGGAAAAGGAAGTTCCAAGGCATCCCTGAGCTTTGGAATAGCTGGGTAGCTGAACTCGGAGGTTTTAGGCTTGGAGAAGGTGAGGCAGCCTATGGAAACCTTTTTTTTTTTTTTTTTTGAGATGGAGTTTCGCTCTTGTTGTCCACGCTGGAGTACAATGGCGCGATCTCAGCTCACTGCATCCTCCGCCTCCCGGGTTCAAGCGATTCTCCTACCCCAGCCTCCCGAGTAGCTGGGATTACAGGCGTGCGCCACCATGCGCAGCTAATTTTGTATTTTTAGTAGAGACAGGGTTTCACCATGTTGGTCAGGCTGGTCTGGAACTCCTGACCTCAGGTGATCCGCCCGCCTCGGCCTCCCAAAGTGCTGGGATTACAGGCATGAGCCACCGTGCCCGGCTGGACACCTCTGCCTTTGCAGTGAGGTCCTTCAGTTCTTTAGCTCTTCTGTGTGTACTCTTNCAAAGAGAGAGCAGGGAAAGCACAAATGTGATAACATGAGAACAAACTTTTACATACATTTGGTTTTAAAATATTTACTTCTGAATAGGTAATACATGCACCTGCCCCAAATTTAAAAAGGACAAAAGAATATACAGTGAAACCTATGTTTCAGAGTTTTGCTCTTGTCACCCAGGATGGACTGTAGTGGTGCAATCTCAGCTCACTGAAACCTCTGCCTCCTGGGCTCAAGTGATCCTTTCACCTCGGCCTCCCAAGTAGCTGGTACTACAGTAGGCACATGCCACCATGCTCAGCTAATTTTTGTATATTTTTGTAGAGATGGAGTTTCACGCCGTGTTGCCCAGGCTGGTCTTGAACTCCTGAGCTCAAGCAATCTGCCCACCTCAGCCTCCCAAAGTGCTGAGATTATAGGCATGAGCCACTGCAGTATCCATTTGTATTTCCTGTTTTGTACATTCTTTCGTTATAATTCATTTATTTTAGAGATGGAATCTCCTTACGTTGCCCAAGCTGGTCTCGAACTCCTTGGCTCAAAGGGACCCAGCCTCTCAAGCAGCTACATACAGGTGCATGCTACACCCAGCTCTTTTCTGTAAAGTCTTACCTCCTTTCCCCCTTTTAAATTATCATTTATTTTTCTTATTGATTTGCTTTTTTTTTTGAGATGGAGTTTCGCTCTTGTTGTCCACGCTGGAGTACAATGGCGCGATCTCAGCTCACTGCATCCTCCGCCTCCCGGGTTCAAGCGATTCTCCTACCCCAGCCTCCCGAGTAGCTGGGATTACAGGCGTGCGCCACCATGCGCAGCTAATTTTGTATTTTAGTAGAGACAGGGTTTCACCATGTTGGTCAGGCTGGTCTGGAACTCCTGACCTCAGGTGATCCGCCCGCCTCGGCCTCCCAAAGTGCTGGGATTACAGGCATGAGCCACCGTGCCCGGCTGGACACCTCTGCCTTTGCAGTGAGGTCCTTCAGTTCTTTAGCTCTTCTGTGTGTACTCTTATGTGTACACATCTTTAGGTCTGAGCAACCTGGGGTGATAGGCATTAACTTCTTTTGGGCTCTGGGGAAAAAGGGGCGGTTTGTTGTTGTTGTTGTTGTTGTTGTTGTTGTTTTGTTTCGTTTTGAGATGGAGTTTCGCTCTGTCGCCAGGCTGGAGTGCAGTGGCGCGATCTGGGCTCACTGCAACCTCCGCCTCCCGGGTTCAAGCGATTTCCCTGCCTTAGCCTCCCTAGTAGCTGGGACTACAGGCGCGTGCCACCACTCCCGGCCAATATTTTTTTTAGTAGAGACGGGGTTTTTGTCCAGGATGGTCTCGATTTCCTGACCTTGTGATCCCAAGGGGCGGTATTTTATGTGTATACTTTTTTCTGTTGACTGTGGCTTGCGTAGAGTACTGTACCGTGATTGTTTTAAGTGCTCAGAGTATTTATTTTATTTTGGTTCTGAGGTGCCTGATTTGTCACCTGTGACCAGGTATTTTAACCTCTGGTCTTGGTGTTAAAGTACAGGAATTTCTCTGTGTGTACTAACAATACTGGCTCTTGGATTTGAGAGGAATAAGGAGAAATTATTTGTGGGTTACAGACTGCAGTTAGTATACTGTCTTATTCTAGGTCTGAACAGGATTTTATTTAATATTTAAAACCTTAATACATTCTGACCCTAACATTTTGCTTTGGAAAAAAAAGTGTATGGGTTATAAGGCGGGTAGTCCCTTGAATGTCTACGTCTTTGAATTTCACTGTAAGGGAAATAACTTCTAAGCCAAGGTGAGAGAAATGTTTTATTTGAGTAGGCAGTTATGGGGAGAGACTCTGGAGCATGCTTACTCTTGGTCTTGTGGAAGGCTTTATTTTATCCTTTCAGTGAATTGAGAGATTAAGCTAGCACACAGAACTTTTAGCTAGGAAATGAAGTGTGGGGATATCCTTAGACTAAAGTTAGAGCTTATATTTCTTTGAAACTTGTAAATGAGAATCTGAAAGAGTTTGCATTGGTCTAAATGTTATCACATTTAGCCCTTGATTTTCTTGACCATTTGTACGTAATTGTCCTGAATGAGATGAAAGGTCACTCATTTGCCTTTTTTAATTTTAATTTTTTTTTTTTTTTTTTTTGAGACTATGTCTTGCTCTTGTCGCCCAGGCTGGAGTGCAGTGGCTTGATCTCGGCTCACTGCAGCCTCCGCCTCCCTGGTTCAAGTGATTCTCCTGCCTCAGCCTCCCTAGTAACTGGGATTCCAGGCACCTGCTACTATGACCAGCTAATTTTTTTGTATTTTTAGTAGAGACGAGGTTTTACCATGTTGGCCAGGTTGGTCTCAAACTCCTGACCTCAGGTGATCGCCCTCCCAGAGTGCTGGGATTACAGGCAGGAGCCACCATGCCCGGCCTTAAATTTTTTTTTTTTTTTTTTTTTTAAGACAGATTTTGCTATATTGTCCAGGCTAGCCTCAAACTCCTGGGCTCAAGTGGTCTTCCTACCTCAGCCTCCGAAGTAGCTGGGACTATAGGTACACGCCACTGTGCCTGGCAACCATTTGCTTTTTTATAAGTAATAGTCTTAAATTTCTAAACAGGTAGAGCACTACTGTGCCCCCAAAGTCATAAATTTCTCTGTCTCTCTCTTTCTGTGTGTGTGTGTGTGTAATTGTCTTTGGAGTCCCCATACCATGTGATTAAAGCTATTGGCAGAATCCATGCCTTTTGTATTTTTGAATCTTATTGTACAAGTCATATGTTGGTGATTCCTACACCCATTCAGTGGTGGCTAATGTTAGAAGAACCCCATATTCTCCTGTTTACTTATGTTTTCTGTGCCTAAAAGGATTTAGAGGTTAAGAGTACATGTAGACCTCATTTTTGGAATGGAAGTTTCTAGGAAACCCACTTTAGCCTAATCTAAGATGATGCTTCGTGAATGTATAGATGCTTTCTTAATCTGTGTAGACAGGAAATTTTTTGGGGTCCTGTTTCGCCCATATCACAAAGAGGAAATTCTTGGAGTATCTAGTCTCTGTAGTATGTGTGGTAGAGTATAGTCTGTGCCTTTGTGAACAAAATGACCTGTTTTGGCCAAGCAAAAATTTTCCCTTTTCTTTTTCTGTCTAACAAGATGAGCTGTCTTCTTTTATTGTTATTGCCTTTGAATTTTCAGTTTGAAAAGGTAACAATGTTCTTCAAAAAATACTCATGTAATTGGCATTTGATGAATAATACTAATCCTCAGTCTCATCTTTCCTAAATATTTTGTTTATTTTATTGTTTTTATTTTTTGAGACAGGGTCTCAATCTGTCACCCAGGCTGGAGTGCAGTGGCACGATCTTGGCTCACTGCAACCTCCGCCTCCTGGGTTCAAGCGATTCTTCTGCCTCACCCTCCTGAGTAGCTGGGATTACAGGCATCCACCACCACACCCAGGTAATTTTTATATTTTTGGTAGAGATGGCATTTTGTCACGTTGGCCAGGCTGGTTTCAAATTCCTGGCCTCAAGTGATACTCCCACCTTGGGCTCCCAAAGTGTTGGGATTATAGGCGTGAGCCACCGTGCCCGGCCTTCGTTTTTCCTAGATATTTTAAAACCACCAGGCATGGTGGCTCACGCCTGTATTCACAGCACTTTGGGAGGCCAAAGCGGGTGGATCACCTGAGGTCAGGAGTTGGAGACCAGCCTGGCCAACATGGCAAAATTCTGTCTCTGCTAAAACAAAAAATTAGCCGGGCTTGGTGGAGGGCACCTGTAATCTGAGTTACTCAAGAGGCTGAGGGAGGAGAATCGCTTGAACCCAGGAGACAGAGGTTGCAGTGAGCTGAGATCATGCCACTGCACTCCAGCCAGGGTGACAGAGACTCTGTCTCAAAAAAA
>NW_016805883.1:216481-234314 GCF_001698545.2 Rhinopithecus bieti | reverse complement strand
AAGATTGTGTGAGACATGGTTTTAATTTTGTCAGAAGAATGAATGTGTGTGTATGCATGTGTGTGTGTGACAGCCTCCTTTAAAATTTATTACAAAAGTGGCCGGGCACGGTGGCTCACGCCTATAATCCCACCACTTTGGGAGGCCAAGGCAGATGGATCATCTGAGGTCAGGAGTTTGAGAACAGCTTGGCCAACATGGTGAAAGCCTGTCTCTACTAAAAATACAAAAATTAGCCAGGCGTGACGGCAGGCACCTGTAATACCAGCCACTCGGGAGGCTGAGGCAGGAGAATTGCTTGAACCCGGGAGACAGAGGCTGCAGTCAGCCAAGATCACGCCACTACATTCCAGTCTGGGTGACAGAGCAAGACTCCATCTCAAAAAATTAGAAAATAATAAAATTATTACAAAATAGTCACTTGTTGAAAAACTCAACAATATGGATAGTAGATATAAGGTGAAAAGTAAAAGTGCTTCTTCCCACCCCCATTAATTCTTCAAATTCTACCCTTAAAGGTAACCAGTATTAAAATTTTTCGTTCAGTAAATTTTCTAGGCTTATATTTCTATGTATGTGTGTATATATGTTCATACACACATACTTTAAAGGCATATCAAATTTAAAAGTGTAGCTTTATATCACACTGAGGTTTTTGTCTTGAGGAAGGTGTATGTAATTTTACAATTATATGAAAGCACACAGAGATTGTATTTAGCTCTGAAAATACAGCACAAGCTTTGTAGGGATTCTTTTTTCCCTGAGAATTACTTTTTCTTTTTTGAGACAGAGTCTCGCTCTGTCACCCAGGCTGGAGTGCAGTGGCACGATCCTGGCTCACTGCAAGCTCCGCTCCCGGGTTCACGCCATTCTTCTGCCTCAGCCTCCCGAGTAGCTGGGACTACAGGTGCCCGCCATCATGCCCGGCTACATTTTTAGTAGAGACGGGGTTTCACCATGTTGGCCAGGATGGTCTCGATCTCCTGACCTTGGGATCTGCCCACCCCGGCCTCCCAAATTGCTGGGATTACAGGCGTGAGCCACTGCGCCCGGCCTAAAATTTCTTTTAACGTCAAAAGCAAAAACCATACAGAAATCCCATCCTGATTTTCTCCAGTAGGTAAGGAGTTGGGTCATATCCTTTAAGATTGCTTATGATCTGTATATAACCTATTTTAATCTTTTAATTAATTTTTTTTTTTTTACTATTATGTTTTTTGAGAGGTGGGGTCTCACTTTTTTGCCCAGGCTGGCTGTTGCCCTGGCTATACAGTGCAGTGGCATGGTCATAACTCTCTGTGGTCTCCAACCCCTGGGCTCAAGCAATCCTTCTGCTTCAGCCTCCCAAGTAGTCAGGACTACAGGACTACAGGGGACTATAGGTGTGCACCACCATACTTGGCTAATATGATCTCTAATCTAGAGCAGGGTTTCTCAAGAGCAACATATAGATATTCTGGGACAGAGAATTCTTTATTGTGAGGGGCTCTCCTGTGCATTAGAAGTATCCCTGGCCTCTACCCACTAGATGCCAGTAGTAGAACCCAATTGTAACCGATTATGATAGCCAAAAATAGTTCAGATGTTGCCAAATGTCTCCTGGGGACAAAATCACTGCTGGTTGAGAGCCACTGGTCTAGAGGCCACTCTTGTCAGGAATGGTAGTTTTGTTATAAATACTCTGTATTCAAACTTAAGGTAAACAAGGTGAGTCACTGCTTTTAATAGCATCTCAGGGCTTACACTTATAACCTGAACAAGGAGAAATAGAAGGTACTGAAAGGTTTAATATAAAACTAGTGTGCACTGCTGTAATTTTCTATGGTAAATGTATCATTTTGAGGAACTTTCACTTAAAATATATTATTTTCAAAAGTTCAGTTGTCCATGAAAACGAATTTTAAAAAACTTTTATGGGGACTTCCAGTTTGTTCAAGGTAGAAATGCTTTATTCCATAAATTATCATTTGTAGTGATAACATAGGAAATATAACTTTGTATTCTAGTGGGCTAATTTTGGAGACTTTGGAAATGTTTATCGAATAAAAAGTTATATGTTATTACTGTAACTTTTTTTTTTTTTTTTTGAGTCGGAGGAGCCTTGCTCTGTCACCTAGGCTGGAGTGCAGTGTGGTATGATCTCAGCTCACTGCAACCTCCACTTCCCAGGTTCAAGAAATTCTCCTGCCTCAGCCTCCCGAGTAGCTGGGACTACAGGCGCATGCCACCACGGTTGGCTAATTTTTTGTATTTTTAGTAGAGACGGTATTTCACTGTGTTAGCCAGGATGGTCTTGATCTCCTGGCCTTGTCATCTGCCCGCCTCGGCCTCCCAAAGTGCTGGGATTATAGGCGTGAGCCACCGTGCCCAGCCACAGTTTTTTTGTATATTGCACAAATACCAACCTTTCACAAGCTTCATTGTGTAAAGTCTTAAGACTTTACATATAAAATGATGCATTGATAAGTATATTTATGTGAATGGTAGGGTTGATACAGAGTTGATTAGTATGGGTGGAGGAAAAGTTTTTGGAAAACTTTAAGTATGAGAGGTTTATGTTGTTATTATTTAGTATATTTTCAATAGATAATTACATTCATATAGTTCATAAGTCAAAGTGATATAAGGGCAGATACAGTGAAGTCTCCATCTCACCCCTGCTCCCACATATCTTGCTCTTTATACTTTTAATAAAAGTATTATATAGCCTTTCAGAATTTCTTTATGAAAATACAAGTATGTGTATTTTCCCTATTGTTACACAGACGGTAAGATGCTACTCCTGTGAAATTTTTAAATGGTAAATTTGAGAGGGATTTAGACTTTTAAAAAAATTAAAGTGATAAATTATGTTATGAGTGAAGGATGGAGGTGAATTTAAGCACATTCCTGTCTGAGTCTATTTGTTAGTAGAGTGCTGATTGACTGATGAACTCAAAATCATTTCTGGCTTTCTGATTCGGTGATCACTAATATAAATAAAATATGTTACTTAAAAGCAAATCAGTTTTAAACAGTTTTAGCCTTGAATTGGCAAGTAAGCAAAATAAATGACAAGTTTACCAAATTTTTTTTTGGCTAAATTTACTTTCTCACAACCAAAGTTGTAATAAATAAAATCAATTCTTTTTCTAAACCCACTATAAAGGAACTGTTTCAATGTATCTGTCTTCACAGACCTTATTGATCACATTTCCCTCTCCTATTGCTTGTCTATAGAGTCATAGAATCTTGGTGATAATCCTATCTCATCTCATTTTTAGGTAACTGCTACCATTTATTGAATGCTTATTATATGCCAGTACCGTACTAGATACTTTCGTTATTTTATTTAATCGTTTCATCACCCCTTTGAGGTAGGTATTATCTACATTTTTATAGACGAATAAGTGTAGGTTCAGAGAGTTTTTAGAGTAACGAATCTAAAAAACAAAAAAAAATGATTAAAATTTTATATGGCTAGTGACTGGTAAAGGTGGGATTTGAATGTGATACTGAATTCAGAGCCCATACTGTGTTATTTTGCTTCAAATTAGGAAATATGCAGTTTTTGGTTACTAAATGCTGTTTTTTAAATAAATCATTGTTTAGTTCCTATTGAAATTTTCACAGATGTAAAGTAAAATGGAGAAAATAAGCAGGATGTAGTGAATTTCTAATGAAGCTATTTTTTTCCACTTTTTCCTACTTTGACAAATACTCTTCCTACTTTTACAAAATGAAGTTTTAAAAATATCTGTACTTGACACAATATCAACTGGAAACTTCAGTCGGGACCCTGGATAAAAGCCTCAGAAGTCTAGGAACTGCTGAGCTAAATGTCTTGCCCAGGATCACACAGTTAATGTGTAGCAGTCAAGACTAAAAAATAAGCCATCTGATTCCCATTCAAGTTTTCTTATCTTCTAGATTCTCCTTTCTTCTGATGCATTATATCAATGAGTTTAATTAGTTGCTTAGAAATGCTTCTTTCAAACTAGTATAGTTTATAATCCATAGTTGATCTTGTTGGAAAAGTTTTTTTTTTTTTGGCTGTTCTTTTTGGTTTGTTTGAGATGGAGTCTCGCTCTGTTGCCCAGGCTGGAGTGCAATGGTGCAATCTCTGCTCACTGCAACCTCTGCCTCCCAGGTTCAAGCAATTCTTCTGCCTCAGCCTCCTGAGTAGCTGGGATTATAGGTGCCCGCCACCATACCAAGCTAATTTTTTTTGTATTTTTAGTAGAGACGGGGTTTCACCATGTTGGCCAGGCTGATCTCCAACTGACCTCAGACTATCTGCCCACCTCGGCCTCCCAAAGTGCTGGCATTATAGGCTTGAGCCACCGTGCCCCTTTTTTTTTTATTTTTATTTTTTTGAGACAGGGTCTCGTTCTATCACCCAAACAGGAGTGCAGTGGTGCAGGAGTGCAGTGGCGCAGGAGTGCAGTGCCACACGATCACATGGTACAATCACGGCTCAGGCAGCCTTGACCTTCTGGGCTCAAACGATCCTCCCCCTTCAGCCTCGCAAGTGTCTGAGACCACAGGCACACACCACTGTGCCCTGCTAATTTTTAAATTAAATTAATTAATTAATTTTTTCCCAACACACAGTCTTAGTCACCTAGGCTGGAGTGCAGTGGCAGATCTCGGCTCACTGCAACCTCCACCTCCCAGGTTTAGGCAATTCTCCTGCCTTAGCCTCCCAAGTCTGGGATTACAGGTGTGTGCCACCATGCCCCGCTAATTTTTTGTATTTTTGGTAGAGATGGCGTTTCACCATGTTGACACTGCTGGTCTCAAACTCCTGACCTTGTGGTCTGCCCACCTCCCAAAGTGCTACAATTACAGCCATGAGCCATTGTGCCTGCCTCCCAAAGTGCTGTGATTACAGGTGTGAGCCATGGTGCCTGGCTATTTTTTTTGTAGTTACGGGGTCTCATTATGTTGTCCAGGCTGGTCTCAAACTCCTGGACTCAAGGGATCCTCCTGCAGTGGCCTCCCAAAGGGCCAAGATAACAGGCATGAGCTACCACGCCTAGCCAGAAAAGTTTTATGTTTTTTAATGAAATTACTGTCATGTAGATCAGCATAAGAGAGTATACCACAAGAGTATAGGAGGAGCACGATTCTAAAGAAATTTTGTAATGAACTTAATTGGAAAGTTCAGGTCTTTCATTATTCATTTAAAAAGGATTAAGAAATAATTAAAACACTGAAATAGAAAGGCATATGCCTAACTTTGCACCTTTGCCAATATGGGAAACATTTGTTTTACAATATTGTTATATTCTAATTATTTTGTAAAAATTGTAATCTGCTTTTCTATTGATAGTTACACACAGTGCATGGTTCCTGTGAGTAAAGGTCAGTTGACTTATGATGATTGACTAGTTTACCTTTCTTCCTGCCAAGTTTACCTAAACCAGGAAGAAAGTAAGGTTGTATATAAAAAAATCTGTTGGACTGAAATTTAGCAACTATTTGTGAAAGAGCACATTTTGCTCTTCCTCTGCTACATAGACTTCTGTTCTCACAGTTTTCCCCTTACTGAATAGATACTGTTTTCAGTAGTAGAAAGGATTTTTTTTTTAAATGTAGATATCCCACTGTATCTTAGTGATTGATGCACCTGTATTAGTATGCAATTTTGAAAAGAGAAAGTCAAGTATACCCCTAGAGATCACCCCTAAGAACCAACTAAGAACCAAAGAGTTAAACAAGAGAACAGTTTATTAAGTTGCCAAGGTAAGTTTGATGTGTTTAAAAGTTTGCAATGAGGACAATTAGACTGAGAACGAGTTTGTTTTTTAGATTTTGGTAAAATATTCATAACATAAAATCTATCATTTTAACCATTTTTTTGTTTGTGTTTTAAAATTGTGGTAGAATATGTATATATAACACAAACTTTACCATTTTAATCATTTATACTTTAACTACTGTACATGTGTATTAAATGTACAGTTTAGTGGCATTAAGTGTATTTACATTGTTGTGCAACCTTCACCATCAACCATCTCCAGAACTTTTTCATCTTCCAAACTGAAATTCTGTACGTGTTAAACAATAATTCTCCCATTCTCCCTTCCCCCAACCCCTAGCAACTACCATTCTACGTTTTGTCTCTATGAATTTTACTACTCATTTAATTGGAATCATGCAGTATTTGCCCTTCTGTGACTGGCTTTGTTCACTTGGCATAATGTCTTCAAGGTTAATCCAGTTGTTGCTTGTGTCAAAATTTTATTATTTTAAAGTTAAATAAATTCAATTGTGTGTGTATATGTATATGTGGGTGTGTATCTGGGTTTGGGTTTTTTTGTTTGTTTTGTTTTTTTTGGAAATGGAGTCTTGCTCTGTCACCCAGGCTGGAGTGCAGTGGCATGATCTCGGCTTACTGCAACCTCCACCTCCCGGGTTCAAGCGATTCTCCTGCCTCAGCCTCCCGAGTAGCTGAGACTATAGGAGTACACCACCATGCCTGGCTAATTTTTGTATTTTTAGTAGAGATGGGGTTTTGCTATGTAGGCCAGGCTTGTCTCAAACTCCTAACCTCATGTGATCCACCTGCCTCGACTTCCCAAAGTGCTGGGATTACAGATGTGAGCCACTGTGCACGGTCTCTCTGTTCATCTGTTGATGGACACTTGGATTGCTTCCACCATTGGGCTATTATGAATAATGCGGTTATGAACATAGATATGCAAATATCTCTTTGAAGCCTGCATTCAATTCTTTTAGGTATATACCCAGAAATGGAATACTGGATCATATGGTAATTCTATTTTTAATTTTTTGAGGAACTGCCATACTGTGTTCTATAGCAGCTATATCATTTGACATTCCTAGCAGCAAAGCACAAGGAAAGGTTTTAATTTCTCCATATTCTAGCCAACAGTTAATTATGTTTGTTTTTTGATAATAGCCATTCTAATGGGTATGAAGTGGTATTTCATTGTGGTTTTGATTTGTATTTCCCTAATTAGTAGTGTTAAGCATCTTTTCGTTTGCTTATTGGCCATTTGTGTATCTTTGGTGAAATGTCTATTCAAATCCGTTGTACATTTTTTAAAAAATTGTATTGCTGATTAGGCACAGTGGCTCACACCTGTAGTCCCAGCACTTTGGGAGGCTGAGGCAGGAGGATCACCTGAGCCCAGGAGTTCAAAACCAGCCTGGGCAATATAGAGAACCCCATCTCTACAAAAAGTAAAAAAAATTAGCCAGGCATGGTGGCACATGCCTGTAGTTCCAGCTGCTCAAGAAGCTGAGGTGGGAGGATTGCCTGGGCCTGGGTGGTTGAGGCTGCAATGAGCTGTTACTGCCATTGCCACTGCACTCCAGCCTGGGTGACAAGAGTGAGACCCTGTCTCAAAAAAAAAAAAAATTGTATTGCTTGTTTTTTATTGTTTAGTTGTAGGAATTCTTTATATATTCTGGATATTAATCCCTTATCAGATACGTAATTAACAAATATTTGCCATCATTCTGTGGCTTGTCATTTCATTCTGTTGCTGTAGTGTCCTTTCATAAACAAAAGTTTCTAATTTTGATGAACCTAATTTATCTATTTTTAATTTTGTTGTATGCTCATGGTGTCATGAAATTATTGCCATATCAATGTCATGAAGATTTTAAGGTGTGGTGGCTCATGCCTGTAATTCCAGCACTTTGGAAGGCTGAGGCAGGTGGATCACAAGGTCAGTAGTTTGAGACCAGCCTGACCAACATGGTAAAACCCCGTCTCTACTAAAAAATACGAAAATTAGCTGGGCATGGTGATGCCTACCTGTAATCCCAGCTACTCAGGAGGCTGAGGCAGGAGAATTGCTTGAACCTGGGAGGCACAGGTTGCAGTGAACTGAGATCTCACCACTGCACTCCAGCCTGGATGACAGAGCGAGACTTCGTCTCAAGAAAAAAAAAAAGAGTTTTATAGTCTAAGCTTTTACATGTACGCCTTTGATACCTTTTTTGTTTGTTTGTTTGTTTGTTTTGAGATGGAGTCTTGCTCTGTCGCCTAGGCTAGAGTGCAGTGGCACAATCTCGGCTCACTGTAACTTCCACCTCCCGAGTTCAAGGGATTCTCCTGCCTCAACCTCCCAAGTAACTGGGATTACAGGTGCGCACCACCACGCCCAGCTAATTTTCGTATTTTTAGTAGATGGGGGTTTACCATGTTGGCCAGGCTGGTCTTGAACTCCTGACCTCAAGTGATCTGCCTGCTTCTGCCTCCCAAAGTGCTGGGATTACAGGCCTCAGCCACTGTGCCCAGCCGCCTTTGATACATTTTAATTTTTTAAAATTTATTTTTATTTATTTTATTATACTTTAAGTTCTAGGGTACATGTGCACAACATGCAGGTTTGTTACATATGTATACATGTGCTATGTTGGTGTGCTGCACCCATTGTCATTTACATTAGGTATATCTCCTAATGCTATCCCTCGCCCCTCCCCTCACCCCACGACAGGCCCCGGTGTGTAATGTTCCCCACCCTGTGTACAAGTGTTTTCATTGTTCAGTTCCCACCTATGAGTGAGAACATGTGGTGTTTCATTTTCTGTTCTTGCAGTAGTTTGCTCAGAATGATGGTTTCCAGCTTCATCCATGTCCCTACAAAGTACATGAACTCATCCTTTCTTATGGCTGCATAGTATTCCATGGCGTACATGTGATACATTTTCTTAGTCCAGTCTATCATTGATGAACATTTGGGTTGGTTCCAAGTCTTTGCTATTGTGAGTAGTGTCACAGTAAACATACAGGTGCATGTGTCTTTATAGCAGCATAATTTATAATCCTTTGGGTATATACCCAGTAATGGGATGGCTGGGTCAAATGGTATTTCTAGTTCTAGATCCTTGAGGAATCGCCAAGTTAATTTTTTTTATGGTATAAAGTAGAGGTCCAATTTCATGCTTTTGCTGTGGATATCCAGGTTTTTTAGCACCATTTTTTAAAGACCATTATTTTCCCATTGAATGATCTTGGCATCCTCGTCAAAAATCAATTGACCATATATAGGTGAGTTTACTTTCTTGACTCTCTGATCTATTCCATTGGTCTATATATCTGTCTCTTTGCCACTATCCTCTTTTGATTACTGTAGCTTTGTAGTAAGTTGAAATTAGGAAGCATTAGTCTTTCAAATTCGTTCTTTCTTTTAATTTTTACTGTCTATTGAGATGAGGTCTTACCATGTTGTCCAGGCTGATCTCAAACTCCTGGCCTCAAGTGATCCTCCCACCTTGGCCTCCTGAAATGCTGGGATTACAAGTGTGAGGCACCATGCCTAACCTGTTCTTTTTTAAGATTATTTTGACTATTCTGGGTCTCTTGAGATCCCATATTAATTTTAGGATTTTTTTTTTTAATTTCTGCAAAAGTGCCATTGAGATTCAATAGGGATTGCATTGAATCTGTAGATTGCTTTGGATGAGAAAAACTTTTAGTACAAATTTTATGTAATTGTTTTATTATAATAATTATTAGCAAATCAAAGGACTTGATCTTGACAAAATATTAAAAAGCATCTATGATGGAGAGCCTGCCAGAGCAGTCAACTGATGTTCTCCCTGAAGCCATTGAACCCAAAATAACACGGGATGTTTACTTTGAGTATATGTTTTTGAAATATAATCCTTATTTTTTCCTGATTTGTCTTCATATTGACTAATTTGTGAGTGTTCAGGATATGTCGTATATTGATTAAATGCTAGAAAGAATATTCTTTATCCTTTATATGATTAGATATGGGCTCAGTCTTGGAAAAATTATCTCAGTATGGTATTAAATTTAGATAAATGAACCTGTAGTTATCATAGTTATAAAGGAGCAAATCCCAAAAGGCGACAGTAGTGGATACCATTCTTCTTTTTTTAACTTATTATTTAATTTATTTAAAATTTTTTTTAATTACTAATTTTAATTTAATTAAAAATTTTTAAATTAAAATTTAACTTTTTTTTTTTTTTTTTAGGTTGCATGTTTGGTTTATTTTTAGTTTGTTTGAATCAACACCCAATAAGGTCAATTACTTGCAATTGATTTCTGTGTCCCTCAAGTTTCTTTTAACTTGTAGCTTCTTGCCTTCCTTCCTCTCTCCTCTTTTCCCTTGCATGTGTATGTTCGGAGGAAACCATGTCCATTTGTCCATCAGGATTTTGCCCGATGGGTGTGCCCATGTGTTGTTATTTAAAATAGTTCTCCATACCCTCTATTATCTTTTTTTTTCTTTGTTCTCCTCCATGAACCTTTTCCCTCTTTTTTTTTAATTAAAATTTTAAATTAAAACACTTTTAATTAAAATTTAATTTTTAAGTATAGCTGGGACTATAGGTGCATGCCACCATGCCTGGCTAGTTTTTGTATTTTTTGTAGAGATGGGCTTTGCCGTGTTGTCCAGGCTGGTCCTGAACCTCCTGAGCTCAAGCAATCTGCCTGCATCGGCCTCCCAAAGTGCTGGGATTACAGGCATGCATCACTGCACCCAACCCAGTTACTTTTTATTTTGATATAATTTCAAACTTACTGGAAAGTTGCAAGAATAGTACAAGGAACTTTTCCCATATATTGTTTTTGTTTGTTTGTTTGGTTTTTTTGGGGGGACGGAGTCTCGCTCTGTCATTCAGGCTGGAGTGGAGTGGTGCAATCTTGGCTCACTGCAACCTCTGCCTTCTGGGTTCAAGCAATTCTCCTGCCTCAGCCCCGCGAGCAGCTGGGATTACAGGCACCTGCCACCACGCCTGGTTAGTTTTTTGTATTTTTAGTAGAGATGGGGTTTCACCATGTTGGCCAGGCCGGTCTCAAACTCGTGACCTCAGGCGATCTGCCCTCCTCAGCCTCCCAAAGTGCTGGGATTACAGGCGTGAGCCACCAGGTCCGGCCTTACTTTATTTTATTTTATTTCTTGAGATAGGATCTCACTGTCACCTAACCTGGAGTTAAGTGGCACAATCACAGTTCACTGTAGCCTCAAGCTCCCCAGGCTCAGGTGATCCACTTCAGCCTCCTCAGTAGCTGGGACTACAGATGTGCACCACTACACTGGCTAATTTGTTTTTTGTATTTTTTGTAGAGTCAGGATTTTGCCATGTTGCCCAGGCTGGTCTCAAATTCCTGAGCTCAAGCAATCCTCCTGTCTTGGCCTCCCAAAGTGTTGGGATTACTGGTGTGAGCCACTACGCCTGGCCCATTGGTTTTTAATATATTCACAAAGTTGTGCGACCATCAACTAACTATTCTAAAACACTTTAATCACTCCCAAAAGAAGTCCTGTACTTCTTAGCAGTCTTTTCCCCTTCTCACCTTCTCCTAGCCCCTCATAATCACGAATCCACTTTCTATCTGTATTTGCCTAATGTGGGCATTTTGTATGAACAGAATCATATAATACGTGGTTATTTGTGCCTGATTTCTTTCACTTAACATATTGTTTTCAAGATTTCTACAAGATTGTAACATGTATCAATACTTTTGTTTTGTTTTTGAGACCGAGTCTTGCTCTGTCACTCAGGCTGCAGTGCAGTGGGGCAATCATATCTCACTACAGCCTCCAGTTCCTGGGCTCAAGTGATTCTTGTGCCTCAGCCTCGCAAATAGCTGGTATTACAGGAGTGTGCTAATACTCCTGGCTAATTTTTGTATTTTTAGTAGAAGCAGGGTTTCACCATGTTGCCCAGGCTGGTCTCAAACTCCTGGCCTCTAGTGATCCACCTGCCTTGGCCTCCCAAAGTGCTGGAGTTATAGGCGTGAGCCATCATACCCGTCCTACTGCCAATTCTCTGAATACTATTTAACATTCCTACCAGCAATGTACAAGAGTTCCATTCTTTTTTTTTTTTTTTTTTTTTTTTTTTGAGACGGAGTCTTCTCTGTCTCCCAGGCTGGATGTTGGCCCATTGGCCATTTCTCAGCTCACTGCAAAGCTCCGCCTCCCAGTGGTTTAGCCATTTCTCTGCCTCCAGCCTCCCGTAGTAGCTGGGACTACAGGCGCCCGCCACCTCGCCCGCTAGTTTTTTGTATTTTTTAGTAGAGATGGGGTTTCACCGTGTTAGCCAGGATGGTCTGATCTCCTGACCTCGTGATCCGCCCGTCTCAGCCTCCCAAAGTGCTGGGATTACAGGCTTGAGCCTACCGCGCCCGACGATCATTCTTCTATCTCACTAACATTTGTTATTTTCTTTTTTCTTTTTTATTATAGCCACCCTGTGATTGTGAGGGTGGTATCTTAATTGTGGGTTTGATTTGCTTTCCCTAATGATAATGATGTGTGAGCATTTTTCATGTGCTTGTTGGTCATTTATGTATATCTTTGAAGAAATATCTATTCAAATATTTTTCATTCATTGGGATTATTTTTTTTCCCCATAGCTATTGTGTTTGTTTTTCTTTTCTTTTTTTTTTTTTTTTTTTTTTTTTTTGTTGTTGTTGGTTGTTGTTGTGTTGTTGGTTTGGTTTGTTTGTTTTAGGAAAAAAAATTCTGGATGCTAATTCCTTAACAGACCTATGATTTGGGAAATATTCTTTCTCGTTCTCGTGAGTGGTCTTCATTTTCTTTCTTTCTTTTTTTTTTTTTTCTTTTTGAGACAGTCTCCTCTGTCACCCAGGCTGGAATGTAGTTGCCCATTCTAGCTCACTGAAGCCTCAAACTCCTCGGGCTCAAGTGATCCTCCGATCTCAGCTCCGACAATAGTGGACTATCAGCATGTGCCACTGTGCCTGGCTGATTTTAATTTTTTGTAGAGATGGGTATCAGTGTTATTGCCCAGACTGGTCTTGAGGTTTGAACTCCTAATTCAAGTGCTCTCTTTTCTTCTTTCTGTCTTTCTTTTCTTTTCTTTCTTTCTTTCTTTCTTTCTTTCTTTCTTTTCTTCTTTCTTTCTTTCTTTCTTTCTTTCTTTCCTCTTCCTTCCTTCCTTCCTTCCTCCTCCTTCCCTTCTTCCTCTCCCTCCCTCCTCCCCCCTCCCTCCCTCCCTCCCTTCCTTCTTTCCTTCCTTTCTTTCTTTCTCTCTCTCTCTCTTTCTTTCTTTCTTTCGTCTCTTTTTTCTCTTTCTTTCTTTCTTTCTTTCTTTCTTCTTTCTTTCTTCTTTTTTCTTTCTCTCTTCTTTCTTCTTTATCTCTCTGTCTCTTTTCTCTTTTCTCTTCCCTCTTGTCTTTTTTTTTTTTTTTTTTTTTTTTGACAGCGTCTACCTCTGTTGCCCAGGCTGAAATGTAGGTTGCTTCATCATGGGGCTTCACTTGCAGCCTCAGCCTCTCAGCCCTCACAACAGTTCCCCCTATAGTTCCCAAGTAGCTGGACTGCAGGTGCACACCACCATGCCCAGCTGATTTTTTACTGTTTGTTACAGACAATCTCACCATTTGCCTGGGCCTGGTCTCAACTCCTGGCCTCAGGCAGTCCTCCCGCCTTGGCCTTCAAAGTGCTGGGATTAAGGCATGAGCCACCATACCCAGTCTTGTTTCACTTTCTTGTTGTGTCACGTGAAGTTTAAAATTTTTGTGACACAATTTATATATTATCTTTTTGCTTGTGCTCTTGTTGTCATGTCTAAGAAAACCATTGTGTAATCCAGGATGCACAAAGATTTATGATTTATGGCCTTTTTTTCTTTTGATGGAGATTGAGATGGGGATTTGTATAGTTTTAGCTCTTACATTTAGGTCTTTGATCCAGTTTCGGTTAATTTTTATTGTTAAGGTGTGAGGTAGAGGTCTAACTTTGATTTCTTTTGAATGGTGCATACCCAGTTTTTTCAGCATCGTTTTTTGAAAAGACTATTTCTATTCCCCCTTGAATTGTCTTGGCACCCTTTTCAAAAATCGTTGACTACATTGTGAGGGTTTATTCTGGACTGTCTATTTTTTTTTATCTATTCATTGATCTATATGTCTCCCTATGCCAGTTCCACACTGCTGATTACTATAGCTTTTTGCGTACGTTTTGAAATGAGAAAGTGTAAGTCTTCTGCTTTGTTATTTTTCATTCTTGTTTTGCGTTATCTGGGTTATTGGTTATATTCTTGTTCTCTTGATATGGTCTTTTAGGAAGGTTAGTAGGAGTGTTTAATAATGAGATTGTAATAATAACAAATGATTCAACCCCCTCCTCCCCGCCAACATGCTATTCTGAAACACTTAAGCTATAGGTGAGGGAAGCAGAAAAACTGGTGCAACCGAAGACAAGTTGTTAGTATTCCTTTTTTTACCCGCACCCCCGACAAACCTAGTATATGTTTGAGAAAGAGATAGACCAAAGAGGAAGGAGATGGTTAGGTTTGGGTAGTTGCCTTCTGAGTGGACTAGTCTCAGAAGATATGGACAGAATTTTCTTTTTCTAGGGCAATAAACAAATGGATTAATTGGAATAAACTATAAAACATGGTAATTAGAGTTTTACTTTTTTTTTTTTTTTTTTTTTAGACAGAGTCACTCTTTCACCCCAGGGTGAGTGCAGTGGCGTGTTGTCTCGGCTCACTGCAACCTCTGCCTCCTGGGGTTCAAGCGATTATCCTGCCTTTAGCCTCCTGGGTAGCTGGGATTACAGGGGCCGGCCACCATGCCATGCCCAGCTAATTTTGTATTTTTAGTAGAGATGAGGTTTCACCATGTTAGCCAGACTGGTCTCAAGCTCCTGACCTCAAGTGATCCACCCACCTTGGCCTCCCAAAGTGTTGGGATTACAGGCGTGAGCCATTGTTCCCTGCTGAGTTTTTGCATCTTGTAACACCTTCTTAAGGAGGTATACATTCAATGTTTAAGTAACATATAATTTGACTCCCAAGCCAGTATTGTCACAGTCTTACCACTTTTTCTAATGTTTCTAGTTTTGTTAGGTTACTAATTATTTCAACTCAATGAACAATAAGAGTCTGCACTATATTTTGGTACCTATTTTACTTGGGACTTGACTGACAGGTTAGCAATGAAAAGTTTATTTTCTTTTAGTTTGAAGAGACCATTATTTGAAGCTATACTTAAAATCATGGATTTGACCTATTACCAACCCCTCAACAGAATTTAGAATTATATGATGATATAGTATCATAAGTACTATTTTATATTATCTCCTTGTTGCTGATCTGTTGAAATTATTCACTCATTCTCTACAGAAGAAAATCTTGGTTAATTTGGGGTAGGACTTCTTCATGAACTGACATTTTGCATAACAGAATTATGTCCTTTAAAGGTTAGAGTCCTTGGTAGTTTAAGAATTCTAGTTGGTATTTTAGAGTGGATCGATTGATTGAGATGGAATTTCACTCTTGTCTCCCAGGCTGGAGTGCAGTGGCACGATCTTGGCTCATTGCAACCTCCGCCTCCTGGGTTCAAGTAATTCTCCTACCTCACCCACTTGAGTAGCTGGGATTACAGGTGCCTACCACCATGCCTGGCTAATTTTTTGTATTTTTTTTAACAGAGATGGGGTTTCACCATGTTGGGCAGGCTGGTCTCGAACTCCTGACCTGAGGTGATCTGCCGCCTCTGCCTCCCAAGGTGCTGGGATTACAGGCGTCAGTCACCGCTCCCTGCCTAGAATGGATTTATTTATTCACAATTATTTATTTAGAGCCTACTATTTGTTAAGCTTTGTGCTAGGCTTTGGACTACAAAGATGAAAAAATGTGTTCCCTGCCCTTGAAGACATCAGTCTTCCAGCACTTTGGGGGGCCGAGGCACTTTATGTTCTGGGCGGATCATGAGGTCAGGAGTTTGAGACCAGCCTGACCGACATGGTGAAACCCCGTCTCTACTAAAAAAAATTAGCCAGGCATGGTGGTGCGCATCTGTAATCCCAACTACTCAGGAGGCTGAGGCAGGAGAATCACTTGGACCTAGGAGGTAGAGGTTGCAGTGAGCCAAGATCGCGCCATTGCACTCCAGTCTGGGTGACGGAGTGAGACTCCGTCTTGAGGGGGAAAAAAAGACATTAGTCTTTTCAGGAATATTAATATTCCTGATAATGAAAAAAGAAGGTAAATTATTGTTTATTTTTTGAGACAGAGTCTCCCTCTTTCACCTAGGCTGGAGTGCAGTGGTGCGATCATGACTCACTGCAAACTCTACCTCCTGGGTTCAAGCAATTCTCCCACCTCAAACCTCCCCTTCCATACCCTATCCCTGCAGCTGGGACTACAGGCATCCGCTGCCACACCCAGCTAATTTTAAAATATTTTTTTTGTAGAGGTGAAGTCTTGATATCTAGGATGGTGTGAAACTCCTGGCCTTAAGTGGTCCTCCTGCCTTGGCCTTCCAAACTGCTGGGATTACAGGCATGAGCCACCATGCCTAGCCTATTTATTCAAATTATATTTGTCCTTCTAAATTCCTTTTAGATATTAATAAATTGTATTTGAGTGTTCTAGGCATTGTGCACTTTAATTGCATCACCTCATTTAATTTTCTCATGGTTCTGTCACAGTCCAAGATACCAGATTCAATGTGTGGATCATTGCCCTGTGTTAGTTGGGTGATCACTCTAAAGACTGATATTTGAGTGTCTTGCTTCAGGAGATTGATAGGCTCTAAGTGGCAGGTTTAAAGGGGCAATAATTTAAAATGGAAGGATGCATAGTCCATCAGCATAAGATTGTCTTGTGCTTTTTTTTTGAGCAAAATCACAACTGCTCCTTATTATGTTCTATAAACTCACCAAGCCTGTCATGCTTCAGGGCCTTTGGCACTTCTAGTTCTCTCTGTCAGGTGCATTCTCCTCTTAGATATCCATGTGGCTTCCCTTTCACTTCTATTATGTTTCACTTAAGAGACCTTCCAACTATTAATACCTACTGTATGTATATTGCGTAAACATCTCAGGCTCATTAATTCTAAAACTGAACTCTGAACTCATAATTTCCCCTTGCAGTCCACTATGATGAATGTGTCCCCCAAAGTTCATGTGTTAGAAACTTGGTTCCTAGTGCAACAGTGTTAGGAGGTTGGGCCTAATAAGAGGTGACTGAGTCATTAGGGTTTCTCACGGGAACTGGTTAACTGGTTAACTATCCTGAGTGGCTTTATTATAAAACACATTTGGCCACCTCTTTCATTAGCTTTCTCTCCCTTGCTGTCTTGTCATTCTGTCACTCTTTTGGCCAAAACGCTTCCCATTTCTTAGATAAAGGATCCAAATTCCTTGGTATGGCAGACATAGTTATTTAGGATTTGGCATTGTCTATCTTTTCATCTATATCCTTATACTCTATTTGCTTTTTATATTTTAGCCATACCAAATTGCTGTAATTCTTTGAACATATCAAGCTCTTATATACCCTGGTATATATACTTCCACTGCTTTGGCATCAAGAATAATAATAATAGCTACTATATTTATATATGTAATATATATATAGAGAGAGATGTATCACACACACCTCTATATATACACTCACACAACTCATCTAGACAAAACAAGATCTTGTTCTGTCATCCAGGCTGGAATGCAGCGTCTTGATCGTGGTTCACTGTAGCCTTGAACTCCTGGGTTCAAGTCATCTTCCCGCCCCAGCCCCCCAAGTAGCTCTGACTACCACCTGTGCATGCTAGTATATCTGGCTATTTTTAATTTTATTTTTTGTAGAGATTATATGTTCAAAGAACTACAGCAATTTGGTATGGCTAGAATATAAAAGCAAATAGAATACAACAAGGATATAGTTGGAAAGATAGTCAAAGCCAAATCCTAAATAACTATATATGCCATACAAAGAAATTTGGATCCTTTACCTTAGAAATAGGAAGGATTTTGGCCAAAGGAGTGACATGATTGAACTGGCATTAGAGTTAGTGGGCTTGATAATCTGTTACATTTAATTTAAATTCCAAAGTTATTTTCTTTTTTTTTTTTTT
>NW_016805883.1:173491-216453 GCF_001698545.2 Rhinopithecus bieti | reverse complement strand
AAAAGGACCAAAATGCATTTATTTAATATACATCACAAGGGTTCAACCGAGGCTTAATTTAAAAGACAAAAACAAAACAAAAATAATACCACAGCTCAAGATACAGAGTCCTATACAGAAATCACAAAAAGGACAGACCATCTAAGGAAAAATTAAGACAACACAAGGACAGGCTGGGCAGCCTGGGTCAGGGCTCCTGGCTGGTGACCTGCTTTGAGTAGGTTTCTTGCAGGTACTTCTTAAAAGCTGTGGGGTTTTTCCAGAGCTCGGCAGCATGCGTATTCAAGGGACTATCAATGTTGGGTTCTCCTAGAAGGCTCTGGATGGAGAGCAGAATGGTCCTGACGTCATATAGGGCAGACCACTTGTCCTTCAGGATGTCCAGGCATATGTTACCCTGGGTGTCCACGTTGGGGTGGTAGCAGGGTGTGAGGAATTTCACCGTGGGCGCATTGTAAGGGTAGCCACTGGGGAACTCTAGTGAGAGCTTATACCTCAGGTCTTCATATACTGTTCCAGCTGCTCCATGGATGGTCCCTACCCATTTGAAAAGGTTGTCTGATTCAGGGAAGGCAGAAATCCCTTTATCGCCAGACATCATGAGGGTCATCAGCTCCTGCTGTAGCCTTTTGCCCACGGGACCCCGGGCGGCGCCCCGCTCGGCTCGGCTCCTTTACGGGCGGCGGTGACGCTTGTGGCTGCTGGGTCGCGGTTTTGGGAAGCCATCCGGGCGGCGTTGGCAGAGAGACAGGAACTCGGAGAACACGACTGCAACTGCCCCAAAGTTATTTTCTGACAATATGATTGTTAGGACAGCTGTAGATTTTCTGTTCACTACACTGGTTAGTATTTGTTTTAGTTATACTCTGTTGTTTAGAAGATTCACTTCATCCACTTTGGTGTAGTGAAAAGGGTGGAAGCTTTGTTGTCTGAAACACCTAGCTTCAGATCCTCACATGGTTATGTGATCTTGGGCAAGTCACTTAACATTAAGTAGTTAAATTGGTTGAATAAAATAATATATAGAAAAGGCTGATACATATGAGACATTTTATTAATGGTAGCCTATTACGTTTTTAAAGGCACTTAATAGATTTTAAAAAAGAGTTTTCCTTCTCCTGTTTTCAGTTAGAGATTTCAAAAGATGCCGGGCGCAGTGGCTCACACCTGTAATCCTAGCACTTTGGGAGGCCGAGGTGGGTGGATCACAAGGCCAGGAGATCGACACCATCCTGGCTAACATGGTGAAACCCCGTCTCTACTAAAAATACAAAAAATATTAGCTAAGCATGGTGGCGGGCGCCTGTAGTCCCAGCTACTCTGGAGGCTGAGGGAGGAGAATGGCATGAACCCGGGAGGCGGAGCCTGCAGTGAGCTGAGATCAGGCCACTGCACTCCAGCCTGGGCGACACAGCAAGACTCTGTCTCAAAAAAAAAAAAAAAAAAAAAGAGAGATTTCAAAAGATAATAGATTCTGTGTTAAAGCTATAGTTTAAAATGAAGTTTTGTGTTTGAGCAAAGTGGGGATAATTTTCTTCAGCTTTAACTTATATTTAGGAAAAGCATGATGGTTCTTTCCTGTGCTACATGAAGCTAACCAATCTCGGAAAACCCAAGATATGATTTCTGTTTTTTGTTATTTTTTATTAAGACAGGTTCTTGCACTTTTGGCCAGGCTGGAGTGCAATGGTGTGATCATGGTTTATGCAGCCTCCACCTTCTCCAGCTCAAATGATCTTGCCGCCTCAGCCTCCGAAGTAGCTGGGATTGTAGGTATGCACCACCATGCCCAGCTGATTTTTGTTTTTTTGTATAGACAGGGTTTCACCCTGTTGCCCAGGCTGGTTGCTGACTCCTGGGCTCAAGCAGTTTGCCCATCTTAGCCTCGCTAAGTGCTGGGATTACAGGCATGAGCCACCGCCCCAGGCCTCTTTTTGTTTTTTGAGAAGGGGGGATTGTGAGTCTGAGATTGGGTGGAAATAAAGTTTTCATTGTAGAAAGAACCTTGAAAAGCTTTTATGTTAATGAACATAGCCTTTTTATTCCAGTATTTCAAGATGTTGTTGCTGAGCATATTAGGCCTTTTTGTAACAACAAATCTTACTCCTAAGTTTGTCATTATTTGGTGCTAAATTACAACAGTATTACTTTCTTCCTTTGAGTGAATCTTGGGATGATTATGGTGGTTGCTACTGCTGGAATTTTGGAGTACTGTGTGTTTTGCAAAAAGGAATTGTTACGCCTTCAGTAATTACCTGTTGGAACAATGGCCCATCCTTTTTGCTGTTCTGAGTAGAGATCAACAATAGCATTCCAAAATGGTGCTGATCCTGACTTAAAGTGGAGGGCTCACATTGGGTGAGGGAAGGATAAGACATGTTGGCCTATTCAGATATACATGAGAAAAGGGGACTAGCAAGTACATGTTTTAAAAATGTATATTTTGGATGTTTAAAATACCTTCCCATTTTAAATGATCAAATCTGAATTTCTTAAGGGAGATGCTTTTTTTGAGACAGAGTCTCTCTCTGACGCCCAGGCTGGAATGCAGTGGCATGATCTTGGCTCACTGCAACTTCTGCCTCCTAGGCTCAAGCGATCCTCCTGCCTCAGGCCCCCTAGTAGCTGGGACTACAGGCGCACACCACCACCCCTGGCTAATTTTTGTATTTTTGGTAGAGACAGGATTTTGCCATGTTGTCCAGGCTGCTCTCGAACTCCTAACCTCAGATGATCTGCCCGCCTCAGCCTCCCAAAGAGCTGGAGTTACAAGGTATGAACCACTGGGCCCAGCTGGGAGCTTCATTTTTGAAGGTTGGTGAGGAGAGATAGAATGAGATAAAGGTTTAGTCTTTCCTTGAACTTTTTCATAGCTCCAGTTGAAATTCATGAGAGTGATGATGACTCTTTGTTTCTTTTTTTTTTTAATTAACCAGACTAGAATATTCTTTTTATTTTTATTTTTATTGAGACGGAGTCTTGCTCTGTTGCCCAGGTTGGAGTGTAGTGTCTCGATCTTGGCTCACGGCAACCTCTGCTGCCTGGGTTCAAGCGATTCTCGCACGTCAGCCTCCCGAGTAGCTGTTACTACTGGCATGCACCATGACGTCTGGCAAATTTTTTTGTATTTTTTAGTAGAGACATGCTTTCGCCATGTTGGCCAGGCTGGTCTCGAACTCCTGACCTCAGGTGATCTACTAGCCTCGGCCTCCCAAAGTGCTGGGATTACAGGCATGAGCTACCATGCCCGGCCTAGAATTTTTTTTTTTTTTTTTTTGAGACAGAGTCTCGCTCTGTTGCCCAGGCTTAAGTGCAGTGGCACGATCTCGGCTCGCTGTAACCTCCACCTCCCAGGTTCAGGCAATTCTCCTGCCTCAGCCTTGCGAGTAGCAGGGACTACAGGTGTCTGCCACCACACCCGGCTAATTTTTGTATTTTTTTTTTTTTTTGAGATGGAGTCTCGCTGTGTCACCCAGGCTGGAGTGCAGTGGCGCGATCTCGGCTCACTGCAAGCTCCGCCTCCCGGGTTCCCACCATTCTCCCGCCTCAGCCTCCGAGTAGCTGGGACTACAGGCACCCGCCACCTCGCCCGGCTAGTTTTTTGTATTTTTAGTAGAGACGGGGTTTCACTGTGTTAGCCAGGAGGGTCTCGATCTTATGACCTCGTGATCCACCCGCCTGGGCCTCCCAAAGGGCTGGGATTACAGGCGTGAGCCACCGTGCCCGGCCTGGCCTAGCATATTCTTAAAGGATACCAGAAATGAAATTTGTAGCTACTAATATTTGACTCTCTAACTCAAAATATAAATTTATTTAACATGTTAAAAGTAAAAAATTCATAATCCAATTCCAAAGGCTCTGTGGAAAACAATGTATTTTTCATTTATATTTAAGAGCTTGGCTGGTGTTCTTTTTTTGTTCCCTGCATTTTATGACCACAGGACTGGAGAATACATAAACAAATATATGTAATGTACATATTTTATGATAGAATATTATTTTTTGCTATTAATAACTTATTTTCTCTGTTAGCAATTACTATTTCTAGAAATACAGTCTGAAAGAAGTTAACAGTTATTGACCAATGTAATATGAAATTTTATTATTTTATTGTTATAGTATAAGACTTAAAGCATATTACTATTATTGGAAGTTTTAATTATAGTGCTACATAGAAATTGTTTTAAAGTGGAAGTGAGTTTTGTTTAAATCATAGCTGGATTAATAAATGATTTTTCAAACTAGACTTTGGCCAGAGTGACTGACTGTTCTTTTAGGTGATAATAGCTGAGACTGTGGTAATCTCCCTTAGTAACTGTTGCATCCAGTGGTTCATTTCTGAAATGTCAAAATGGAATAAAGATGGGACACAATGCTTCTTCCCCTTCTCCCTACCCCTCCCTTTTGTTTGTTTTAGTTGAAGCTAAAAACCACACTCCCACACTGCTTGTTATATTTTATTTTGTTTTATTTTATTTTATTTTATTTTAAGGCAAAAGGAAAATAACCTTTTGAGAAGGAAGACAAAGGTTTTGCCTTTAGTATTTCAGGAGATATAAGGGAAAACAGGTAGTTTTGATGGACCATATTCCTTTACCACTCTTTTTCCTCCACCGTTTATTCTTGTACCTAGTCACAGAGGTAGGAAAAAAGATTCTTCGGTGTTTAGAACTTGCCTTTGGCAAAAAATAATACTGCTATAAGTGGATGTATTTCTTTGCTGCTGAATGTAGCTACTGATTAGAGATGAGCTATGTAACAGTATCATTAGGCAATAAAAACATTGCTGTGATGTTTTAGCTATATGTAAGAAAGTATAAGACTTTTATATTCGTTTGCTTGATGAAGACTAATTTCATTAGACATACTATTATTTTGGGCTTATCTGTTATATATAGACATGGTTTCTGTACTCTATCACCAAGCCTTTTGTATTAAGTATACAGAATGTATACAGAATTTGTCATATTTAATATACCTCCATGTAGCTATAAATGGTTTCCTTTTTTTTTTTTTGACAGAGTCTCACTCTGTCGCCCAGGGCCCAGGTTGAAGTGGAATGGCATGATCATGGCATATAGCAGCCTCAACCTCCTGGGCTCAGGCGATCCTTCCACCTCAGTTTCCTGAGTAGCTGGAACCACAGGCACACGGCCACCATGCCTGGCTAATTTTTAAAAATTATTTTTCATAGAGATAAAGGTTCACTATGTCACCCAGGCTGGTCTTGAACTCCTGGGCTCAAGCAGTCCTCCTCCCTCCATCTCCCAAAGTGTTGGGATTGCAGGCATGGGCCACATGTACCCAACCAGCTGTATTTTGAAGTAATGCTAATACAATCTGAATTGTAAGAGTATGTTTCAGCAGATTTATTAGGTAAGATATTTGTGAACTGCCAAAAGTAATCTCTCAAATATTTCCAAAATAATAAGCATAATGGGATATTTTGTCCTTTTATTGATTCCATATTGAGACAGACATTTTTAAAGTTATAAAGAGGGTGGGACAAAGGAAACAGTAGTGCTTTTTGGGAAATCTGATTGACGCAAATGTATTCATATCGTTTATCTATATGATTTTGTATTAACTATAACTCATTCTGGGTTTTTTCCCACAAGTATTGTGGCTATTTAAAATTTTATCATATGGGTCAGATCTTAGATGTAAAATGCCTAAAACCACACTCAGAAGTTCAAGTGAGTGCTGATAAAATGCATCATGTTAGATTCTCAGTATGATTCTTCCACTTCGAAAAGGTAGAGAAAATAGACACTGTGGTGAGGGACAGGACAAAAGAATTGTAATTATACAGAATCATGTTCTAAAAATTATATTTGTATGGTGGTTTATTGTTTCAAAATGCTTTTACCTTCATTACCTCATTTCAGGATTTCAATAGCACTGTAAGGTAGGTGGGACAGATAGTGTCTTTGTTTATTGAGGAAGAAATGGAATGTCAGAAAGGTTGAGTATTATGTCTGAATGTACACACAATGCCTGATAGAACTGGCACTTGAACCTAATTCTCTTGATCTCCAGTGTAATGTTCTATCTATTATGTCTTATTGCCTAATTGAAACTTGAGTTTACATCCACTGTAAGACATAGAATTAACTCAGTAAATTGTCTTATGCATTATATTTTCAGAGAAGTTATAGCCTCTGAAGCAAGGGACACATCACCATTTTGTATTTTTCTTCTGAAATTGATTCTTCCCAAGCACTTAGGAATGTGCCATCTTATTTATGTGATACTAACATTATTGTCACCCAAGAAGTCATTGCTACTGGTTCTTTCTCTCTCTGATGGTGGTAATCAGGCAGGCAGTGAACAATCTGTCACCTTTTATATGGTCTACTCAAGTCTATTCCCAGTTGTTCTTTCTAGCCTAATGCCATAGTTGTATTCTAGGTACCTTATATCTTTTAAAAATTGAGATATAATTCATATGCCATAAGATACAGCATTTTAAAGTCTACGTTTCAGTGATTTTTAGTATATTTACAAGGTTGTGTAGCAATCACTACTATCTAATGCCAGAACATTTTCATCAATCCAAAAAGAAACTTCAGACTCATTTACGGTCGCTCCTATTCTTCCCTTCTCCTCTCCCCAGGCAACCTGTTACTGTCTTTCTCTATGGATTTCCCTATGCTGGATATTTATATAAAGGGGATCATATACTGGGACCTTTTGTGTCTCCCTTCTTTCACTAAACATAATGTTTTCAAGGTTCATCTATATCATGTACTTGTTCTTTCTGATGGCTGCGTAATATTTAATTGCATGGATATATATCACATTTTGTTCATCTACTGATGGATATTTGGGTTGTTTCTACTTTTTGGCTGTTATAAAGAACGCAACTATAAACATTTGTGTTTGAGTTTTTGTATGAACATGTATATATATATTTTTTTTCTTTTTTTTTTTTTGAGACAGAGTCTCGCTCTGTCGCCCAGGCTGGGGTGCGGTGGGCGGATCTCAGCTCACTGCAAGCTCCGCCTCCCGGGTTTACGCCATTCTCCTGCCTCAGCCTCCCGAGTAGCTGGGACTACAGGCGCCCGCCACCTTGCCCGGCTAGTTTTTTGTATTTTTTTAGTAGAGACGGGGTTTCATCTGTGTTAGCCAGGATGGTCTCGATCTCCTGACCTCGTGATCCGCCCGTCTCGGCCTCCCAAAGTGCTGGGATTACAGGCTTGAGCCACCGCGCCCGGCCGAACATGTATATTTTTAATTCTCCTAGGTGTATACCTAAGAAGTAGAATTATTGGGTCATATGGTAATTCTATGTTTAACTTTTGAAGAACTGTCAAACTGTTTCCACGGTGGCTGCACCACTGTTTCTACCAGCAATGCAGAAAGACCTTATATTAATTTTTTTTTTTTTTTTTTAGAGACGGTGTCTTGCTCTGTCATCCACGTGGAATGCAGTGGTACAATCATAGCTCAGTGTGACTTTGAACTTCTGGGCTCAAGTGATCTACCTTAGCCTCATGAGTAGCTGGGACTACAGTTTTATGCCACGATGCTAGGTTAATTTTAAAATTTTTTGTAGAGACAAGGTCTCACTAGGTTCCCAGGCTGGTCTTAAACTCCTGGCCTCAAATGATCCTGCCACCCTGGCTTCCCAAAGTGCTGGGTTTATAGACATGAGCCACTGTGCTCGGCTCGTACCTTACATTTTTTTAGTGGACCATTCATCTCCAAGCCTCACCCCCTCCTCCCCCCAAAAACACGAGTGCAGTGCCACAATCTCAGCTCACTGCAACCTCTGCCTCCTGGGTTCAAGCGATTCTTGTGCCTTAGCCTCCCATATAGCTGATTACAATCATGTGCCACCACACCCAGCTAATTTTGTATTTTTCGTACAGACAGGGTTTTGCCATGTTGGCCAGGCTAGTCTCAAACTCCTGGCCTCAAGTGATCTGTCCGCCTTGGCTTTCCAAAGTGTGGAATTAAGGTGTAAGGTGTGAGCCACCACACCCGGCCTCCAAGCCTATTTTTTATTTCATTTTCTGCCTCTATCTGAAATATACTTCCTCTTCTGCCCACCTCTACCCCTATGTCTAACTACCTATTGAAATTCTGTGCATCCTTCAAAGCCTAATTCAAATGCTGCTTCTTGTGCAAAGTCTTCACAGGTTACTAGGGCTGGAAGTGATTTCTCCCTCATTAGTGCATATAGTTGTATCATTTATTTCTCTTTGAGGCCTTTTGTAATAGTTGTTGGAGTCTTCTTATTTCTTCTACCACATTTTTGTATTATCTAAAATGGGCCTTTAGTAAATATTGGATAAATGAATGAGAGACTACTGGAAATCCTTAACTTGGCTTTTTAAAATGTTACAGGAGATATATAATATTTATAAAATTGGAATATTAATATCTGAATACCATTTTAAATAATTTTATAATTTTTCCACTGGAATGATGTTTTTACCTGTCCTCCCAACTGGCAGGTATGTATATCTACAAATATCTCCTAATTTCTTGGCCTTGCATTAAACTGTTGTATGAGCAGTTGCCTTTCAAGGTCATTTGACAACTGGTTGCCTGCATTTATCTATTGGATCTGGCATCTTTGTCTGTAGTTACATGTTAAAGAAGCTGTGTTACAGTACAGCTCAATGTTTTTAGGTCTGAAGTTAAAGATTCATTTTGTAAAATTATAGTACATCATTAGATAATAAAATAAATCTAAATTATTTTAACTTTACTGTCTTTGTTAGGCTATATTTATTTGGTGTCCATTGTGAAAATTGATGACCAGCTAGCCAGATATGCCAAATAATGTAGTCCAGATACTGTGATCCTTTGTTTATAAATGTGTGATATCCTAGTGGTTAAAAGCATGGACTCTGTAGGTATGTGGCCTGAGTTTGAAACCTTACTTTTTTTATTTGTTAGCTGTGTGACTTTGAAGAAGTACTTAATCTTTCTGTTCCTGATGTTTTTCTCTATCTACAAATATGTTAACTTTCCCTGGCTATACATATTTACATATTATAGTAATATATATGTAGTGTATATATTATCTATATATTATACAAATTATATATGCCATGCATGTTATATGTGTATATGTATATTATATACATTACATATAATATGTAAATAATATACATATTACATATTATTCATGAGTACTCATGTTTATATTTACATATATACACATATATACATTTAACAAAATAAGAATCATACAATTTTGAATCTTGTGCATTTTACTTAATTTTATTAATATTCTCATATGCCATTAAATATGCTTCAAAAACATTTTAAAAAATTTTTTATTTCTTCTCACAGCTGAACCAGTGGTCACAAAACATTGTTTTAATGACTGCATAGTAGTCCATCATGTAAATGTACAACATGTATTTATCAAATTCTGTATTATAATTTTCCTCATTTTGGAATTTCAGTTAATGCTGCAGTGAATATCCTTGCACATTAATTTTGTCTGGCTTTCAGATAATTTTTTAGTGAGTTTTTTAAGGTATTTTGATACACATTTCCAAATTGCTTCCCAGAAGGATTGTATATTAATTTTATTTAAGAAAATTAATTTTGAATTAATTTTATTTAAGAAAATTAATTTTGAATTAATTTTATTTAAGAAAATTAATTTTGAATTAATTTTGTTTAAGAAAATTAATTTTGAATTAATTTTGTTTAAGAAAATTAATTTTGAATTAATTTTATTTGAAATTGGAGCGTTACATGTTTATTTTTGTAAGTTGATTTTTGCTCATACATTCATTCATTTCAACAAATATGTGTTAAATTCATACTATGTGCCAGGTATTCATAGGCCCAAAGTATAGCATTGTAAACAAAGTATAGTTTTTAATCTCATGGAGTGTTCCTGTCTAAAGGACTCCAGGTATCAGTGGGTTAGTTTTTATTTTCCCTTATTTCAGAGTCAGAATTGAATAAATTATTTAGAAAAGAGGAAAACTTTTCTCTTAATGACCTATCTATGCTATCAAGTTTTTTGTTGTTGTTGTTGTTTATATTCTATCTAGTCTATATAGATTTTCTTAGGATTACGTTCGTGTACTTGTTTCAATAAAAAGTAAATGCTTTTATTTTTATTTTTTGAGATGGAGTTTTTGCTCTGTTGCCCAGTCTGGAGAGCAATGGCACGATCTCGGCTCACAGCAACCTGCATCTTCTCCTGGGTTCAAGCAATTCTTCTGCCTCAGCCTCCTGAGTAGCTGGGACTACAGGCATCTCCCACCATGCCTGGCTAATTTTTGTATTTTTAGTAGAGATGAGGTTTCACCATGTTGGCCAGGATGGTCTCAAACTCTTGACCTTATTATAGGTGTGAGCCACCGCGCCCAGCCCCTGCTGTTTTTTGGTATTATTATTATTATTATTGTTATTTTTTAATAGATACAGGGTTTCACCTTGTTGCCCAGGCTGGTCTCAAACTCCTGAGCTCAAGCGATCTGCCCATCTGGCCCTCCCAAAGTGCTAGGATCACAGGCGTGGGCCACTGTGACTGGCCTTAATATTGCTTTTCATGCTCTGTATTAGCCACAGAAGATACAATGCTCTTGAGGAAACTTTAGTGTATGTGTGTTATACCTGTAGTCATGTCTGAAGGTAAACAGTCACAATGTCCTTCAAAGTCCATTCCCATACTCCCTTGTTTCTATAATAATTTTTCTGCTTATATTTAAGTTCTAATTAAGTAGTCATATTACCTTAAATTGTAGTTATTCTAATCATATTGATATCAGTTTCATGGATATTGCATCTTTATTTCATTAATAGGTTGAATCATTTATTTTGGACCAAGAAGATCTGGATAACCCAGTGCTTAAAACAACATCAGAGATATTCTTATCAAGTACTGCAGAAGGAGCAGACTTACGCACTGTGGATCCAGAGACACAGGCACGACTAGAAGCATTGCTAGAGGCAGCAGGTACTTTTTTTTTGTTTTATCTTTTTCATCTCTTTAAAAGTCTAGATCTCTTTACAGAGTTACGTGGGATTACCCCAAAATTCTATGACATTATACAAAATTTAAAATCTCTAAAATTTATTTTTCTTTTTATCTCCCAAAGAAAATGTTCACATTTTGTATTTCTGGGCTCAACTCTTTTTTTTTTTTTTGAGACGGAGTCTCGCTCTGCCGCCCAGGCTGGAGTGCAGTGGCCGGATCTCAGCTCACCGCAAGCTCCGCCTCCTGGGTTTAGGCCATTCTCCTGCCTCAGCCTTCCGAGTAGCTGGGACTACAGGCGCCCGCTACCTCGCCCGGCTAGTTTTTTTTTTGTATTCTTTTAGTAGAGACGAGGTTTCACCGTGTTAGCCAGGATGGTCTCGATCTCCTGACCTCGCGATCCGCCCGTCTCGGCCTCCCAAAGTGCTGGGATTACAGGCTTGAGCCACTGCGCCCAGCCTGGGCTCAACTCTTATATTTTTAAGGTATTAAGATAATCAGCATCCTGGCGCAGTGGCTCACGCCTGTAATCCCAGCACTTTGGGAGGCCGAGGCAGGCGGATTGCCTGAGCCTCAGGAGTTTGAGACCAACCTGGGGAACATGGTGAAACCCTGTATCTACTAAAATAGAAAAAAATTAGCCGGGTGTGTTAGTGTGCGCCTGTAGTCCCAGCTACTCGGGCGACACTGAGGCAGAAGAATTGCTTGAACCCTGGAGGTGGAGGTTGCAGTGAGCCGAGATCACTCCATTGCATTCCATCCTGGGCAACAGAGCGAGACTCTGTCTGGAAAAAAAAAAAAAGATAATCGTCTAGTTATCAAAGAAAACTTACCTGTTAGCCATTATAAAATAAAAATGTGGGAGACAAATTTAGTTAATCATTTATGACTTCTTTATCTGTACTGATTTAGGGAGCTGCATATTGATTACTTGTGTATTCGCTTTATGTTTAACTTGATTTTAAATAGCTAATTTTTTTATATGTAATTCACATTATAAAACAGCTAAAGTGATATGAAATATATTAAGTAGATAACAAAACCTTCCCATTTTCTGTCAAGGTTTACATATACTTCTAGACTTTTCTCCTTGTGGTAATATAAATACATGTATATGTTTGAATATACATGATTGTTAAAAATGAAGTAGGATCATAATACACAAAATACAACTTTTTTCCCATATAATTTATTGTAGGCATCCTTCCATGACAGTTTATATTAGTCTTTCTCTTTTTTTTTTTTTTTTTTTTTTTTGAGACGGAGTCTTGCTCTGTCGCCCAGGCTGGAGTGCAGTGGCCAGATCTCAGCTCACTGCAAGTTCCGCCTCCCGGGTTCCCGCCATTCTCCTGCTTCAGCCTCCGGAGTAGCTGGGACCACAGGCGCCCGCCACCGCGCCCGGCTAGTTTTTTGTATTTTTTTAGTAGAGACGGGGTTTCACCGTATTAGCCAGGATGGTCTCGATCTCCTGACCTTGTGATCCGCCCGTCTCGGCCTCCCAAAGTGCTGGGATTACAGGCTTGAGCCACCGCGCCCGGCCTAGTCTTTCTCTTTTTATTGAAGGGTACCATAATATTCTGTTGCTTGGATGATCTATAATTAATTTTACCAATTTTAGCTTATATCCAGTTTTTTAATATCACAAATAATGCTATAGTTTATAACCTTATATATCGGTAACGTTTTTTTATTTGTGCAAGTATCTCTTTAGGACAGATTTTTAGAAAGTGTTATCAATGGGTAAGAATATATCTGCATTTAAAATTTTGGCAACTGAGTGGGCGCCATGGCTCATGCCTGTAATCCCAGCACTTTGGGAGGCTGAGGCAGGCGGGTCACTTGAGGTCAGGAGTTCAAGACCAGTCTGGCCAACATGGTGAAACCTCGTCTTTACTTAAAAAACACAAAAATTAACTGGGTGTGGTGGCACACACCTGTAATCCCAGCTACTCGAGAGACTGAGGCAGGAGAATCGCTTGAACCCAGGAGGCAGAGGTTGCAGTGAGCCTGGATCGTGTCACTGCACTTCAGTCTGGGTGACAGAGCAAGACTCTCTCTCAAAAAATAAATAAGTAAAATAAAAATTTGACAACTATTATTAAATTAGTCCCTCAGGTTTGTGCCTGTATTTATTTATTTATTCACTCAAAATCAACAGTTTTTGAGAGGGCCCCACACCTCAGACATTGTTTTGTCAATTTCATAAATGAAAAATACCTCACCATTTTAGTTTGCATTCATTTTATATTATTAGTAAATTGTGTGGTAGCTCTTTATAAATGATGATATAAATTCATTGAGTGTTGTGTATATAATTTTTTAATTTTAATTTTATTTGTAAGAATGAATTTAATTTAAAACATGGCCCCGGAAGATAGTTGGGACCAAAGGAAGAAACAATTGAATTGTTTGTTATAATATTAGAGACTATCCCCCCTCTGAAGATACTACTGAAAATAGTATAATCAGATATCCTGTACTAGAGATCTTATGGTGTGACTATGTATTTTGAGAGAAATCTCATTTATTTGATACAGTTAGCATCATGTGAAGTTACATATGGATTAGGTAGAGGACAAATTAATATGTGCATTGTAAAGGTAGAAAGACTAAAACATAGGTGGTTATGCCGTGGCCTTTTGACATTAGTGGCAGAATTGAAATGGTGAACCTTATCTTCTGTCAACCTAACCTATGGATTCTATACCATTTCTTTTTCCTAGATAATAGTGTTTAGAAATATTACAATTTGCACTTTTATACTTTTTTTTTTTTTTGTCCTGCACTACCTGATTGATTGATGCACACTGAAGGAATTGGCAAATTGTCAACTGCTGATGGTAAAGCTTTTGCAGATCCTGAAGTACTCCGGAGACTGACATCCTCAGTTAGTTGTGCACTGGATGAAGCTGCTGCTGCACTGACACGGATGAAAGCAGAAAACAGCCACAATGCAGGACAAGTGGACACGTATGTGTTTAATGACTTTTGGGTATTAGACATTTTCTTGAGTAGATTTTGGGAAAGTAGCGAATTTTGGTTGAATATATCTTTTGGTGGAGCTTATAAACTTTATTTAGCTGAATGGATATTACATTTTAAGTGGATATATAAATGTATATGTATTATGTAGCTATAAAATGGATATTTTGTTTCTTCATTCAGCTCTTATTCATTGAGCATTCTTGTGGAATGTATTACACTAGAATCTATGAGAAATCCAAACTGAACAAGATCTGTTTTCCAGTTATAAGGAAGTTACTTATTCTAAAAGTTATTATAGTAAACTCTGATTGCTTGAGTACTGATACATGAAACGAGTTACTAATGCAGTAGTCTAGTTGCTTGCTACTCAGATATGGTCCATGGGCTAGCAGTATCAGCATCACCTCAGAGCTTGTGAGAAATGCAGAATCCCGGACCCTACTCCATGTCTACTGAATCAGAATCTGCATTTTAACAAGAAATATGAGTAACTTGTACACATTAAAGTTTGAGACTCAGCGGTCTAGTTAGTCATTCTGTGGTAAAATAGTTTTCTTAGGTTTTCGCCTTCACTGTTACTAAGTAAAAATTTCAGCCATAGGATTATATCCCAAAATATCTTTGGGAATCATTATATAAGTAGAGTTTAAAAACTTGTGCATCTAATACAGGGGTGTCCAAATTTTGGGTTCCCTGGGCTACATTGGAAGAAGAAGAATTGTCTTGGGCCACACATAAAATACAACTACTAGAGGCCAGGCATGGTGGCTCATGTCTGTAACCAGGCACTTTGGGAGGCTAAGGTAGGTGGATCACTTGAAGCCAGGAGTTCAAAACCAGCCTGGACAACATGGTGAAAACTCATCTCTCCTAAAAATACAAAAATTAGCCAGGTATGGTGGCACACATCTGTAATCCCAGCTACTTGAGAGGCTAAGACACAAGAATCACTTGAACCTGGGAGGTGGAGGTTGCAGTGAGCCAAGATTGTGCCACTGCATTCTAGCCTGGTCAACAGAGTGAGACTCTGTCTGAAAAACAAAACAAAACAAAATACAAACACTAATGATAGCTGATGAGCGAAAGGAAAAAAAAAATTGCAAAAAAATTTCATAATGTTTAAAGAAAGTTTACAAATTTGTGTTGGGTTGCTTTCAAAGCTTTCCTGGGCCATGGGTTGGACATGCTTGGTCTAATGCTTTAAAAAACTTTATTTAAAATTTGTTATAATATGTTAGGAGATTTTAAAAGATAAAAATGACAGCTGGTTTCAAATTCACTCACTGGCTTTCTGGCTTGGTTGATAAACATGAATAATTGAAGTTCCAAACAAGATGCTCAGCAAGTAATATGTTCATATAATTTTTTTCTCTTACTGTATTAACATTTTTCTTTGTGTGATTATTTATATTTAATATAATTTATCATAGGACCCCTGAGTCTTTTTGTTTCGGTTAATCGTTGAATCGTTTTGTTTCCAGTCGCAGTCTAGCAGAAGCTTGTTCAGATGGGGATGTTAATGCTGTTCGTAAATTGCTAGATGAAGGCAGAAGTGTAAATGAACATACAGAAGAAGGAGAAAGCCTGCTGTGTTTGGCTTGTTCAGCAGGGTATTATGAATTAGCACAAGTAAGCAGAAATAATCTTTAGTGATTAAAATTGTGGAAGGGTTTTGATGTTTTATTTATTTTTGTCACTTATAAGATAGATTATAATTAGAGGCCAGAGTCTTCTCTTCCCCATCCCCTTCCCTTTTGGTAGCAGGTAAAGTAGAAACAGATACACAGTTTATTTTGTTGCCTGTACATGCAACTGAGAATGGTCCATTTTTCTGCCACTTACTCAAAGCTAATCCTAATGATTAAGAAACAAATAGATATAATAATAATTTTAAATTTGTCCTTTGAAATAATATACAACTATAATGGAAAGTAGTCATTATTTTCATCACATTCAGGTTACCCCAATTGTTTTAATTTTTTTTCCGTCTATGTTAGAACAGTACTGGGAATTAACCATGTTTTTACCAGTTTCTGTCTTGTGAGTATAGTTGAGTATAGTGTTCTTTAGCTAGATAACCTCAAGCATAACATTCTTTGACAAGAGCCATCACATTTTGTAATAGGATGGCTAATATGATTGCATATTTTATTTAAATATTAATATGTAATGATACTGTAAAATATAGCATGTAACTTGGCATGTTGAGCAGTGAAAATTGGCATAATTTTTTCAAGAGGTCATTATTGATTTTTCCTGACCCCTATTCTAGAAGAATATCTTCAGAGATTCAGTATATTCTCTAGAAATACTATTGAATAGTAAGAATTAACAATTTATCTGTGTGTATATGTGTTTTAAAGGTATTGCTTGCTATGCATGCTAATGTTGAAGATCGAGGGAATAAAGGAGACATAACTCCCCTGATGGCAGCTTCCAGTGGAGGTTACTTAGATATTGTGAAATTATTACTTCTTCATGATGCTGATGTCAACTCCCAGTCTGCAACAGGTATGTAGAAAATGATGTCTTAATTGGGAGAAAAAATTGACATAATTGTTACCTGAGAGAGACAAAAATTAGATTTCTGAGGAAAACCAGTATAAACCTACAGAAAAATCTTAGCCCTTATGTAGAATCTTTGAGTAAAATACAAAGTAATTTGATATCCTCAAAAGTCTTTAAAAACACACTTAGATTCTCCTTTAGTCAAGACTGAGTTTTTGTGGTATGGACATAATGGAATATTATTCAGACTTAAAAAAAGGAGGAGATCCTGCCATTTGCCACAGCATGGATGGACCTGAAGGACATCATGCTAAGTGAAATAAGCCAGATACAGAAAGAAAAGTATTGCATGATCTCACTTTTTTTTCCCACATTCTTATGGACATATGTATGCATGATCTCATTTACATGTGGAATATTGAAAATTTACGAAAAGAGTTAAATATATAGAGATAAGACGTTGTTTACCAGCTCAGGGGTGGGGAGAAGAAATGGGAGAAGTAGGTAAAAGGATACAAAGTAGCAAATATGTGGAATGAACAAGTCAAAAAGTCTGATGTACAACATGAGGACTATAATTAATAATAGTGTATTATATTCAGGATTTTTTGCTAAATGAGTAGATTATGCTGCTCTTGCCACAGGGGGCAAAATTGGGTAACTATGTGAGAAAAATGTTAATTTGTTCTATAGTAACCATTTTACTATATATGTGTCTTATAACCTTGTCACATACCTTATGTATGTAATATATATGGAGGCAAGATTTATAAACTGTATTTCTTATAATTCTTTATCTTCAATACAAAACCCTTTAGATTATAGATAAACCTGAGTGTTTACCCTATAGGGTTTTACATGTTGAGTTTGCGGAATACATTTACTAATAAGATTTTTTAATTAATTATTTATTTATTTATTTTTGAGATGGAGTCTCGCTCTGTCACCCAGGCTGGAGTGCAGTGGCACGATCTCGGCTAACTGCAACCTCCGCCTTCCGGGTTTAAGAGATTCTCCTACCTCAGCTTCCCAGGTAGCTGGGATTGCAGGCACGTACCACCACTCCTGGCTAATTTTTTGTACTTTTTTAGTAGAGACGGGGTTTCACCATGTTGGCCAGGCTGATCTTGAATTCCTGATCTCATGTGATCTGCCCACCTCGGCCTCCCAAAGTGCTGGGATTACAGACGTGAGCCACCAAGCCTGGCTGAGATATTCTTGTATAGCAACAGTCCCCAACCTTTTTGACACCAGAGACAATTGGAAGACAATTTTTCCACGCATGGGGAAGGAGAGGGGATGTTTTCGGGATGAAACTGTTTCACCTTAGATAGTCAGTTGTCTCATAGGAGTGTGCCACCTAAATCCCTCGCCCATCATTCATTTGAACTGAGCAGCTTTGTGCATACTATAGTTGGAACCCTTGAAAGTGGCTCCCTGTATTAATTAAATACAGAAAATATCTCTTACATTTACATAAAAGAAAACAGTTAATTTTAGAGCATGTTGGTGAACCAGCAGATTGATTTACCTAATTTTTTATCCGATTGTGAAAATAATATATGCTAACTATAAGAACATTTGAGAAATGCAGAGAAGTAGGAAGAATAAAAGATAACTTTCCCATAAACTCTGTGGCACAGAAGTCACCGCTATTACTATATTAGTTTAGTTCCTTCCAGTATTTTTGATGTATAAAATTATGTAGTTGAAATTATACCCTATGTGCAATTTTGTTTGACTTCACTTATTTTCTATTTTATTAACTTTTTTTTTTTTTGGAGTCTTGCACTGTTGCCCAGGCTGGAGTGCAGTGGCGCAATCTTGGCTCACTGCAAGCTCCGCCTCCCGGGTTCACGCCATTCTCCTGCCTCAGCCTCCCTAGTAGCTGGGACTACAGGCGCCCGCCACCACACCTGGCTAATTTTTTGTATTTTTGGTAGAGACAGGGTTTCACCATGTTAGCCAGGATGGTCTCAATCTCCTGACCTCGTGATCCGCCTACTTCGGCCTCCCAAAGTGCTGGGTTTACAGTCATGAGCCACTGTGCCAGGCCTATTTTATTAACTTTTTAACAAACTTTTTTAAAGGTTGCATAATATTTCCTTAAATTGATATACCACCAATTTTGGGGCAGAGGGCATTAATTGGTTGTGAACAACAGCAAAATATGTTAAATTAAGATGATAAAATCAATTGCTTTGTTCTGGTTAACAGTATTATGCTATATACACACTCCTTTGAAAATACTCTAAAAGAGGATGCTGCCATCAAGAAAGTTTTAAATTTCTCCTTGAGGATTCTTGGTGATCATCAAATTCAGTTGTTTTTAAGGTTGTTTTCTGTCAAATAACCCTAACTTCAAGCCAAACAGTTTATGGAAGCACAGATATAATATTACACAGATAAAAGAGGAGTTGATCTAAAGTAGAGATAGTTGGGGGCTTTAATTTCTGGAACCTAGGTCTCCCCATCTTCTGTGCTGAGGAACTTTTGGAAGTGGGGATTCTAAAGTTCTTTGGAAGACATTTTGAAAACCACCATATTGTTATCAGTACCTTTATTTTTAAAAAGTAGGTGAACATTTTGAGAGAGAAAAGGTCTTGACTGAGATGAAGTCCCCCCCCCCTTTTTTTTTTTAGGTGAAATAGATACACTATGTAGAAGGACGGGATTATTATATACCATGCAGTAAGCACATGTTCTTTGATGGGCTGCTCTGTACACTCTCCATGTGGCCAGTTAAGACATTCTTCTCAAATCCCACACATACCCCTCCTCACTTCCACTGATTGCCTTAACTCATACTTCATTGGGAAAATAGAAATTTCCAGAAGGAAATTACATCATCTTCTCACCAATAATTTCTAGTCAATGAACATATTTTAATTAGTTCATTCATTTTGTTCAGTAAGTTGCACCTACTGCCTGCATGTCAGAATCGCTTAAGAGAGCTGGTTAAAAATACAGGTTCCCAGGAGTCTTCCTTCTGTACTCCAAAGCAGTCAGTCTCAGGAGAGACCAGGGGTGATAAACCATAGCTCTGTATTGCAGCTCTGTGAGGGAATGTGGTCACTATTATAGTCACCTGCTTTTACTTAATGCATTTTGTTTGATGCCAGATGTCCTTTCTGCCTTTAGGAATCCTACTTAACTTTTGAGGCCCAGTCCAAATGTAGCTGCTGATGCTTTTTTAAAAAACAAACAAAAAATCCCATTTTTTTGAGATATAATTCATATACCATAAAATTCACTTGATTTAAGTATACAATAATGATTTTTAGTAAATTTATAGTTGTACAATCATCAGTACAATCTAATTGTAGAATATTCCCATCACCACAGAAAGATCTCTATGCCCATTTGGAGTCACCTCAATTATTCAGACAACTATTGATCTACTTTCTGTCTCTATAGATTTACTTTTCTGGATATTTTATATTGTCCAGATCTTTATAATATATAGTCTTTTGTACTGGGCTTTCCAGAAAGTCTTTGTATGGGGCTCAAGTGATCCTCCCACCACCTGCCTCTAGAGTAGCAGGGACTACAGGGGTATGCCACCATGCCTGGCTCAGTTTTTGCTCAGTTTTTTTTAGTAGAGATACTGTGTTGCTCAGGCTAGTCTCAAACTCCCTGGGTTCAAGCAGTCCTTCCACCTTGGCCTCCCAAAGTGCTGGGATTACAGGTGTGAGCCATCGTACCTGGCCAGAAAATCATTTAATTAGTAAGAAAATTGGCCGGGCACGGTGTAATTGGCATAATTGGCAGATTATGCCTGTAATCCCAGCACTTTGGGAAGCTGAGGCAGGTGGATTGCCTGACGTCAGGAGTTTGAGACCAGCCTGCCAATATGGTGAAACCCTATCTCTACTAAAAATATAAAAATTAGTGGGGCATGGTGGTGGGCACCTGTAATCCCAGCTACTCGGGAGACTGAGGCAGGAGAATCAGTTGAAGCTGGGAAGCAGAGGTTGCAGAGAGCCAAGATCGTGCCATTGCTCTCCAGCCTGGGCAACAGAACAAGACTCTATCTCAAAAAAAAAAAAAAAGAAAAAAAAAAGAAAATTAAGGTGATGCTTCTAACCAATGATAATGAAAAAAAGTTGAGGCCGGGCGCGGTGGCTCAAGCCTGTAATCCCAGCACTTTGGGAGGCTGAGACGGGCGGATCACGAGGTCAGGAGATCGAGACCATCCTGGCTAACACGGTGAAACCCCGTCTCTACTAAAAAAAAAAATACAAAAAACTGGCCAGGCGAGGTGGCGGACGCCTGTAGTCCCAGCTACTCCGGAGGCTGAGGCAGGAGAATGATGTAAACCCGGGAGGCGGAGCTTGCAGTGAGCTGAGATCCGGCCACTGCGCTCCAGTCTGGGCGACAGAGCGAGACTCCGTCTCAAAAAAAAAAAAAGAAAAAGAAAAAAAGTTGAGATAGTAGTTGTAGTGATTTGTGTAAGGGAATTGAAGAGGTATACGTAGAGCATTAGCATAATCATAATTGTATCTGTTCTGTCATGATTTTATATTTCTTTTATTATGTTTTCTTTTTTAATCTTTTATTTATTTTATTTTAAAATATGTATTCTTCTCATGTATTATATTTGTTTTCGTCTTTTAGGAAACACCGCACTAACTTATGCCTGTGCTGGAGGATTTGTTGACATTGTTAAAGTGCTCCTTAATGAAGGTGCAAATATAGAAGATCATAATGAAAATGGACATACTCCCTTAATGGAAGCAGCCAGTGCAGGTCATGTGGAAGTTGCAAGAATTCTTTTAGATCATGGTGCAGGCATCAATACTCATTCTAATGAATTCAAAGAAAGTGCTCTTACACTTGCATGCTACAAAGGTACTTAATATATGTATGAATATTTATAATGTTTTTCATAACCACTTTGATTATTTGAGTATTGAATATTTGAGTTTACTTTATGTTGCTTATGTTTTCCCTGTGCTATAAAATTATCTAGTTTATAAGAAATTATATAGGTCTATTTTAGTCTGTATCGCCTATAATATAGTTTTCTAGTATATGTTTATTATTTTAATTCAGATTTATTGGGTTAACTGTGAAGTTAACCCAACTATTTTGCTTAGATTTAGAGGGTTTCCATTATTTGCTAAGTTTTATTTTATATGATTTTTCCATGTTTATTTAAAAAATAGTACATGCCAAAGTAATAATACACACAATACTGAAAACCTGAAAAACAGAGTAACACAAAGAAAAGAAATTTTTTTTTTTTTTTGAGACAGAATGTCGCTCTGTTACCCAGGCTGGAGTGCAGTGGCGCAATCTCAGCCCACTACAACCTCTGCCTCCCGGACTCAGGTGATTCTCGTGCCTCAGCCTCCCAAGTAGCTGGGACTACAGGCATGCACCACCATATCTGGCTAATTTTTGTATTTTTAGTAGAGACAGAGTTTCACTATGTTGGCCAGGCTGGTCTTGAACTCCTGACCTCAAGTAATCCTCCTGCCTTAGCCTCCCAAAGTGCTGGGATTACAGGCGTGAGCCACCACACCCAGCTAAAGAAAATAAATTTTAAAATGACATGTAATGCTACCATCTAAAGATAAAAAAGCATGTTAACAATACTTTAGTGTATACATTTCCAGTTTGTTTTTCAGTGTGTTTATATACAAACATATATATATATTTTAAACAAAACAGTTATATGCTAACAGTTTTATAATCTACTTATTTTATTTAGCACTGTATCATGGACATTTTTCATCTCAATAAACTTTATTTTTTATTTTTCATTTACTATTATTATTTTTATTTTTTTGAGATGGAGTTTGACTCTTGTTGCCCAGGCTGGAGTGCAATGGCGCCATCTCGGCTCACTGCAGCTTCCTCCTCCTGGGTTCAAGTGATTCTCCTGTCTCAGCCTCCCGAGTAGCTGGTATTACAGGTGCATGCCACCATGTCCGGCTAATTTTTGTATTTTTAGTAGAGACAGGGTTTCATCATATTGGTCAGTCTGGTCCTGGCCTCAAATGATCCGCCTGCCTTGGCCTCCTATAGTGCCAGGGTTATAGGCAGGAATCACCATGCCTGGCTTATTTTTTATTATTTTTAGAGACAGGGTTTTCCTCTATCACACAGGATGGAGTGCAGTGTCACTGTCATAACTCACTGCAGCCTCAAACTCCTGGGTTCTAGCTATCCTCCTACCTCAGCCTCCTGAATAGCTAGGATTGCAGACTCACACCACCATACCCAGCTAATTTTATTTTTATATTTTTGTAGAGATGGAAGTCTCACTATATTGCCCAGGCTGGTCTCAACCTCCAGGCCTCAAGTGATCTTCCTACCTCAGACTCCCAAAATGTTAGGATTACAGGTGTAAGCCACCATGCCTGGGCTCAATAAATATTCTTACAATGTAACTTTTGATGGTTATATACTATTTCACTATTTCATTTAGGATTAAAATTGGTTGCATATGTCACAAAATCTAAATTAATGATTTGAGCGAAAGAGAAATCCAAGGGTAAGCCATTTAGAGCTAGTATGGCAGTTCCATTGTCATCAAGAGCTCATAATTCTATTTTTCTGCTCTACTATCCTAGTATGTGGTTTGTATCCTCATGGTTACAATAAATCTATAAACCAAGATGATAGCTAGGACCCCAGCAGTTCACATTCTAGGAAAGACGTTAAGGGCAAAATAAGGAGTGCCTCTCAATTTAGTAACTCCCTTTAAAGAGTCTTCCTAGGTGTGCAGCCTTATAACTACCACTTACATCTCATTGGCTACACATAGCTGCAAGAGGGGCAGAGAAATATAGTCTTCTAGTCAGGTGTGTTGCTGCCCAGATGAAATTGGAGTTCTGTTACGAAAAAAGAATAAGAGAACACTGGGTGCAGTAGCTCACACCTATAATCCCAGCACTTTGGGAGACTGAGGCAAGAGGATCTCTTGAGGCCTAGATCAGTCCTAGCTACTCGGGCAGCTGAGGTGGACAGATCCCTTAAGCTTTGGAGTTCAAGGCTGCAGTGATCTATGATCATGCCACTGCACTATAGCCTGGGCAGCAGAGACCTCGTCTTTAAAAGTGAGAAAGAATAAGAGAATGGAGATTAGATAGGGAACTAGCAGTCTCTGCCAAATACATCAAATAGATGTACCATAATTGCCTATTTTTGGACACTTAAATTGTTCCCAGGTTTTCACTATTATTAAAAATACTGATAACATCCTTGTGCAGACATTTTTGTGTAATCTCTGATTATTTCCTTAGGATAAATTCCTGGAAGTGGAATTTCTGGGTCAAAGGGTATGGATATTTTTAAGGGTTTTGCTACATATTGCCAAATTGCCTTCTAGAAAGGTTCAAGCAATTTATACTCCCACCGACAATGTTTGAGAGTGCCCTTTGCCCCACCCTACACCCTCACCAACACTGGGTATTAACATTCTTTTTAATATTTGCCATTTTGATAGTAAAAAAATGGTGTCTTGTTTTAATTTGCATTTCTTTAATAGGAAGGTTTAATATTGTTTTCATCAGTTTAATATTCACCTGCATTTCTTTGTTGAATTATCATTTCATATCCGTCACCCATTCTTCTGGAGTGTTTGTCATTTTCTTATTGACTATCAAGGCTTTTTATATATTCACTGTATCAAGAGGATTGAAATTATTTTAAATGGAGTTTTCTGTGCCTGCTTATTGCCACAGTGGGTTTATGGTTATTTTAAAGCTGTTTTTCTGGAATATATGATCCAAAGATACTTTACTTGGCTTTCTATTTGATGTCAGTGTTTTGAGTAGATAAATAATTTATGTATATTCAACCAAGGTAAAAGCATTATTGCTTTACTTAACTTGAATTATGTGCCTTGGACTAATTCAGTCTTTAAAGCCTAGATAATAAGACCATGAAAAAAGCCTATATATTGCTTTGAGTGGGCTTTGTAAAACTGTTACTGATTTATTTATTGCATGCAAAATAAGTTCTCAAATTCTTGTATAGACATCTGAAGAAAAGATCCCATACTTCAATATTTAAGTATTAAACTGATAGTCAATTCTTTTAAAATTTTGTTCCATTTTCAAGGCCATTTGGATATGGTTCGCTTTCTGCTTGAAGCTGGTGCAGATCAAGAGCACAAAACAGATGAGATGCACACTGCCTTGATGGAGGCCTGCATGGTAATTTTAAATTATAGTCACTTGAGATTTTATGGGAAGAAAAGGTCATATGTGTTTAAGCCTTTAAGAGTTATTAATTGCCGGGTGCGGTGGCTCACGCCTGTAATCCCAGCACTTTGGGAGGCCGAGTCGGGCAGATCACATGGTCAGGAGTTCGAGACCAGTCTGGCCAATATGGTGAAACCCCATCTCTACTAAAACTACAAAAATTAGCCAGGCATGGGAAAGGCTCCTGTAGTCCCGACTACTCGGGAGGCTGAGGCAGGAGTATTGCTTGAACCCGGGAGATGGAGGTTGCAGTGAGCAGAGATGTGCCGCTACTCCAGCCTGGGCGACAGAGTGAGACTCGGTCGCAAAAAAAAAAAAAAAGTTATTAATTGGTGTTGGATTTATATAATTTCTTAATGCTAAATTAAACACAATGCTTGAATGCCTCTGCTTTTGGAATGCTTTTGGAATAGAACAGTCAAAGTATTTGGCCTTAGGGATGTTATTGATAAAACTCTAATTCTGGAGATAGTAGACATAGTTCTAGTGTTTTTACAGTTTCATATTAAAATCTTAAATAGCAAATTGAACTCAAAATATATTGACTCAAACTGTATGGATAGCCTATAAAACATTTAACTGTGTTTTTTAAAGGATAATCTAGAATCATATTTTTAATACACAATTCTCTGTGTCACAGAGAATAATCACCTTTAATGCTATCAATCCAGAAATCCTTTTTCTACTTCTGTAAGCACATATATATATCATGCATATATGCATATCTAAAAGAGAGTGCAAATACAAAGAAACTCAAAGCATTCTGATAAGTATTTAAGACAGATTTTAATGGCAAGAAAATTACCTGGAAGTACAAATGCGTTTTTCAGATGTGATTAAATAGCTCATCATTACACATGTTAATTTCTATTTTATTGAGTATTGCTGTTTGACAAATCACTTAAAACACAATGGCTTAATGCAGCAGCCACATATTACCTCTATCTTTTTTTTTTTTTTTTTTGAGACAGAGTCTTGCTCTGTTGCCCAGGCTGGAGTGCAATAGTGTAATCTTAGCTCACTGCAACCTGCCTCCCAGGTTCAAGTGATTCTCGTGCCTCAGCCTTCCAAATAGGTTCAAGTGATTATCGGGCCTCAGCTTCCCAAGCCTCCCACCTGTATCTTACACTATTTCATATATCATATGATTCTATGGGTTGATTGGGTGGTTTTTCTGTTGGTCTCTACCTCTCTCTCTCTCTTTTTTGAAGCCAGTCTCTCACTCTGTTGCCCAGGCTAGAGTGCAGTGGCACTGTCATGGCTCATTACAGCCTGTACCTCCTGTACTCAAGCAGTCCTCTCGCCTCAGCCTCCCAAGTACCTGAGACTAGAGGGGCACGTCACCATGCCCAGCTAACTTTTAAATTTTTTGTAGAGATAGTGTCTCACTGTGTTGCCTAGACTTTAAGAAAAAAGTTTTATTTATTTATTTATTTTTTACAATTCCCCTCTTAATATATGTATACAATGTATGTTAGCAGAATCTATCAAAAAAATATTCAAAAATTTGGCTGGATGTGGCTCATGCCTGTATTCCTAGCACTTTGAGAGGGTGAGATGGATGGATCACTTGAGGCCAGGACTTCAAGACCAGCCTGGCCAACATGGTGAAACCCTATCTCTACTAAAAATCCAAAAATTAGCCAGGCGTGTTAGTGTGCACCTGTAATTCCAGCTACTTAGGAGGCTGAGACACAAGAATCACTTGAACCTGGGAGGTGGAGGTTGCAGTGAGCTGAGATCACACCACTGCACTCCAGCCTGGGTGACAGAGTGAGACTCTGTCTCAAAAAAACAAATTCAAGTAAAATAATTTGTTGAGAGCCTAGAGGAGATAGGCACAATAGCAATTCCTTGATCTGTAGACATTTATAAAACCTTATTTTCTTTTCAATTAGAAATGCATTTCAACTACCAGATAACTTAGTATAGTAATTTGGTTAAAATATTTTATTTTACATGTATTTGAAGTATTAGTAAAACTAAAATTTTAATGTGAAGTCATCTGTTTTTGGCATTATATCAAAAGTAGTTAAGGCTGGGCTAGTCATTTAGTTAAGTATAATAAAAGTCTTGATGGATATTGAAATTTAACAATTAAGGTTTCTTTAATTCTTTTTTGTTTTTGAGACAGGGTCTCTGTCATTCAGGCTGGAGTGCAGTGGCGTGATCTTGGCTCACTGCAACCTCTGCCTCCTATGCTCGAGTAGTCCTCCTGCCTCAGCCTCCCAAGTAGCTGGGACTACAGGCGCATACCACTATGCTTGGCTGATTTTTGTATTTTTTGTAGGAACATGGTTTCACCCTGTTGCCCAGGGTGGTCTTGAACATCTGGGCTCAAGCTATCTGCCTGCCTCAGCTTCCCAAAGTGCTGGGGTTACAGGTGTGAGCCACCGTGCCCAGCCTTATTTCTTTAATAAAAGAACTATTAAACCTTATTTTTCTTTTTCTTTCTTTTTTTTCTTTTGAGACGGAGTTTCGCTCTTGTTGCCCAGGCTGGAGTGCAGTGGTGCTATCTGGACTCACCACAACCTCCGCCTCCTGAGTTAAGTGATTCTCTGTTTTGGCCTCCCGAGTAGCTGGGATTACAGGCATGTACCACCACACCCGGCTAATTTTGTATTTTTAGTAGAGACGGGGTTTCTCCATGTTAGTCAGGCTGGTCTCAAACTCCTGACCTCAGGTGATCCACCCACCTCGGCCTCCCAAAGTGCTGGGATTACAGGCGTGAGCCACCATGCCCAGCCTAAACCTTATTTTTCTACTCAGTATTTATTTTTCATTAGCAACATTATGGTCATTTTTGAAATATAGTACAATATAGCCTCTGACCTTATGTGTCACAACAAGCTTTAAGACCTACATAAATTTTGACATTAAAATTTTGAAATTAAAGAAGGGTATTTATGGTGATAGGTAGAATTTATACCCACCATAAGAATATTTTATTGTTAATTGCCCTACTATCTATGCAGATAGGCCATGGTAAAAAATTTTTACAAATGAGTATCTTTATTTTTACATCATTGCAAAATCTTTGCCTCATTGCAGCAAGGTGTTGTGATTAGGAAAAATATAGGATAGTATCAATCCAGAGACATTTATGTTGGTGACATAATCCCAAGTGGTAATGACTTCACATAATTTGTTGTGTTATTTTTTGCCATGCTTTTGTTTCTGAAATAGATGTAATACAGTTTCTACATTTGAATATGACACTTGAGTTTGAGGGTATGACTGTATGTGACCTGGCAGTGGTATAACCTAGTTATTTTGAGGTAGCATTGACTATAGATTTCACAGTTTTTTGAACTTCAAAAAATGGAAATTTAAAATTATTTGGATTTCTGTTATGTCACCAAATCTCATTCTTTTGGAGAATTTTGGGCTTGCTCAAAAGTTGGTTAAAATAATTTGAAAATTACTTAAAAACAATATTGATGAACTTTTGATAAGGCTCAGATGAGCATGATAATATATAGGCTGTCTATGCTGAATCTTCTAATCTTGTCTTTTTTCTTCCTATCTTTTTCCAATCTCTTGCTTTCTTCTCTCCCACTTAAAAAAATCTCAAAACAAAAAATTTATCTCCTTCTTTCTTTACATCTGAAAATCTGTAGGATGGACATGTAGAGGTGGCACGTTTGCTTTTGGATAGTGGTGCTCAAGTGAACATGCCTGCAGATTCATTTGAATCTCCATTGACGCTAGCCGCCTGTGGAGGACATGTTGAATTGGCAGCTCTACTTATTGAAAGGGGAGCAAATCTTGAAGAAGTTAATGATGAAGGATACACTCCCTTGATGGAAGCTGCCCGGGAAGGACATGAAGAAATGGTGGCACTACTTTTAGCACAAGGTAAAAGCATTTACTTCTTTTTTTTTTTTTTTTTTTTTTGAGACGGAGCTCCCTCGGTCGCCCAGGCCTGGGAGTGCAGTGGCCGGATCTCAGCTCACTGGCAAGCTCCCGCCTCCCGCGTTTACGCCATTCCCTGCTCAGCTCCCGAGTAGCTGTTGACTACAGTCCACCCGCCACCTCGCCGGACTAGTTTTTTTGTATTTTTTAGTAAGAAACGGCGTTTCACCGTGTAGACCAGGATGTCTCGATATCACTGACCTCGTGATCCGCGTCTCGGCCTCCCAAAGTGCTGGGACTACAGGCTTGAGCCACTGCTCACCCGGGGGCCCGCAGTTTTACTTCTTCTTTTAGAAAATCAGTTTTCTTTGGATGTTTTGTGTTAGTACTGGTGAAGTTTACTACAACTAGCATGCATATATATATATATAGTATTGATGATAAATTCTAAACACCCTGGAGGAAAGAAACCACAGAAGCAGAGAAGACAAGAGATGATTATCACAATTCAGAAAAATAATATCTTTATTATAAGTCTCTTACAACTAGTTTTATCTGTTTTTATACTTTCTTAGGAGCAAATATAAATGCCCAGACAGAAGAAACTCAAGAAACTGCTCTTACTTTGGCTTGCTGTGGAGGATTTTCTGAAGTTGCAGACTTTCTTATTAAGGCAGGGGCTGATATAGAACTTGGCTGCTCCACACCTCTGATGGAGGCATCTCAGGAGGGACACCTGGAATTGGTTAAATATTTGCTGGCTTCTGGTATGTGGCTTTAAAATGCCTTATTGCACAGAAAGACAAATACAAATAATAGTTTATTTATATGTGGAATCTAAAAACATTGAGCTCAGAGTGGATAACAGAATGGTGGTTACCAGAGTGTGGGGATGAAGGTGGGAGGAGGGTACACAAGGAGAGGGGAAATGTTGATCAAAGGGTGCAGAGTTTCACTTAGATAGGTGGAATACGTTTTAATGATATATTGCATAGCAAGGTGACTATAGTTAACAATAATGTATGTCTCAAAATTGCTAAGAGCAGATTTAAATGTTCTCACCACAAATATGTGAGGTGATGAATATGTTAATCATGCTTGATCTAATCATTATACAACATATACATATATCATAACATCACATTGTACCCCATAAATATATACAATTATTATTTGTCAATTAAAAATAAAATAAAATTAAATAATTAAAATACCATTTAGAGAAAGACTTATATTGCTTTGTTAACTTTAACAATTACTTTTTCATTTCTATAAAAGTTGAAAGACAGCTCCATAATTTAACTGATCTTAGACTCCTAAATCTCTAAAACTCATTTTTAAAAAGATTTCATACTGTTATTAATGTTTGTGTAGTGACCATAAGGTATCTCGTTCACCTTCTTTCTCCCTCTAATTGTTTGTGGCTTGTTGAAGGGAGATGTTAGTTTCTCCTAGTCTCTGTTAATAAGAAGAGGTGAGGATGATGACATATTGAGGGTATAATTTGGTACCTTTAAGTCTGTTCATTTCTTGACATTTCTAAGTCATCTGAAAAAAGTGGGAATTAATTTGTTTTTGCAGAGTACTAATTTTAAAAATATTTGTGCTTTATTGTTAAGCTGTGGTAAGCAATAAGTACTTTTACATAGAATATTTGTAGTTTTGTATAACATACTGAAAAAAAAATTAGTCCCAACAGATGTAAATATATTCTTTGAAAATAATATCAGATTTTTCTTTTTTTCCAGGTCTGATACATTATTTGATACAAATTTGATATATAGAGAAGTTAATATGTAAAAGAAAATATTTAGCAAAATTTTATTCATCCTTTTGGGCTTTCATTGTTAACATTAATTTTAATATAGCCCAACCTCAATTTTTCCTTTGAATTATTATTGAAATAATTTATTAAACCAGATTTTTTTTTTTTTTTTTTTCAGACAGGGTCGTGCTTTGTCACCCAGGCTGGAGTGTAGTGGTGTGAGTATGTTCCACTGCAACCTCAACTTTCTGGGCTCAAATAATCCTTCAGCCTCAGCCTCCCAAGTAGCTGGGACTGTAGGTGTATACCACTATGCGTGGCTAGTTTTTGTATTTTTTATTTTGCCATGTTCCTGAGGCTGGTCTCAAACTCCTGGGTTCAAGCAATCCTTCTGCCCCAGCCTCTCAAAGTGCTGGGATTACAGATGTGAACTACCACACCTGGCCTTTAACCAGATTGTGAATGGTTTGGATGGTTTATGGTTTGGACACACCAACCATAAAAGCTGACTTTTTTCCTGAATCAAATACTGCTAATCACTCTAGTTATTGTATGTATTCAGTAATTTTTCCCTTATCATTTTTAGTAACTGTGTCCTATTCAAGAGTCTTTCTCTGCTAGTGGTTATCTTTGTACTTTCTTCCCACATCCCTCTCTTAAGCTAAAGTCATGCTATTGTAACATGTTTTTAAAAGAAGGAATAAATGTTTATTAAGAAATTATTGAATATCAGACATTTTGCTCAGCTTTTGTGTTATCTCTGTTAATTGCCACTGGTTCCTGCGTAATGAGAAATGTTAAACACATTCTTGTAGATGAGGGAACTGATGCACAATGATGTTATATACTCCCTTTAAGGTCACTAAACTAACGGGACAGAGCCAACGTTCATTCAAACTTAGAGCTCTTGACATTGTTTTTTCTACTGCATTACCATTGATTTAGCTCCTTTTGCTTATTTGAAGTATGTAGCTCATAGAAACTATCTTAGGGTTTGAGAATCGCTTTTATGTGATCACTACCTAAAAGCTTTTTTTTTTCCCCCCCAGTTTTAAGTGTAATTTATTTACATGAAGTGCTTCTTACAGTGTGGCACTAAAGAAAACTCAAATAAGGCCTACATAATTAAAACAAATTTAACAACCTTTTTGTTACGGCATTTTTTCAAACAGAGAGATTGTAGTATTTGAGATCCTAAGAACCCATCACCTAGTTAGTGTTTTAACATGAATGTCTAATTCACGGCCAATCTTATTTCATCTGTACTTCCTCCACATCCCCATTCTTATAAATTATTTTTATTTAAAAGAAACATTTTNCTCCGTCTCAAAAAAAACAAAAAAAAAAAAACCACAATACAATTTTCCTACCTGAAAAATTTTAATGAGTTTCTTAGCAAATATCCAAGCCATTTTCATATTTCTCTGATAGTTTTATAAATCTGTATGTATGTGTTTAGTGACTTGTTTGAATTAGGATTCAAATAAGATTTATACAATCACTATTAATAAATATGTCTCAAGACTTTTTAAATCTATGGGCTACATTTCATTTTCTTATCTTTCTTCTTGCAATTTTGGTTGAAGAAATAGAATGTTTTTCCATTAGGCTTCCCAGAGTGTGAATGTTCCTGATGATATCACTATTATTTTGTTTAACTTGTTTTTCTATCCTTTGACTTTTCTGTAAGTTAGTAGTTAGATCTAGAGACTTGATTGTATTCAGGTTTGATTCTTTTTTGTTGTTGTTGTTGTTTAATGGGACTACTTCATAGGTGGTATGTGTATACTTTCTTCAGGAGGTAATAAGTATATAGTTGTCTCTGTTTTTGTGATATTATTAGCCATTAGTGAGCATTGCTTAGATCCATTAATTCATTAGGGATTACAAAGAGGTGATACTCTTAAGTTCTTTTATGCCTTCGTTTATTCCTTCCTTGAATATCTATAAAGAGAAACTTCTCCTCAACTATTTGCCTGTAAATTAAGTACAAATCAATATAAGCATGGCAAGAAAGCCCGGGCGTGGTGGCTCATGCCTGTAATCCCAGCACTTTGGAAGGCCAACGCGGGCGGATCACGACGTCAGAGATCAAGACCATTCTGGCTAACACCGTGAAACCCCATCTCTACTAAAACATACAAAAAATTAGCCAAGCGTGGTGCGCACCTGTAGTCCCAGCTACTCAGGAGGTTGAGGCAGGAGAATGGCATGAACCCGGGAGGCAGAGCTTGCAGTGAGCCGAGATTGTGCCACTGCACTCCAGTCTGGGTGATAGAGCGAGACTCCGGTTCAAAAAAAAAGAATGGCAAGAAAATGTTTGTCTTTTTTTCCCCTTTATCTGCCAGTTTCCAAAGTGATGAGGTAGTCCCTTAGCATCCTTCAAAGGTGATCAGTGAAGTGTTTTTTTGTTTGGTTTTGTTTGGAGACGGGGTCTCGCTCTGTTACCCAAGCTGGAATGTAGTGGTGTGATTGTGGCTCACTGCAACTTCGAACTCCTGGGCTCAAGGGATTCTCTTGCCTTAGCCTTCCAAGTAGCTGGGACTACAGGCATGCACCACTATGCCCTGCTAATTTATTTTTTTATTTTTTGTAGAGATGGGGTCTTGCTTGTTGCCTAGGCTGATCTTGAAGTCTTGGCCTCAAGCAGTCCTCTCACTTTGGCCTCCCAAAGCGCTAGGATTACAGGCATGAGCCACTGTGCCTGGCCCTGTTTTTTTGTTTTTTATTTGAACATCATTTTGAACTTTTGGATTTGAATATGTAAGATGGCCTTTACTTCATCGTGGTCATTATTCTTTTTGATGTAAAAACTGTCAGAAGATGCGACAGTTTGAGTATCTTTGATCAATAAGGTTAGCTCCTAAATCGTTTTGACATGACCTCATTGCAGTCTCTGATAGTTTCCTTGCTTTCTCATATGGCAAGGTGTTCCGGGTTCGTCTTATACAGTTCCTGCTCCAGCCTTGGGATCAGTCATTTTTCTAAGAAGCCCTAATTTCATTTAGTAGTAAATGGTAGAGACCACGATCTAAGCTAGAGATGCTATTTATGCTTAGTCTACTACCATTGTCTTGGCTTTAGTTGATCAGGGCTGGGAAATATGTATTTTTCTTATAGATTAAATATATCAGGAATTCATTGGTCACCTTCGAAGGATGCTAAGGGACCACCTCAGTACTTCCAATTCAGAACCACAAGGTTTTTTTTTGTTTCGTTTCGTTTTTGAGACAGAGTCTTGCTCTGTTGCCCAGGCTGGAGTGCAGTGGCATGATCTGAGCTCACTGTAACCTCCGCCTACCTGGCTCAAGCAGTTCTCCCATCTCAGCCTCCCAAGTAGCTGGGACTACAGGCATGTGCCATCATGCCTGGCTAATTTTTTGTTTGTTTGTTTGTTTGTTTTGGTAGAGACAGGGTTTCACCGTATTGCCCAGGCTGGTCTCAAACTCTTGGGCTCAAGTCATCCGCCCGCCTCAGCCTCAGCCTCCCAAAGTGCAAGAGTTGCAGGTTTGAGCCACTGTGCCTGGCCAAAACCACAAGATTTTTACTCAAGTTCAACAATCTTATATCTCACCTAAGGTTGGGAGTTCGAGACCAGCCTGGCCAACATGGTGAAACCCCATCTCTACTAAAAATACAAAAATTAGCCAAGCGTGGTGGCATGTGCCTGTGATCCCACCTACTCGAGAGGCTCAGCCACGAGACTTGCCTGAACCCAGAAGGCAGAGGTTGCAGTTGTGTCATGCTATTGCACTCCAGCCTGAGTGACAGAGTGAGACTATCTCTAAAAAAAAAAAAAACAACTTATATCTGTGTTTTCCCTTAACCATGCCTAAAATTTCTGTTCTCACGAAATAATTGCTCATTTGATTTATACCACAATGTCCATAGAACTGTCTCTGAACACAAACCAAAAGTACCACCAATATGATTTCTGAAAAATGCTTAATATTTTTTAGTTTTGCAGCTCTTTTATTCTTTTGGGTGTATCTTACTAGTGATGTAAGGGCAAATTACTGTGTTTTAAAATCATTTGGTTTAGTTCTTTTTGGTATGACTCAAATTATTTTTATAAAGCATATTTAAAGGAAAACTAGGCCGGGCATGGTGGCTCAAGCCTGTAATCCCAGCACTTTGGGAGGCCGAGACGGGCGGATCACAAGGTCAGGAGATTGAGACCATCCTGGCTAACACGATGAAACCCCATCTCTACTAAAAAATACAAAAAAACTAGCTGGGCAAGGTGGTGGGCGCCTGTAGTCCCAGCTGCTCGGGAGGCTGAGGCAGGAGAATGGCGTAAACGCGGGAGGCGGAGCTTGCAGTGAGCTGAGATCCGGCCACTGCACTCCAGCCTGGGTGACAGAGCGAGACTCCATCTCGAAATAAATAAATAAATAAATAAATAAATAAATAAATAAATAAATAAAGGAAAACTAGTATACTTAAAATGCATTTTGATATTTTCACATTTTGAATTCTTTAGTTTCACCAGATTGCAAAATTGGACTATCTAATATAATTTTACAGTTCACAAAGTAAATGTGTGCTTTTTTGTTTGCTAGGTGCTAATGTGCATGCTACAACAGCAACAGGAGACACAGCCTTAACCTATGCTTGTGAAAATGGACATACGGATGTTGCAGATGTTTTACTTCAAGCAGGGGCTGATTTAGTAAGATATTTTTAATTTCAAATATTTTTGCATGAATGTTAATATCCATTTATACTTAACATTTAGAAAACACTAAGATCAGTGGTTTGCATACTTTGTATACAGTAACTTAAAAAAAAAAAAAACTTGGCTACCTGCTCTAGTTGTTGTATGTATTAAATGTATTTGAAAATACTTAGTGTTGAACAGGGCATACTGTTTCTTTTCCTAGTAAAACTACTAGTTTGTTTCTTCCTTTCACTCCACCCGCATTTGACATTTCTGTGCTTTTTAAACTGCCCTCTGTTAGATATATCATAAATTCAATGATGTGTTCACAGAATAGAGTAAAAAGTCAAGTCACTGAGTGATTTCTTATTATTTTAATTGACACATGATAATTGAACATATTAATGGGGTACAGAGCGATATTTCAATATATGTATATAATGTGTAATGATCAAGTCAGAGTAATTAGTACATCCATCATCCCTTTGAATGATTTCTGTTGTTTCTCTGATTAAACATTTAAAAACAAAGCTACTGTTGTTAATCATCCTCCTAGTACATTCCTACAAATTCTGTTCTTTTTGTGTTTTCTGTTTTGGCTTTCCAAAATTTCAAATTAGGTGGCAGGTTCATATGTGTAATAATCTGTATAAAAATAATATTCCATTTAAGTGTTCATGCCTCTTGCTGAAATGTGTGCTTTTGTGAGAGTGCTTTAAACCACTTTCTAGAGTTTTTCCCAGAATTCTCTGATATATTTCTTCAAAACCTATGTGTGACGTACATAGCTGTAAATGTTATAGAGAATTAGATTTCTTAGTTTTTCTTACTTAGAAAAAACTATGAAAGTATTGCCTTAAATCATCCAAGTAGATACCGGAGAACATTGTTGGAAAATAATTATTAACCAAAATAAATGTATGCTATGATTGTTATTTATTATCATTTCTACTAATACTAAATATTGTAATGAAAACACTATCATTCATTCTTATTAATTAGGACTTTCCCTATCAGTTATAATTTCTGGGAGGTATGCTTTTTTGTCTGAGAATTGTGACAGCAATATATGTTAAGTACATCTTAGTCTTTTGACTTCTTTCTATATCTTTTCCTTTAATAGAGTTACTTTGGGTCATCTATAAAATTAGGAATTGAAGTTCTTCATTCAAAATAAAGAAATAGAGTAGAACTTAAAAACTTAGATAATATAAGCAAAATTTAATACTCTTATCCTCTAAATTCTTACCTGGATTCTCTCTTCCTTGTATTTTCTACGACAAAGTCACTCTCTTAACCTGTTGGGAGTTCTAAAAAATTAAATAGGGCTAGGTGCAGTGGCTCACGCCTGTAATCCCAGCACTTTGGGACGCCGAGGTGGGTGGATCACCTGAGGTCAGGCGTTCAAGACCAGCCTGACTAACATAGTGAAACCCTATCTCTACTAAATACAAAGTCAGCTGGGTGTGGTGGCACGTGCCTGTAATCCTAGCTACTTGGGAGGCTGAGGCAGAAGAATCACTTGACCCAGGAGGTGGAGGTTGCAGTGAGCCTAGATTGTGCCATTGCACTCCAGCCTGGGCAACAAGAGCAAAAATGCCATCTCAAAAAAATAAAATAAAAATAAATAAATAAATAAATAAATAAATAAATAAATAAATAAGATAAAAGAGTAACTGGTAAAATATACTTTAATGTATAACAAAACCATACTGATTGAGACCAGGTTAAAAATCTCTTACATTTTAAATATTTTATTTTTACCATCTTCTGGAATTAGAGTGTTTATTATTTAGTTCCTTAGAAGAACTACTTTAATTGAACAGATAGAACTATTTGAACTTACCATATTTACTTACATTCAAAATGTAAGATTAAAAATGGCTCAGATAGGCCGGGCGCAGTGGCTCACGCATGTAATCCCAGCACTTTGGGAGGCCGAGGTGGACAGATCACCTGAGATTAGGAATTCGAGACCAGCCTGGCCAGCATAGTGACACCCTGTTTCTACTAACAATACAAAATTTAGCCGGGCATGGTGGCGGGCCCCTGTAATCCCAGATACTTGGGAGACTGAGGCAGGAGAATCCTTGAACTCAGGAGGCTTAGGTTGCAGTGAGCTGAGATTGTGCCATTGCACTCCAGCCAGGGCAACAAGAGTGAAACTCCATCTGGAAAAAAAAAAAAAAAAGGCTCAGATAAATACATATCTTAATTATTCAATACAGAAGGTAATGCCATTGTTCTAACATAATTATTCATTTTTTATCTTGCAATCTGTTTTTACATTCATATTTACATGAAATTATAGACACAATATATAATACAGTTGTTTTCTGTTTTTTTCACTGTGTGTTCTTGTGTTCTGTCATAATCTTTACCATATTGCTATATAGTCTCTGTATTTATAACTCTTGCATCATATTCCATCAAGTTGATGAACCATACTCGTTCATTAATTATGGAACTTTTGCTTTTCATTTTTCACTATTACAAATACTGTTAGATTTAATAACTTTGTATGTGTAACTTTTTATCTTTTCTTATTTCGAATTATTTTATATATTGATTTTAAGTTTTAAAAATATATAGGCTCCTTCCATGCTTTTGCTATCTATGGACTGATATCTTAATTTTAATATTATTTCTTTTCCTCATTATAAAAAGCAATACTGTTCTTCATATAAAATGTGGAAATGCTGGGCATGTAGTCCTAGCTACCAGGGAGGCAGAGGTGGGAGGATTGCATGAGCCCAGGAGTTAAAGGCTGCAGTGCACAATGATCTTGCCTGTGAATAGCCATTGTATGCCAGCCTGGGCAACATAGTGAGACGCTTCTCTTAAAAAATTTTTTTAGGAGAAAAGAAAATGTGGAAAGTATGGGAAAGTATAATAATTTTTATATTTAACACCTGTGAATATTTGTGAGTAAAATTTGTGACAGTGAAAACAATATAAAACCTATGAATAAATTTTATTTCAGGCTTTATTGTAGGCCAGAGGAAAGAAAAGTTCTAGTCAAAAATAGGGAAACCTCAAGAGAGTAAAGCAGGCAGATTAGTCCCTGAGTCCTGGGAAAAAGTGACTGGTAATTCTTATTAACTTTATCTTACAAGGCAGTACCATCTTACTTGTCCTTCATTCTTTGCTGCTGTCTTCTAATATGTGTTTTGGGCTATAATAATTTCCTCCAGCAGTTGGCAGATAGAGGACTATCCATCCCCCATTGCATGCAGTGGAGATGTATTTCATTCCTGGCATCTCATAGATATGTTCTCAGTTTAAGTGTACTAATTCTTTTTTTTTTTTTCTGATGCGGAGTCTGGCTGTGTTGGCCAGGCTGGAGTGCAGTGGCGCGATCTCAGCTCACTGCAACCTTCTCCTCCTGGGTTCAAATGATTCTGCTGCCTTAGCCTCCCGAGTAGCTAGAATTAACAGGTGTGCGCCAAAATACAACCTGGGCGACAGGGCAAGACTCCGTCTCAAAAACAAAAGCAAAAAAAAAAAAAAAAAAAAAAAAAAATGTAGTTTATCGCTGACTTTACTCCCTAACCATAAAGTAAGGTCTCTGACCTTTGTTGCTTTTTGTGGACTGTATTCTGCTGACTGAGTGAACTATATTGGGCATTTTCTGAAAATAGTTGAGCAATTGGAAACTAAGTAATTTAGACATGGATACCATTAGTACTCTGTAGTTCTTCTTCCTGGAATTTATTTCCTTTTAAATGAGATTTGATATGGACCTCCCTTAATAGAAAGAAAAATATCTTAAGGATCAGTTTATTATCTATATTAAATCTTATAAATAGAAAACATAGACCAAGTCCTCTTTTATAAGGTTTTTTTAAAAATTTAAACAATATATTGTGTATCTAGACATTTCTGTATATCCAAAATACATATATATAATATATGTGATATAACATCTTTCCGTGTTCCAGTAGATTTCCCGTTCTTTTTCCACAGATACTCAGTGTTCTGTATAATTTATTAACCATTTATCTACTCATAAACACCTGAGTTAACAGTTTTTAAATATTACAAATGGTGCTGCAGTAAATATTGCTAGGCATATTTATGTATCTTTGCTACTTTTGTGAATATATATAATAGGGATACATTCCTAGAAGTGAAATTGCTGATTATAGGGAAATGTTTGACTAAAATTTTATTGTTTTGGGAGGTCCACATCTGAAATTTCGGTAACTATTGTCAAACTGTTCAAAAATGCTGAACCAGTATACATCTCTGTTAACAGTTGAGCCCTCCTAATTCTCCCACATTCTGACAAACATAAAGAGATTTCTTCTTTCTCCCCTCCTTCCTTCCCTCTCTTCTTCCCTCCCACCCTTCTTCCTTCTTCTTCTTTTTTAAACAGTTTAATTTCCTAATTTCTGATCACAGCCCCTACGTGTGCATTATCTACAAAAATCTTCTTGCCTAGCGCAGTAGCTCAAGTCTGTAATCCCAGCTCTTTGGGAGGCCAAGGAGGGCAGATTGCTAGAGCCCAGGAGTTAAAACCAGCCTGGGCAACATGGCGAAAACCCATCTCCACCAAAAAAAAAAAAAAAAAAAAAAACAAAATTAGCGGGGTGTGGTTGTGCGTGCCTGTAGTCCCAGCTACTCAGGAGGCTGAGATGGATTGCTTGAGCCCAGGAAGCGGAGGTTGTGGTAAGCCGAGATTGCATCACTGCACTCCAGCCGGGGCAATAGAGGGAGACCCTATCTCAAAAAAAAAAAACAAAACAAACAAACAAAACTTACTGTGCTACAATTGGCCCTATTAATTGCTCCTAAAGCTTTGGTGAACTATAGAAAACACAAGAATAAAATTACTTTCTGACAGTATGTGAAGACACCTTGTACAAATAGACTTTTAAAAATCAAATAGTCAGTCAGTATCTATTGACTTCATTCTGAAGGACAAGGAGAGTAATATATCTTCCACCATAGAATTTTCATGAGTTATTTAAGTGGATTCAGTTTGTACATTACTAGTCTTTCTTATTATATAGCTTCATGATTCCTGAATTCCTCAACTTGACTTATCTGTTGGCTGGCTAGTATTGGTATTTTGATTTGAATTTATTCTCCCCGCTCAAAAAGGAGGTAATAGGTACTTGCATATTTTAGAATGCCATATGTTGTATTTATAAATGAATGTAGCCATGTATGAAATTATTGAATCACTTGTTCTTTCCCCTCAAAATTTTAAACCCACTATATTAGTGTTTTCTGGTACTGAATATTGCCAAAGCCTGCTAGACTATTCTCCATTATATGTAGGTGACTCCTTTTACTCTCTGGATTATTATCATGAAATTCTTTCATTATACTTAAACATCTGTGATTTCATCAGGATGTATCTAGTGTTAATTATTCTATATTAATTTTTCCTGGGAAACAGTGAATGTTTTCTGCCTGAAGATTTTAATAAGTCATAGTCTTTAATAAGTTGTCACAGTGTTTTATTTTTTAAATTTTTATTTTTTTTTAAGTGGTGTCTGTGGGGTGATATTTTCTTTTTTTTAAAGGAAGATTTCTTTCTGCTGTATTTTTGACTATTTTTCTATTCTGTTAACATCCTTTAAGATATTTACCATCCATATGTATGGTCTCCCTGATCTCCCTTATTTGTATTATCTTTATGTCTAATGCATTTCTTTGTCCTTTTCTTCTGCATTGTGTCTTAAGCCTGTCATCCAGGTCACTATTTTTTTTCTGTATACTTGTTTCTGCTTTTTTTTTCTTTAAAGGGACAGGGTCTTGCTTTATCCCCCAGGCTGGAGTACAGTGGCATGATCACAGCTCACTACAGCCTTGACCTCTTAGTCTCAAGCAATCCTCCCACTTCAGCCTCCTGAGTAGTTGGAACTATAGGCGTACACTGCCACACCAGCTTATTTTTTATTTTTATTTTTTGTAGAGACGGGGTTTCGCCATGTTGCCCAGGCTAGTCCGAACCCCTGGGCTCAGGCAATCTACCCACCTTGGCTTCCCAAGTTACTAGGATTACAGGTGTGACCCACCATGACTGACCTGTTTCTACTTCTAAATGTGGTTTTCATAGCCTCACTGTTACTGCTCCCTTATCTGCAAAGCTTGGGACCAAAAGTGTTTTGGATATTTTTTTTTTATTTTGGAATATTTGCAGAATATATACCCATTGAGCATCCCTAATCTGGAAATCCAAAATCTGAAATGCTCCATGAGCATTTCTTTTGAGTGTCATGTTAGTACTCAAGAAATTTCAGATTTTGGAGCATTTCAGATTTCAGGTTTTTAGATTAGTGATGCTCAGTCTGTATTTAGTTTCTTCTATTCTTCCAATTCACTTTCCAATCTTTTGTTATATAACTTTGTTCAACTATTTAAGTAAATATTCCCTGTTCTCTTTAATTTATTTGAAGGTAATGGGGAATATTTGACTGAAATTTTATTGTTTGTTTTGTAGGAACTTCTTGATAGGTTCCATGTTGGATACTCTGTGCTTATTATTCGTATATTAATGGGACTTGCTATTTATTGAAATATGGGGTAGGGTAGCAGGGAAGAGGAAGTGAGCCTTAACAGTTAGCTTCTTAAAATCATATAGTTGTCTCAGGATACTGTCTTGCTGAATCTATACCATAAGAGCACGCGCTTTCTTAGGGTAAGCACATCACGTAGGTAGGAAATTGGAGTAACAGAGTGAAGTCTTCTCTAGGCCACATTTCTTTTATTTGGAGATTCAGTTGACTCTGGTCAATGACTGAAAAGCTTATTGTGGTTTCCTAAGTTGTATCCCTGTCTCACCTTTAGATAGTTTGTTAAGAGTCTATATCTAGAGAAAATACAAACATTCCATTTCTCGAGTTCTTTGAAGGTTCTTGTTTTAGTTGAAAAGTGTAAGCCCTAAGTACATTTATAATGAGGGAAAAAGCTATGTAACTATTTATCTTACAGTATTTTCCTCCATCCTCCCAACTTCTGATATGCCCAGATCTCTTGATTTCATTATTTTCTTTGGTTAGATGTTTTTAAATGTTGCTCTGTTTTTGTGGCTTTAGTTGTATTTTGAGACAAAGGCATGAATTTAAATAATTTTGCAGAAATATTTCTACATATATTAAGGTTTATATTGAAGTTTTATTGGTAAAAAACCGTAATAACACCCCCTTAAAAAATTTATACTCTGCTCTTGACATTACAGTCTCTACAGATGAGAATCTTTTTAGTTGAAGATCCTGAGTTAACAAAGCCCAGCATCTGAAGTATCGGTCACAAGGTCTTCATGGCCAAATGTGATTTTTGTTTTTGGAATAAGATCCGTGAGTTCTTCTTTTTCCTTTCGCAGGACAAGCAGGAGGACATGAAGACTATTTTGGAGGGCATAGATCCGGCCAAGCATCAGGTGAGGGTGGCCTTTGATGCTTGTAAGCTACTACGTAAAGAATAGATGTTGTAGGTAACCAGAACTCTGGATATCTGAATTCCAGCCAAGAAGTTCCAGGACCCTGCTGGGTGACAAAGGAAATCCTCTTCAATTGAAAAAGATTATGAAGTCCCAATAAAAAGAGATTTGCACTACTGGTAGTTTGTTTCCTTAGTCTTCTTTCTCAGTGATATTCCTAAAAAAATCTCTTAGGCGAAAATAGATTTTCTTATTCAGATAGTTCTTGTACATTCTCCTTTATTGGGAGAGTTAGTATACCATGGAGAGAAAGTCTCAGTAATAAAGTCCTTTGCATTCAACTTTGTTTATCAAAAATCTGAAACTCAGAGTGATATTAATACATTGGATTGTTTTCAAAATAATCCTCAAATAAACAATTAGTTTAGCAAAACATTTACTATATAGTTTATGCCCTAATTTCTGTAGACTAGAAGTTTAAAATTTTCTTCTTAAAATTGTCTCCTATTATTCTGAAATTGGTTTTTAAGTTGAATATTTTTTCATAAGAAATATTTATTTTGAAAAAATGTGTGACTTCGTGCCCAGTGGTTTTAAAATATAAATACATTTAATAACCATTA